>NW_024582057.1:2102383-2419133 GCF_017639235.1 Corvus kubaryi
GGAAAGGAAAGGAAAGGAAAGGAAAGGAAAGGAAAGGAAAGGAAAGGGTTTCCCTTGTTTTGAGATAATTCCAGAGTATCTGTTTATCCATCTGCTTGCACACACGCTCGTGGATCCAGGCCAATGTGCACATGAAGTGTGCACAGAAATAACTTGAGGTGTGTGTCCCGACTACACACGTACAGACCCATCTTGTGTCTCAAGGTGAAAGCAGGCTGAGCACTTGTGGAGTTAGATGAGGACAATCCTTTGTGTAGTGTGAACTCTCCTCACAGGTGGTCCTCGATGGAGCAGTTGTGGTGCAGTACCTTATATCTACACTGGGTCAGGGTTATATGGAAGGCACTGTCTTCAAGAGAGCAACAAACAGATCCCCTACTTTAACCAAGTGCTTGAATTCAAGAGCAGTCAGGTCGATGTGCCTTTGGAATTCAGAGCCAAAAGACATTTCCTTGACCTCTGCTCAGTATCTGTGAAGTGGCACTGCCCAGGCACAAGGCTGAGATTTTCTGCACTGCCCAGGCAGGGAAGAGCTGCAGGGACGGAGGCTGTGGGATCTCTGTTATTCTCAGAGGAGCAACTGCAGGGAGAAAAGTCAATGCAGAATACTTTCTACTTCTGTTATGACCTGTTATGCTTTTTGGGAAACCAAAACCACTCTGAGTCCTTCATGCTGCTGCACAGTCTGTCTCCCCTGCCTAGTTACCTTCTCTGGGTAAATTTCAAGCCCTACCCCTAGTGAATATTTTGAGCACTTTGTTGACTGGGTGCTGAAATTTGTATATGTTCTCAAGAAAGTTGCAAGGGGCCTGTTTGGAGGTCCTGTGATTTTCCATCAGCAATCACCATTGGTACCAACTGCTTTGTGGTCGCTCAGCCTCTCTTGGCTCATTCAGGTTTAGGTGATCACTGTAGAGGAAAGAACACTTCCTTGTCCTTACTCTAATTTTAGATCAAGGGCTGGCATGGAACTGGCTTTGGCAGCATTGAATGATAATGTCTCATAGCAATGTATACAAATAAAGTAATCAATCTGTCTTTATTGGTACTTTCAGATGACTTTGAAATGCATAATTTTAAGGTATTGAATTATGTAAATCATGGTAGAAATTACAGGCATCCCTTTGGAATGGTCACATTCTTACTTCTAAGCAGAAGTTCATCTGATCTTTTTTAAGGGCTTTTTAAGGCCCCTTTTTTTTGTTCTCCTTTTGTTTGGCACCTACCTGAGACCTTCATGAGGGTGTTAGGAGGCCCCAAGAGAAATGAATCCAATATATTCCCACAAGGTCTGTTTCCAAGAAATCCATTGATGCTGTGCAGCAGGCAACCAAGGATCTGCCTGGGACAGTCTGAATTTTTTATATGCTTCTTGCTTTTCCTGGTGCCCAGACTAGGCTAGAAGCTCTGAGCAAGCTCTGACAAACAGATGACCATCTCCCCTGCCATAGCTTTTAGCTGTCTCATAGGGTGGCAAGATTACAATCAAAGCCCTTCAAGCACTGGAAAGTTTTCCAGTTGCATGCACGTCACTTGCTTCTAATGTTGAAAAGAAAAAGAAGATAAGGGAATTGAAAATGTTGTCATTTTTAAGTTAAGACCTCTTTGGAGTCTGTCTGTGCTGTTAGATTCATTGTAGGCAGGGTCACAATCCAGCAGAACAGTTAAACACTGAAATTGGAACATTACTGTATCTGAACTGAGTACTGAAACAATTATACTTAAATGAAGAAAGTACAAGAACTAATCCAAGTATATTCTATTAAATTCTATGTCATTCCTCAAATATGTTTTCTGCAACCTGCTGTAGTCTATTTGGACTATGAAATTATATAAAGGGTTTATTGGAATTAATCTGGGCTAACCTTTCTGCAATGTTTTGTCTTTGCCTGTTGTAGATAATGTATGCCATCTGGGCTTTTTTTTTCCTGTAAGATCCCCAAAACAAGACTGTAAAACATTTGCCACAGAAGGGCTTACTTTTCACCAGCAGTAAAATGTATTTAGTCTATTTACAGTGGCCAATGGACTATCTGATCAACTCTCATTTTTAGATACCTTCATTTTCATGACAGAATTTAATATTCAAATTGAGTTAAAAGCCGTCGTTACTGAATGCAAAATAATAATTATCAGTAGCAGCAGCATGAGAACATTTCTGACCACATTAGCTTTGCTGAAAAATAAGGACTTTGTTTTCTGCTTACATTTAATTGGCAGGGTTCCTTCAAAGTTTACTCTTGGCCCTGAGACTTGAGAGTGCAGTCAGGCATGTGGCTGAGAGCAGTCCTAATAGGCAAGGCTGCATAACCTCACCAGCTAAAGCTCAGGGGCTGAGAGGGGGCTGCTCACCAGGGGAAAAACAGTGCACTGCCGCTCAAGCTAGCATGAACTTTACATACTGCATGCCTTGCTGATTGATTAAAAATGTAGTCATCCTTAAAGGCAAACCTCCTAAGGACTTACAGTAAGTCACAAATACAAAGATGGTTTTATGTTGTGCACTTTTATGTAACAGACTCTTTTGGGACGAGGACTTTGTTTGCAGTCAGTGCGAGTTGGTTGGTGGCTCCTGTTAGCTCGCTGCTTGAGGCAGGTTCTCCTCAATCAGTCCACGTGGAAACCAAACTGCACCTGAGCAAACATTGGAAGGTGGAGAAAGAATTGCTTTCAATTCACAGCCACAAAACTTGGAGTGACTTATGCATGTTCCACTAGGGAAAACTTTCTCTCATGGCTGATTTTTTGATAAGATATGGCAGGAATTAATTTTAGTGGGGCTAGTAATCATGAATTATTGTATGGCTGGTCCCCTTCTAGCTGGATTTAGAGTTGTATCTGAAGGAAAAGTATTGATCAGACTTTGCCTCTCAGTTGCTCTGGTGGCCTCAGTCAATTGTTATGAGATAACACACAGGAAAGTATTTGCTTACATACTCTCTAGATACCAAAAACAAGTAAGCAGAGGGATGCACGTGCCAATCCACAAGCATCTTAGGGTGGGGTTAATGTCCTGTAGCCACAGTTTCAGCTCAGCCTGGAAAGCATTGGGAACCGAATAGCAGGTCAACGTGCAAAAGCACATTGTGGTTGGGGTAGGAAAATGGCCTCTGAGGGAGGACTCCTGCCATTGATAGTCACTGGCTCAAACTATTGATAGATTTGTTGTGTGAAGTAAGGTTGAGGGGAAGAAAAGGTTCCTTTTCTGAGCAGAAATGATGCACTACCACTGTGTCCTGGCACTCCAATTTCGACATGTGCATAAATTCTGTCACGTGCTGTCCATTAAAACTGTGGTGAAGAAGGTAAAGGCACAGCAAGTTGAGTGTTTCACTGTTATTTGTCTGGCCCAGTGCATACCCTGCATGTTAGGGTAGACAGCACTCTGTCTAGTGTCTTACAACATATTGATAGGAAGGACTGGATCCAGAGAAGGCAATGTTGGCTCACGTTCACAAAATGTTACAACTATATGCGTATATATGTCAAATTTGAAGTATTTAAACAGACCCCAATTCTGGTGTATCAAAGTGTCTAGAAAACACATTTCTTCAAAAGAACCTTTTCTACTTTAGAAGAAGCAAGAAAAATAGTAACAGGCAAGATATATTACAAAATCTGGGCCTCAATCCAGGAAAAGCACAAGTTTCCAAGATCCTCACATTTTTACATTATGGCCTATATTGAGGTCAAACCTTTTAAAGGTGCAGATTTTTCTTCTGAGTACTTCAAGAGGAAACAATGTGAGTTCATTTCCATTTTGTTTCTTTACAGTGAGTAATGGAAGACTGTGATATTTGTTTTCTAAAAGGTTGTGCCTTCTTTTTTATTGCTGGGTTCTATTCTTGTCTTGTCTTCTGGTTTGCAATGAGTCTTGATGGTGCTCTTAAGGGTTAAGGATTGTGGATTCCCCTTGAAGAAGAAGGGTACTGAAACTTTAACAGATTTTCTCCAACACGCTTTTTTAGCAATCAAAGAAAACCTATGAAAGCTGGAAACTTCTGAGTGTTTGCTCATCTAAACCACATTTTTCTTTCATTGCAGCTTATAATCCTACCAGTTTTCCTGCAGTCTCACTATGCCAATGAGATAATTAAAGCATGAATTGCTATTGTCAGACTAGGTGACACTGGGAAAAAACGTCTAAAATCATATTAATGAAAAAAAAAATTGAAAAAAAATACCCTATCATTTTGTTTATGACAGGGATGGCCCTTAAAGATTTTTTTTAGGATAAAGAAAAATCTCCTCAGTGATTTCAGCAGTTCATCTCTGCTGATCACAGGAAGGGAGGGTATAGCTGAGAGATCACTCTGCTCCAGCTACCATCTCCTTAAGAGAGCAAACTGGCACCGGCACAGGGGGGTATCCAGCGTTACTTTCCAATCTGTCTCTTGATTTCCTTGAGGGCAGTGCTGGGGTGACTCCAGATCAGGGCTGTGTTGAGCTCTGCCAGGGCAGTTGGTCCTGCCCTACTAGTTTGTACCAGGTAAGAGCAGGAGTATAATCTACTACTGTCTGCCCTTGGCCTTGCTGTGTAGACACCGATGAAGATCCTTTCCACTCATCCCCCTGCCTGCCACACTCAATCCTATGCATTCATTCCTTTTAACACTGCGTGTGGATACATGCCAATGTCATTACTCAGGTGCCTTATTGCCTTTGAGGGTAAAGGAGCCCAAGGGACTTCATACGGGGGCACATAGTGACCATTCAGTGGTGCTATTAAAAGAGAGGTAAGATATAATGGAGGTGGCATCTTTCCAGCCAGCCAGCTACATAGTATAACGCTGCTGGTACTTTCATGTTTTGCATGATTGCTGACTAGGAGTTTCATGCGGCTGCTCCATTATACGTTAATAACATATACATTCCTTGCAAAAGGAATTATCTACGCCTGTGTCATTTGTCTATGCCCAGATACTGTTTGAATATTTACAAGTGTTGAAAGTCTGTGGGACAGCCAGCAATCCTTATTTTCAGCCAGATTTCTGGACAGATAAAAGAGGACATGTTTGGTGAAAAAAAACTGGCCCCTAGAGCAGCCTCAGTAATTTGTCAGTTCTTGGCCTCCTGTCTCCCATTTTAAGGACAAGAGGCTAAGACTCCACTGTGTCTTGGTGCCTTCTCTGATGCAGTTCTGGAGCACCCCAGAACTGGTCTGCCCTTGTTCCATGCATCTCCTCTCCTGCAAAAAAGGCCAACAGAAGGAACAAGATTAATAGGAAATGGGTTGTCTCATAACCCCCAGTGACTGGAGTAGCCCTGAAACCTTGCTAGGGACACTATAATTTATAGTGAAAACTGAAGTGTTGCGGAAGATTCAGTCTTTGGGTTTTAATCTTGGGCACTTTCCAGAGATCTTGTTGTTCCCATTGGCTTTTTTCTGGCCATTTCTTGAATTAAGTAACAGCAACTACTCTCAATGTCTCATACTGAGTGAACTGGGAAGTCCATGCCTTCTACTTCTGCCTCATATCAAAGTTTGCTACCCATAGAATGAAAGATAAGGGGGGTTGTTATTTGGGGTTTTTTTTCTGCCAGAGAATGTGTGGGTAGGAAAACATCTAATCTGTCAAACTCTTCATGACTAATAAATATTAACTGCTTCAAATATTCTAATTATCTCAATTTTTTAAAATCTGTAGCCAACTACTTAAATATTTAACCATCTGCCAAAAAGCAGTCTTGGAGGTTTATTCTACAACATAAAGGCACTGTTGTTGAAAATGGAAACTTTTAATATAGTGTTTAAATTAATATGATGTTGATTTTTTTTTTCACTGATGAAGCTAGTGTTTTAAATTTTGTCAGGGTCTCCACATAATGACGCTCCCAGTCTCTTCTAAACATTCCTCCAATTGAATGTGCCTGAAGAGCAAATTGGCACAGAAAGGTTTAAAAACTCCCTCTGTTGGGATATTGGACAGTTGGTAAACCCATGTTGAAGGCAATGGAGCTGGCCACAGGTTATGCCCATTGTCTATTCTGTGTGATGCAGTAACTAAACACAGTAGGATGCAGCAGAACAAGAATAATGATACTCATTTTCAATTCAAGCTTAGCAAAGCAGATGTATGCCAGCTGGGCTTCCAGCTCCTGGTCTTCTCACTTTCACTTTCTTTTGCATTCTTTGCTTCTCTTGATCTGGCAATGTCTGTAAGACTGATGCCTTGGGGGGAAAAAAGGGAGAGAGAGAGACTTTGAAATCCCAGGCAGCAAGTAGGAACAATCCAGACAGCAGGTGATATTTCAAAGCTTCAGGTCAAGAAGAGTCATTAAACCCTGAGGCCTGATATCACTTCAGATCCCCAGAAATCTTCTGAATTCCAGAAGCTTCCTGACCTCTTTAAAGGTAATAATGAATAATCAATACTATATTTGATCTCTTGCATAAAGGCACTACAACAAATGGCATTAGGTCTTCTGAAAGACAGAATAACATTTTGATCTTACATTGTAAAATTGCAATGCTCAAGACTACCTCCTGGCTCACAGGCTTAATTATCCAGCTGGACTACAAAAGGCTCTTGCAGAAAGCCAGGCTCCTCTGGGAATAAAGTGTCTGATAGGAAATGTTTAGGCTCAGATGATGTTTCTGAGGAGGATCCTATGTTGTATCACTTTTATGGTGTTCTACTTAGGACAGGGCAATCAAAACAAGTCTATTTTCAATGCAAAAGACACTGATTTTTGGGGGAGACAGTTGCATCAACACATGAATAAAACACTGTTTTAGTGAGATTCTCTGAAGGGTTACAGAAGTGACAAATGTAAACTTACTTCCCTCCTCTCCCACCAGTTATGTGTTGCCTCCATTTTTATATTAGAATTGTCTGCTGAGGGACAAAAGGTAAGTTACAGCAGCTTGAGCTGTCCCCTTACTAGTCAGGGAAAGTAAGAATGTATTTTGGCTGTGGAATAAATGGTGTTGTCTTACAGATGTCTGAACACATGTGGAGTTATGAACGTGCATTTGTTATCCAACCAAGGCAAGGAGCCCTGCCTCATTGAGGAAGAAGTCCTGGAGAGGTGACTGCCTCCTTTCAAGATGTTAAGGTAGTATTTAATTTCCTTTTTTTTCTTTTTTTATTTCCTGGCAAAAGCTCTGAAAATGCTCATTTTATTAGTTAGGACACTCAAATGGCTGCTACACTGGGTAAGGTTTAAATCTGAATTACATGTGGGACTTGCATGTCTTCCTTGTTGTCTGGGTTGGGATATGTACATCTTTACTGGTTTATATAATAGTTGTCTCTTGTATATAATGAAGTGCTAAGTATGTACAGCCATGGGTCTGGAACCTGAGATTGTAGTGTTCCCACTAACAGTGCACCAACAGTGTTCTGCAACACAATCTCTCTAGTATTGATCCACACATGGACTTCATGCCATTCCTGCCAGTAGCAAAGTCCATGAGTGCAGTGCTGACTCTGGTCATGTGTTTTATTAATGGCTGAAAGCTCCCAATTAAGTGAAGAGGTAGGGCAACTTTGCTTCCCATCATTTCTGGCTGAGGATAAGGACTAAATGATGCTTCACAAGCAGTGATTTCACAGGTTCTCCAGATGAAGGGTCCTGCTTTTATCATCTTTAATGAGACTAACAATTCTGTGCTCTGCTTATGAGGTACAGCAATTACTTGCAGGTGACTTCATTTATTGTTCATTGTACTTGTAACTCAATGGGTAAAAATTAGAATGTACTGGTTCGACTCTTGTAGATATTTCTAAATTCAAATCAAGAGAGAACATTTTTCTAAGATGATCAGAAATCTACTGTTTTCTTAAGTCTTAGGGACAGAAGCCCTGACACCAAGTCCGGTGGACTCCTGTTAAATCACATTTCAAGCATGCTCTGCTTTCCCAGTCCTGTGTCTTCCTCCAGTGAAGTTTGCATCCATATTACTATTAGAAACAAATATTTATGGTGGCAGGTATTGCATGGCAAGAAAGTATAGCACAGAAGCAAGTCCTAATGTTGGACCAAAGCTCTTTGTAGTTGGTGGGGACATGTGCAATGACTTCACTGCATTGCCAGTCTGGCACTGTTAGCTTGGATCTATTTGTGCCTTTCAGCTCCTGCCCAAGGACAAAGGCTCTACTCTCTCCACTGACTGTGCTGTATTCTTAGCGTGCTCTTTTCAGTCTCTTGACTCCGGTTTTGTCCTTTCCCTCTAAACAAACTGGTCAGATCTTCCTCTGTGTATCCCAGTTCAATGGGATCTTCCAGAGGGGCTATCTTCCTGAAAGATAGATATGCAAGAAGAAAATGTCATAATCGTAGAAACAGAATTATGACAGAAGAACAGAACCTAAAATACGTCTAATATCTAAGCTGTATTATTTATAATTCAGTGTTAATTTTCTCCTGTTTCTGAATATGCTAGTTTTTTCTTGCCTTCAGTTAATTCTGCTATTCACTGTTTGTTCAGGTTTTATGGGTATGTATATGCACACTTGTGTGGGGGCTGTATATATATACATGCATGGGGGGAATATATAGAGAAAGATATGCCACAATTTGCTTTAAGATAAGTTTATTGTGTTGCTGATAGCTGAAGCAATAAATGGAGAGAAATTAATATATAAAGAAATAGCGTTATTAATGGTTCTATAAGGCCATATTAAAGGAGCTTGTATTGGCTTTCTATTTCAAAGAAAGTTCCATGACTGTGCATCTAATAAACTCTTGAAAGTCGAGACACCAACGTGGTGGAATGCATTGACAAGGAATGTAACCCTCTTTCAACTGGTGATAGATTTTCTGTAGATGGTATCAGTAAGCACAGCAGAAATAAGATGCAATGTATTCCTTCTCTGGAAGAGAGCTGCAGCTTTTGACTTCTGTGACTGAAATTTTTCACTCTCTTTTTCTTGCTTTGGTTGTCTGGTTATGCTACCAGCTTCATGGAAGCTTTTTACTTAGGGTTGAGTTTTCCCCCTCTCTCCATTTCCCTCCATCCCCCAAGAGCCCAGTATTTCCTTTCATGCTTTGGCTGGAAGTAAGTGGAACTTTCTGACTGTCAAGCATAACCAAAACAAAACTTCATCTAAATGTTAAACAAAAATCTAAGAGGGCTCAGTCATGCCCTCTAAGTCCAGATTCAAAGCTCTGATCTGGATGGTTCTACCTGTCTTAGAGGAATCTTTACCAAGAAATAGCCTTTCTCTTCTCTGTGATCAACTGTGAATAAACATACCAGGCTCTTCTCTCACACTTCCCAGTCCTCTCTCTAAAATCCTATTTAGACTAAAAAAATTACAATGTACTGCAGACAAGATTTTCTGTAAATAAAAATGTATTTTATAAGAATAGGGATAAAAGAGTTTAAAAAAGTAAAACATTGTCCATTCCAAGCCTTTACATTTTGAAAACTGATGAGATTAGTTTTTCACAATTTTACCAGCACTACTTTTGAGCTTGCTTCCCACGCTGTTGTACAAGTTACTTGCAGACTACTCGGGGATACAAATCCTTACCAAGCCTGACTCCTAGTGCCTCTGACAAATGCTCATGCTGTGAAAGAAGAGGCATTCAGCTGCCCTGGGTTGAGCAGGCTGTCAGACATTCCCAGAGAAGTTACCATGAAAAGAAACTTCAAAACTTTGTTTAAAGTGAGGGCTGTTAGTCAAGGCCTTGGTGCTCTCATTAGAGAGGGGAGGAACCATTTAAAGTCTGGAAGCTGCAGTGTATGAGAGTCATGAAATCAAAACGAAAGCATCTTTTGCCAGCTGGTTTCACACCCCCAGTTGGCAATCCACAAAGGTTTAGAGGGGGAATTAAATCCATTTTTCAACAGATATAACTATTTTTGTGATTATCATATAGATTCCATGAGCTGCACTTTGGTCCTATCAAGACAGGAAGGCAGCTGCATGAGAGGTGGAAAGAGAGAAAATGAGTAAGATGAAATCACCACCAACAGCTATCACGGGCAGGGAAGGCAGCATTGGATCCCAGCCACAATACCTTTGCAACCTGGTTTGAATGGGCCTGATGGGATGCCATAATGTAACTTACACTGAACAAGGTATGTGGAAAGCTGTCTGACATGGGGCTCTATTAGAAAAAATACTGATTCTTTCCAGGCTCTAATTGTTTTTATTTTGCTTGTTTTGCTCTTGGGGCTAACATTGCCTTCAACAAAATGAGATTAAAAAAGTAAAGTGAAATAACACTCTGAACCAGATCAAGAGAGAAGAACTTGGAGGAGAAAGAGATTTTCTCAGCATCAGTCTTTAAATCAGCTGAAAGGCAGGAAATAAATGGTGACTGAAGTTTCTCGTCAGTCTATGAGGTACAGTTCTGTCCTAATTTGTTGTTTTGTTATTTCCTGGTTTGTTCACGTTTTTTTCCCCCAAAATCACCCGCCACCTCAGTCCATGAAATATTATTAGGATTGGAGGTGATTTTGGTCAGGAGACTGCTGCCTTATTCTGAACTGATGACTCAGCTCCCACCTTTATCAGCTCTGGGCACAATCTTTCCCTCCAAGCACAACCGAGTTTCCAACTGAAGAACAAATTTTTTTTTGTCTATCAAAGGTCAGGACCAAGTCCTCAGCTGTGAACTGCAGGAATATAAATACTTTCTGGCAATTGGACTTTTGTTGTCTGGTATATCTTCCTAGCCAACAATTGTGGCACCTGCTGTTTCTGACAGCAATTTCCCCAACCCCTTTTGGATTACCAGAAATTCATCCCTGTGCAAAGAGCACATGTATCTCTTGTAGTCCGAATTTATGTCCCGTTGTGATTATTTGAGAAGTGCCTGGGAGCCTTGTAGGGACACAGTCATGGGATGAGCTAAAGATTAGTTTCTATTTACTGCAAAGGACTAGAAAGTGTCATAGCAAAACACCCGTGTCAGGAAAGCAAAGAACAGCCAACTGTAGCACTCCAGCTGCCTCCCCAGTGGTCTGACCTGAGTGCTCAAAATGGCTCTGGCTGCACAAACAGGTGGAAGATCAGTGTTTTTTCAAGTTAAAACAGAGAAAAGGGAGGTTGAGAAGGAAAGAATAAAATAAATGACTTATTGGAGCTTTCTTAAAATGTGTACTGATTTAGTCAACAAAAAGTGAGGAGGACTACCCATAAACTCCAGGCATTGGTTTAGTGGTTACTAAATATTAAGGAGAAAAAATGCTTTTCTGTCTCATAAGTGGCATATCAAATCTTGAAAGCTTACTAGGCTCCCTTGTACTACCCCATTTCTCAAAAGATCCAATGTGTACTTGTTCTATTGATAAATATAAATAAAAATAGCAGATCATGGCTTTGGAGATGGGTTTTAGAGACTTCTTTTTAATTCTAGCTAGACTCTAGAAGAGTTCTTTTTAGGCTAATCAAACCCTAGAAGACTCCATCAATTTATCCAGAAAAAGTGAAGACAAATATCCATAGTCTCTCGTTGCTGGCTTGCCAGTTATTGAATACCATACAAAAACTGCAGATCAGTAGTACACAACCTCTTCAGAACCCATGTGTCATTCTGACAGCTTTCCAGGACCGAGGGGGGCAGACCTAATCTGCATACACATTAACATAAATTTACATAGGAATTGAATCAGAGATGAATGTGCACAGTTGTTATTATTGTGTATTTACAATAAACTTCACTGTAAGTGTTGACAGCACTTCACAAAACAGAGAGGAAGACAAAACATTCTTTGAGAGTCAAAGAGTAAATGAAGCACCATTTTCCTGATAATGGTTCTTCATGGCTTCCCAAAAAATTTGATATGGCCACAGGCATTGAGGAATGCAGCTTTGAGGCTCTCTGATGGCAACTGCACTTGCATGAATGGCAAAATAAATCTGATTTTCCACAGATAGGAACTTGCTGTGGTCTGTGGTTGGAGAGACTGATTTTTTCAGGGACAGAGATAAGGATTATGGAATTTCTGCATCCTCCTCCAACACTGTATTTCAACACCTACTTTTTTACTGGTCCACATGAGTTCTACCTCCCTCTGTACTGCAAGAGGAAAGGTTTCACTTATCTCATGTTTTTGTCTACTTGCTGTTTATCCACTGGAACTGGCATTTATGAGTCAGAGGTGTGTTCTGAGCCTGTGCTGGAAGAGGGGTTGCAACTGCAGATTCAAGGGCAAGACAGGGAAAATTTTCTATCTCCTGATATGGAAAAGTCAATGTTGCACAGTAGGATTACAAGTACAACTCTTTTATTCCAAAAGAAAGGACCCTTCCAAAAAGACTTTTAAATAGATGAGTTTTTGATGTGAAGCAGAAGGAAAACATTTTAAGGTTGATTCTCCCCCCAGAAATTAATCTGCAATGGGCATTGACATTTAATAAAATGGCCTGTAGCATCCCTGGCCATAGAAGGTCCTGGGTAAAGCTCCAAACTGCCAACACAATTGCTGGATAAGCCAGCCTAATGGACCCAGAGGGCACTGCCAGAAGAAATATCCCCTTTAACTTTCAGCCATGGTGATGCTGTGCATTTATTACCAAGGAGGTGGAAGAACAGCACGATGTGCTTGAATAAATTGTTCAGTGTACTTGTTTTAGATCATGGAGTTAAACGTTATTTAGGGTTATTGCACTCAATGCCTTTTCTCTTTAGAAAGTGCAGAATAATAAGGAAAAGGATGTCTGTGTCCAGCACAGGCCTCGCTATACTGTGGTTTTTGGGGTTAAGTTGTTGAGGATAGGGAGGGAAATTAATTAAACCTCAAAAGCATACACCTGTCAGTTCAGATAAATCTGATTTAGACCCAGGGTTGAATGTGGCAGCTCAAGAAACATTTTTATTGGAACTAAGTGGATCCCAGCAATGGTTTGAGGGTCAGAAGTGACAGAGGTATAAAACAGAGCAAGCCCTTGCAACCTTTATGGGAAATGTACCACTATGGGGACCTGGTGTTGTTCAGAACGTCTTTTGGCAGTTCTGACCTCCATTAGAACCTTGGGAATGAGAAAAAAGTGTCTGTGAGTTGGGGCTCACAGTCCAAAGTGTTTGCCATGGAAGATAAACGAGTCACCCTGCATCAGCTACTGCTCATATGTGAGTTCTTAGCCTGAGGTGAGTATGAAGTACTGCAATATATCCTAACCTTTTTTGACTTCAAGTTATCTCTGTGAGCCTAGGTCTGAAGACAGGGACAATGACCTTTTTAAATACTTCTCCAGGAGGTGCAACTTTTGGCTGTAACTGGACCTAAAGAAACAGGACACTGATATAGTAGCACACGTCTCTTTGTCAAGTTTTTCTGGGCTGTTTGATTTGTTTGATTGGCACATGTCTCTTTGTCAGGTTTTTCTGAGCTGATTCAAAAGCTCATTTTTTATACTGTAAGAGTCACTTTTCTCTTGGTACTCTAAAATAGGAGAATGAAAACCATCCTCTTGCAAATCTTGGGACAATTATTTGCCATCCTAAAACATGTTCATGCCTGAACAAGAAATCATAAATAATATTATCCCTGTGAATCAGAGTATCCCAACTCAGGACTTTTGCTTACAAATCTTCTCATAAATTATTCAGCCAGTTCCAATTTTGGTGAATCGCTGAAGAGAATCTAGGTCATAAATTGATATATCCTAAATTGGGCCAGTGACAGGGTAGGTTATAAAAGGACTTTTACTGTAGATCCCTAGGTCCTATACCCTGCTGCAATAAATACTTAATTTTTTTATGGAGTGTGAGAGAAATCCAAGAGACTGGGAAAGCTTTGGTTTGAAATACACTGTAGGCTAGTGGTAACATTTCCTGGGAGAGACAGCCTCAATTCCCTGGTCTAACTCATACAGAAGAGGGAGCTGAAACTAATCTCCAGCCTCCCCAGGGACAGATCCAACCGCAAATAGACAGGAAGGTGGTCAGGTTTTCTCCAGGTGCTTTCTGTGAGGCACCTACCTAGGAGACAATTTCTGGGAACATGAATGCGGGGCAGAGGAATGCTTAGTTTGAAAGTGCAGATACAAGCATCAAGCTCCTTAGAGCCAGTGTATCACACGTCTCAAGCAACTGAAATGTAAGGTAATTCCATCACGTAATGTTAAGCATCTGTAAGCTTAGTTGACCAAATGGGAGGGGTCTGGAAGACCTAAATTTTAATTCAAGCGCCTAACATGGCAGCCTGTCACTTTAGCCTATTTGTGAGTTTAGTATCATGTGCTTTTATGTTTACTATAATCTTTTCAGCTCTTTCCCCAGATTGCTATTTTGAGCTAACCTCAGTACCCACAGAGGGCTCCGTGACCCATCCACCGACTGCTGAGTTTGCTATGAGACTAACTGCAACTCTGAGCCTGATTTTCCCTCCCATCTGGCAGCAAAAATGAAGTGCTGCTGACTGAATGACCACTGATTCTCTTGGAAGCAGAGCTATACAAACAGCAACAGCCAACTCTGTCACCATTTGTGAGGATTTGTAGCTTGGGCCCTGAGACATCTGGCTGAGATATTTACGCAGTCCCGTATTGCACTCACTGAGGCTCTGCGTTCACATCTGGAGTCTAGACTGAGTGACTCTATGGGCTGGCCTTCGAGCCTCTGAACAGCTCATGTCCCCCTTGTTCTCCAGCTTGGTCTTTTTAGTGCTTTATTCATTTATTTATTTGCTATAGGTGCTTCTATCTCATCTCCTGTGACATTCCTGTCACAGTCACTTGAGAGCTTCAGGGAGGCATGGCAGTGACTGACAGAGACCAGGTAAAAGCAGGTGGGATGGGCAGGGGGAAAAGGCTGTGTTGTGGCAAGGCTTAGATCTCATGGGTACGGTGATGGGGGATGCCTGGAGCTTGATTATGCTGTTTCTTTGGAGTTCTACAGCTGTGCTGTGGGAAATGACAGTGCTCAGCAGCACAGTTTGCATTCAGGACATGTGACAGGGAGCAGGGGTTTCTGTAAGCTTTTAGAGGTGACCAAGTGGTTGAGCCAGGCCCACTACCCTGGGTTAGATCATCAAGGAGCTTCAGGTACCACCTTGGCCATCAGAGCTATTCTATCTCAAACTGGTTGAAGTTGGTCCCCATTCATTTTCTCAAGCCTGAAAAGGACATGGTGGTTGGTGTTCGGTAGGCTAAATGTAGTGATCTATCTGAGACATTGGCACAGGGATGGTTGATGCATCACAGGTCCCCTGGGAGAGACTCAGGAATCTAAAAGAGATATATAGGTTTAGAAAATTAATCCCTTCAATTAGTCATATGTTCTGTCTCTGTGCTTAGTTGTGCATCATTTTGAACACAGGATGCTAATACCTTTACCCTGTGCTGATGCTGTACTTTGAAAACAGGTGAACTCCTGGCTGATCTGACTGATGCTCTCCCTGGCAGAATCGGCAGTTGCTGTCGGCCCTGGGAGCAAATCCTCTGAAACATTGCTGCCCTTATTCCCAGCCTCAACCTAATTTCTTTCCCTTGGGCCTTTAGTCTGTTAGTTCCACTTGCTCCTCTGTCTGTCCCGTATTCTCCTTGTAACAGTTTTTCTCTGTTTTAGATTTCCTGGTTGCCTAAGAGCCCTGTCTGCCACTACTGAAGAAATACTGCTAGGGTGTCAAGGGCTAAGTAATGCTGACAACAGTGGGGTTATGACCTGGAAATGCAGTAGAGAAAAGGAATTGGCTAATAGAGAAAATATCTATAGTGCTTGAAAATATGGGTACTACGGATGTATGTACCTGTTTGTGTATCCTACGTAGATAAGTCAGAATCCACATTAAGAGAAAGTCACAAACTGTAGAATTTCAGGCACTGAAATACAGTTCAATTGACTCTTTAAAAGAGGGTGAAAAGGGCTTCCAGATATTCCCTGTGCACCCGAAGCAGCCAGCAACAACTTGATGGCAGTTCTAAGTAAAGGGCCTTAATCAGAGTATATAAAAAGACTGGAATGATGTTTGAACAACATGTCCAGCTCCCAAGCATTGTCTCTTTCCTGCTATCAATGACACCCATTGTGCAATAACAACATTTGCACAGAGATATGTCCCCTTTTGTGCACGGAGAATATATTGAAGCAGCCATAGGGCTGCACTAGCCTCAGCTAGAAAAGTCCCCAAGGGCCCGTCTGCCAGCTGCTGACTGATGCAGGGCTGCTGCTGCTGATAATAGGGTACATGTGCTGGCGTGGAGCTGAACTAGGCAATCTGGGGCACAGTCAGATGTGCTCAAAAAGGATCAAGTTCAAACCTGTTTAAAAAGTTAGTTCCCGTCAGTGGTGATTTAAGCTAAGTAGCTTTGCTGTGTATTGGAAAGGACAAGGAATGCTCACATAGTCAGCTACTTCATCTTGGCTGTCACTGTGGCGATTTCAACACAGCCAGGGGAGTCAGAAAGACAGCAAACAGCTGAGATCTCCGACATCCTAAATCACGCAGGCACAAGGTGCTAAAGGTGTATTTCCATTAGATGTTTGCCTGCTCGTACGTAGCAGAATTATGCTACATACTTCACTTTCTCTTTCTGGGCAATAGAAATCAAGAGGTGTGAAGACTTCTTCTAAGATGTAGATCACTGTTCCACACTGAAAAAGGTTATTGTTAGTGGAATGTTGCTGATCCATTCAGGAGCAGGCAAAATGTCAGTGTAGGTGAGACTAGAAAATGTGGATTTTTTGCCGTAGAGATTAACGTACCATCATTGGAGAGCAAACATAAATTCCCTCACTCTACTAAATGCTCTCACCGGAGAGGAAATTAAAAAATGATCGCTGCAATGTTCAAGAAACATAAATACACTATTAATTAGGCAAATGAGCACTGTAAATGACATTTGTGTTAACGTCATGTAAATTTATCATCAGCCATGTTCCTCCTAGAGATATCTCACATGTGCTAAGCAGGATATACCATTGTGTGAATAGTTCACACCATGCAGTATCACAGAGATTGGCTATATTGTTTGCCAGGCTTAGAAGCCAGAGTTGGCCCTGTATCAGAACAGTCATATTGTGAAGTTGCTGAACATAGCTCCTCTGTGTTTCCCAAAATTATTCAGTTCCTTCATCCAAAGAGCATGTTGCACAGCAGGAAACACAACTAAAGATCTTCCTAGTGATTACTGCCTCCTGGAAGAACTAATGCCATATTCATTCTGATGGAGAAAGTGAGTTCCAGAGTAGCAGTTTAGCTCTTATTCAGCTTTTTGTTCTGAGAGGTTCCCAGTGAGGGCACTTTCAGGTAGATCCATGAAACTCTTTAAAGCCTAGGTAGACCCTTAAATTATAAGTAAAATCCAATTTCAGGATTCCAGCTGGTTGTGTCAACAGGACTTTGCATATTAATAATAATAATAATAAAAGGCAGAGTAACTAAGTACATTTCTGGCTTGCAAAAGGTATGATTAAAGCAAAGATGACTTCTTCCTGGAATAATTTGTTCTGTCTGCTGAACAATCACTTTATTATTATTTACTTTACCACTTTATAGTGAAGTGGCAGTTGAATAAATACAAGGAAAATGGTTTCAATCTTGTTACCCTGGCAAGGATCCCACTGACCACAATAGTACTTTACCTTTGCGTGGATTAAGAGAACAGCAGGATCTGAACAGCTGGCCACTTAGTTGGGTTGTTGGCATTTCTAAACCTATAATAAGTCAGTGCTGAATGCAAGTATCTTGTAATCTGAATACAGAGATCCTATAGCATCACTCAAGGCCCCTTGAAGGCAATGCATACAACATACGAAAGGAAGCTGTAATCTATAGTGCCACAAATCCTTTCTGAGGATTATCTCTCTTATCTCATCCGGCATCAGAGAATTACATGTAATATAGACACATAAATGGCTTAGTCGCAGAAAGATCCTTTAGAGAAAGGTAGCAGAGAGGAAGTTTTGTTTGTTTCTACGCCAGAGAGAAGAGGAAAAGCTCTGCAACTGACAAGCGTATCAGAGCTGAAGTCGTGTTTGGGTTCACTTGGGAGAATTTGCTGAGAGAACTGAATCCTCACAGCCTTGCTTTGCATGTAGTCATTTACAGCCATGCAAAGGGAGACTTGTGCCTCCATTTCCCTAAATTCAGCCAGTCTGCCTGAGTGTCAGGGACTATGGGAAATGTAATACAATGTTAAACCCTGTAGTTCCACATTAGCCAAACAATGGCCATAGATTTTAATAATTTGAGCTCAGGATAGGATTGCTTGATTTATGAAGCTCAGTTGCATACCTAAACAGATTTACTCATTGCAGAGCCAGCCTAGATTAATCTTTGGTAGTTCACTCCTAATGTCTTCACTTATTTTTCTTTATAGGACCCTGCTGGTTTCTCCAAAGACAAAACTTACTTAGTATGATGCAGTTTCCCTGCTTGTAACTTCTTTCCTTGTAACTCCTACCTATCTTGTCTCTTTTTCCATGTGCGAGAGTCTAACCTAGCCTTGTGTATTTGCTCCAGTTACTTTATTCCCCTCTTCTTCACACCTGCCTATCATCATATTTTTCTTCTTAAAATCTTACTCTAGGGGTTTTTTTTCTATTAACAATACAGAAGATTAGGGCTTTCCCTTCTACAAAATACTTACCAACATCCTTTCCCTCTCCACTTACTAGCCAGTTAACAACCCTTTCCATTCTTTCATGTCTGATTGCATCTCTAAAAGTACTGGATCTGTTGTTTATTGTCTATAAGCCAGTGTCAGGGGCTGTCTTAGACCCTCTCCAGTCCAGCCTCTACACTTCTCATTTATCTCAAACCACTCTCGCCAACCTCTCTAACAATGATAGAAAAGAAGAGAAGGGACATATTGGCATACTTTGATATTGTAAAAAACTATTTTTGTATTCTCCTGTTTTGGGAACTGATTAAAATCACACTAAAATTAATGAAGACTTTCCATTGATGTAATGATCCTTTGATGAGGACCAGCAAAATCTTACATTATGTGAGTCAGAGTTCAAGAAGGAATTCCAGTATTTTCATTCATAGATGGCTCATTTCCTGTAGCTTTCACACTGTCCTTTCCACTCGACTGACCTCTGTCTGATCGTATACAATCTCCTTTATATTCCCTCTTACAGGATAAGTAGTTGGATGTGCATAGAAGAATGTTCCATTTTCTGAAAGAATTTCTTGGATTCCCTGAAGAGATTAGTTCAAAATTTTAATTAGGGGCATTGGCAGAGTTCCCAAATGCTGGTATATTAGGCTGTGGTTTTAATTTTCATCACCCGTTTTGGTTCATACACAATGCATAGGATTTCTGATGAGTAGTTTACTTGAAATGATGCACGTTTTGTCCCTCCAGTTTTTGTTCATCCCGTTAATACAGATGAGTCATGATTGGCAGCAATGTCTTGTTTTTTCCTTCCAAAGCCTGGGGAGGTTGCCCAATATTCTGAGGACAATTGTCCAAAAGATGTCAAAGTTTGAAGTGACCAGTAAAAGTTCCACTAAAACTCTGGAAGGCATACAGAATGCAAGTGTCATTAATTAAGCTCCAAAAACCTACAGTGCTGTGGGAACCTGGCATAAAATACACAAGCTGAACTTTGTTTGCAACTTCCTTCTATTTAGGAATTCATTAAAGAGCTGAAGCATTTGCAGAGATTTCAGGACCCATTGCTAGAATGGCTAATTGCTGGCTCAGTCTTTTGTATACAGTGCAGCACATAAAAGGACTGTGATCAAAGAATGCAGGTGCTGCTGAGGGCAAAGAGAATGCAAGTACAGTGATTGCTTGCCGGATACAATATATAACGTTTCACTTAGCTGTGCTTTGCTTTGGTCCATGATAGGATTTTGTAGGAATTGCTGAATGATTTTGGCTGGAGTGATTTAGCAAATGCACTGCTTAAGCAGAACTAAAAATTTATACTTCTTCTTTCATCTTCCTCCTATTTTTTACTCTTCTGGCACCTGAGGGAAACATAACCCCTATGGCAGATCTTACTTAGATGAAGGCTTCAGTAAATTTAAGTTGGTTTCATCTTGTTCAGTATGTTAGAGGTGGCTATCACAGTTAATTTTTGCTGGATCCATGATCTTGTAGTGGAGGAAAGTGAAGTTACACAGTACATCTTAGCTTACATATCTTCACAGTGAGAGCAGAAGTCACAAATAATTTTATGGCTATATTTACCATACCTAGATTTTCTTCAGTTCCCACTCTGTTCTTATCCTGCCAATCTTTTTATATATTGTTCTCATCAAATAGGAAAGAGAAGTCTATTGTGAAGCTTTCTCCTTTTTTTTAAACCATCCTATTTGATCACCCCCCAGAAATAGCACAAGCCATATGAAACAAGTGGAGCTGTGGACCCTGTCTTGGAGAGCATGCATGAGTAATTAAATAACATGTCCTTCTGTCACCATTTTTGCAGGGAAGGGGATTAAAATCTGTGTTCACAGGCTGAGAGCAGGTGTCTGTGATGAGACCCCATGCTGTGACATGGATGCAGCACATTCTTACATGAAAAGCCCTGGCTGATGAAATGACCACAGGAAGACAACATAGAACCCTCCCAGCACAATCAGAAGAAGCTTAATTAAGCTCTGTGGTTAATTTTAAAGTAAGTGTGGGCCTGTTTTAGAAGAGCATTAAGAAAACTGAAAACACGTCATTTTAAAAAATTATATTCTGGTCTTCCTGACATTCTTCAAGCAAACTGTCTTGTTTCTTGTATGGTCAAATGATACAGTGACTCAGAAATGAACACACATGTGTTTACGTAGATGGGATTTAGTAACTTGTCCAATGTGGTTTTAGAGGTTTTTTTCCTTAGTTGTGGACATTTTTTTTCTTTGGCAGAAGGCAGCACCGAAACCACAGTTTCTGCAGTTATTCTCGACACAATTGTTTTAGTTGTAATTATACGACTGAAAGCATACAGAGTCTACAAATTCCCTATAATCTTGTTAGAACTTTCATTAGAGAAGGTAAAAAAATAATTGACAAACACAGAGAGAAGATTAATGTTTGTGTTAGAATGATTACAAATAAAAAAGACAGTAGTACTGATGGCAACAGTACTTTGCCTTTTATCACATGTACTTTTCCACTAGAGAACTTAAAATGCTTTCCTGTTCTGTGAAGCCACTTGAGAAATCCTTTACATGTACACATGCATGACTATAGCTATTGCAACAGTGGTAAAGCAGAGATTTGAAACAAGAACCACTTGCTCTGACAATGCAGTGAGTCAGTGTTGAAACTGGAAAGTTGAGACTAAAGTACTCATGCCCACCTTAATGCAGAATACGGGGTGAAGAACTGTAACCTAGCTATACATGGATTGATGGAGTGACAAAGAACAGCTTAAAACTTCATAGACACCTTTGCTTTTCTCAGTAGAAGAATTTACTCTTTCTTTCTGGTCTTATTTTTTTTTTTGGTGTAATTTGGGGTTTTTTCTTTAGCCTCAATACAGGCAAGGTCCTTCTCAAACATGAAAGAAGGCTCTGTCTGAGAAACTCATTAGCCAAATTAGACATAAAATAATGAGGGGGTGAGAAGGAGGCAGCAAAGGATGGAGGTGGGAGGGGAAATGTGGACAAGGATAGCTAGAGACAGTTCTCTGCTAGGGTAGCTGATTAAAACAATGGTACAGTACCTTGACTAATGTAGAGCTAATTAAAACTGCATAGGACAAAGCACTTCTAAATATACTATAGGGATCAATCTTGCTATGGTAAATCCATCCCCAGTGAAATTTCATTGACTTCAATGGGTTTTCTTCTGGGATGAATTTGGACTGATAACCTAATAATTCTTTTCTGTCTTTAATTTCTAAGGACTTTTTGTCAGAAGCATGGCAAGGAACTTCAGTCTGGCTTTCAAAAGTGCTGAACACTCAAAACTCCTACCAAGGTCTCCTGGAATTACAGGTACTTGATACCACTGCTAATTTAAGCTGAATTAACTGTTTCCTGTTTGTTGTGAGTTTGCTTTGTGTAGCGTGCCAACACATCTGCAAAACAACCCCAAACCAACCTCCTAAATCTTCTGAGGAAGAAACTTCCTATGCATAGGTGCAACACCTCACACAAAGCAATGCAGAGCTTAGCAAAGGCCTCTAGGCAACAATGCAATAAAATTAATTAGTAAAAACAACAGTAAATTATAAATTCACAGCATCTGTATTTGCAGGGCAATGGAGAATATGTACTTGGGCTGGTTACTTTTGTTATCCAATTTCCAGCTGACTGTCCCTGGTCTGATTTGTCAAATAAATTTTATTCAATGTGTTCATAGTTTCTCTGAACTTAAAAAATGTATCTTCTTATACCCCTGCAAAAGCCACATTGAGAAACAGGAAAAAATAAATTAAGGCATCTTAGTGGAAGTTACAGCTGTCATCTCTGAGGTGTCCAAGACTATAATGGAAAACCACATCAGACTTTTTTTGAAAGCTTCAAGTGGAACAGAGAACATGCTTTTTGGAACATGTTCCCTTTTACTGCACTACTATTGTAAAGTCCCCTCTGCTTTGGCTTCCACTCCATGGAAGATGTACATCGTACAGATAATGACAGTGTTTCAATAGCATGCTTCTTTCTCTTATTTAACTTTTTGGCTTTAACTGAGAAAAAAACCCCAAGCAAACCAATTTCCAACAACAGAAACCCCCACCATTCAATGAATTGTGCTCTGGTTTTATTCTGAAGGCTGGCTCTGAGAGGAGGATTACCAGTTTATCTTTGTTACTTCAAAAAACAGATCTGTTCGATTACCCAAATGTTTGGTTTTAAAAAGGGCAGCTCCTGGGGATCTTAAAGAAATCCACAATGCAGCAGGGAAGGAATATAATAGACTGTTTTGGAAAAAAGTACAATGAGGGGAAAACATAACATACAATACATTTGGTGTGAACTTTTCCCAGAAGATTGCTTGAGCCTCATAGTTCACTTACAACCAAAGTACAGCAATGCTGGGCAGCCTGCCAGTTCTTGTTATTGTAGTACTGTGTGAGCCAGTTCCCTGGTGAAGAAAGAAAAGGAGAGAGAGAGAGAGAGAGACAGACTTTTCTTTGCCTTTCATAAGTGTCCCATACTTTCCTCTCTGCTCTCTCTCTGAACACCCAACCACTCCTTACATCAAGGTGCTTTGGGGCACCCTACACTGTGCAGATGTCGTGCTGCTCGTGTCGCATGTGGTACTGTCACAGTTCAAGAGGGCTGACACAGGGCTGTGTCGCCTCACTGCACTGGGGGTTTCAGATGACACCTCTGCCTGACAGTCTAACACCAAGGCACCCTGTGATATGCGTAGTGAGGATGAGTAACACCTTGTCCTCACAACAGAAGTATCTGGGAAGGAAAGCATTCCTAGGAGTGGGTGCCAGGCTAAGTTGCATGTCTACACTGAATTTTGCAGTCAGATGTGAGCCAGGATAGCTTGGGCTTAATACCATGATACCATGCTACAGATGCCAGTGAGGCATCTCTGAGTTGCTCAGAGCACTGGCAGACCTCCTTCATGTCAGCCTAAAAACAGCACACAGACACAGATGAGTTAAAGGCTCACAGTCTGGCCCTGAATGTATAGCAAAACTGAGTATGGATGAAAAAGGCCTCCCATGTTCTTGCATCTATATTCTACCTGGAAATTCATCCCAGAACATTTCAAAATCAGCAAACATGGCATGGGGTTGTTTTTATTCCACCCTTCCAAATCCACACACCTCCTCTTCATGCTGATATGCTGCCTTGAACCCTGAAACTACAGCGCTCTCTGGGAAGCACTTACACAGCCTCTATCAGAAGCATGCTGGGCTCCCAAATGTGATAAGAAGCTGATAAAAATTATCTGGGCGTTAAAACAGCCTTAGTGGAAGAATGTTTAGCTAAATAGATACCATCTGTCCCTTTCAGAGAGCACGTCCTTGTTCTGCCCTGGCCTGACCACTGTGAGCTATTGCTTTTGTGGTGCAGTCCATGTGTGAACGGGCTGTTGTTCCCAGGACCTGGGGCAACTGTTTATGCAATGTGGACTTTATGAGAAACAGTTACAGTTACAGGGATTTATTTTTTTTTAAGAGTTAAAGATTGGTAATGAAAACAACATTTTCGTTTAATACAGAAAAGTACTGGACTGGATCAGCTCAGCTGAATGCTCATATTGGCCTGTACAGCACATTTCTCTGGGGTAGCCAAAGAGGGAAGGAATCCTGAAGAACTATAAGCAGCACACCAATTACCAAGAGAACTTTCATGTCAATAAAAAACAGTGCAAATATTTTCTAAGGGACACTAGCAGCTGGCACACAGCACTGACTACAGCTTTTTAATGCATTTTCTTTACCTCCTCATGACATAGTAGAACAGAGCATGGATAGACTGGCACTACAGATGGCTCATTGAGCTGCTATGCAAATACATAGGAAAAAGGTTAAAGACAAGAATCAGAGGGTAATTTGCTCTGAGAATGACTGCAGAAAACTTTGGAATTTGTGGGACTAAAGAGAGAGTGAAGTCTACCTAGAGGAAAATCCAGCAGAGCATGAAGGTCCCCAGTACAGAACTATTATCATACTTCCCCAGAGAGAAACAGGTAGTGAGATCTGCAGCGGGACAGTCACATCATCCAGCTAATCTAAGCAAATTCCAACTATATATTGTAAATGTGAATCCAAATGTCTGCCATGGGTGATATTGAGAGGTCAGGGTGCTTGAACTACCTCACTGGGTTACCTAAAGGTAGACAGATCAATGCCCCACGATGGATGTCAGAGCCCTGAAGGCACTAGTGGTCCTTAATGCTCATGACTAGCCTAACTTGTGGCCTCCACTCACACCCCTTCCCATGGACCCAAGAGCCCCATCTCAGCTCAGGCCTGGGCCTCCATCTGTGTTTGACCTGTGTTGTGGGTAGAGTGGAATGGAAAAGTAGCATTGGAAGGGACATACGATGATCACTGATTCCAACTGCCTGACTACTTCAGGGCTGATCAAAAGTTAAAGCACTCTATTAAGGGCGTTGTCCAAATGCCTCTTAAACACTGACAGGCTCAGGGCATCAACCATTTCTCTAGGAAGCCTGTTCCAGGGTTTGACCATCCTCTTGGTAAATAACTGTTTCATAATGTCAAGTCCAAACTTGCCCTGATGCAGCTTTATAACATTCCTACATGTCCTGTCACTAGGTCCCATGGAGGAGAGCTTAGCACCTCCCTTTACATTTCCCCTCCTCAGGAAGCTGTAGGGAGCAGTGAGGTTGCCCCTCAGACTCCTCTCAAAACTAGACAAGCAGAAAGTTCTGAGCTGCTCCTCACAGGATATGCCTTTCAGCCCCTTCTCCAGCTTTGGTGCCCTCCTCTGGGCACACTCAAAGACCTTCATGTTTGTCTTAAATTGTGGGGCTCAGAACTGCACACAGTGCTCAAGGTAAGGCTGCACCAATGCTAAATACAGTAGGAAACAGGTGTGCCTGTGTCTAATGCTGACCCTGGAGCTTTCTCCCTAGTGGACCTCAGACCCATGTTGTAGCTGGCTTCTGGATGGCTCTCTCAGATGTATGATTTGGGTTTTTTTTTTCACTCGTGTCTTTGGTCCTGTCTACTTTAAACCTGATGGGTTGTTACGGCCAGAGTGCAGGGCCCGGCACTTCTCCTTGTTGAACCTCATAAAACTGGCCTTGGCCTGTTGATCCAGCTTGTCCAGATCCCTGCTTAGAATTAAAATCTCACACAGCACTTCACCATCACAGCTGCTGTGGGGGTCAGTGGTGGCATTTCTCAGAGCAAAAGATTTGCTAAAGGGGGCAGGCAGGCTTCAGGGAACTGGTTGATCCAGATCATCAGCAATGGGTTTTGAGCTTTAATTGCCTGAAGATGCTGAGAATCAGGGTGGCTGCTGTAAGAAATTGGGATCTCAGGAAAAGAGACAAGGTTTCTTTCATTCCATGCCTTGACATCTGCAGAGGAAAGGAGATCCCATAGAGTCCCAAGAAGAGGGCATTGGCTTTGCAGGGGATTATGAAGGCTTTTGATTATTTACTTTAAGAGCTTTACTGTTTTTGTTGTTTGATAATGAGGCTGCTGTGCAAGCCTGTGTTCCTTTTTCTTTTAATTGCTTTTGATTCTAAAGTGAATCTATCACCCTGAAGGTGTGTGGCCTTGAGTAGCTTCTTCAGGCATAAGCTGTGTCAGCAGTGCTTTTAAGGCCTGGAGCAGGAGGATTGCAGAGGCATCTCTTCAAGGGAAGAGCATGAAAGTCAGAAAGACTTTCAGAAAGAGGATCTTCACATACAAGCCATTCCGTGATCCTGGAGTTAGAAACACTTCAAAGGTCAGACACAGTCCCAGCTGCCTTAGGAATATGTGAGACCCCTATTCAGACCAATTACACTGACAAAAAAGACCTAAGAGTATATGTAAAAATTAATGGAGGTTATAAATGTGTAGAACTCATTTATTTTTAAAGAATGTTACAAGATGGAAAGGATATTCTGTAGCTCTGAATCAGGTATTTCTGATGTAAGGAATGTGAGGAGAAAATTCAGAATTCATGTTCTTGGAATATTTTGTTTGAATATTTTGTATTTTGATTTTTCCTTTCCAACTTCACAATAGAAGATGACCAGTGGAAACAGCCTCCAAAGTGCCCAGTGACTGGCCCAAAAAAGGGTGCAATGGTTGGAAAAGTGGGTCCTCAAAAGCTGCTTAATTTCTGTGGCTACATAAGTAAAAGGTCAGAAAGGGCTCTGATGAGGACAGATGCCTGAGGAAGTGACATCGCTCTGATCAGTTTGGAGGACTGCGGCACAGCACCAACAGGTTGTGCTTTACGAAGAGCATGTATAGCACTGATATAAGTCAGAATAGTACTTTGATTAAAGTAATCTTTTGATTAAAGCTCAAAAATCCAAGTCTTGGGATGAAGTGCAGAAACTGAAGCCTGCTAGCCAGTTGACTGTTCATACAAGAAACTCTTCGAATGTTCACAGCTTTGGTCAGAGGACAGCTAGATAAGAGGTAAAATTCCATTCTGTTATTTGACATTTTCAGTATCAGACACTAGTGAGCACATTTCTTTCTGTTGTGGAGGGTAAAATGAAACTTCTCTTTGATGGGTGTCTCAGCTCACCCTATACGAGTTGGTTAAAAAGGCTGATCGTAGGACCTGATCTATTTTCATTGCATGTGTTACACAGATTTCCTTAAAAAGGAATCTTCTGCCTTAGCTAGGAAGATAAATAATGAGAAAACATCTGCTCTTTAAGCTCTGGACTGACCTATAAATCTTAATGACGTATGCAATCCCAGAAGCAGAAATCATCTACAGATTGCAAAATTCTCTCACTCTCTCATTTTGGTTATTTTTTTCTGTTTGTTGGGGGTTTTTTTGGTTTGGGTTTTGTTTTTTTTTTTCGGTTGGTTGGTTTTTTTCCGTTTTTTTTTTTAAAGCAATTTTATTGTTGTTCCTCTAATTCCTGGTAATTTGGAAGCCTGGGTGTGGGTTTTTTCCCCTCACTGTGTCATTATAACTGATAGGAGCTGGTGAGAGGAGGGCATGGCAACCATAATAACACAAGAGGGGTGGAACAGGCAGCCCTTACAAGGAGCTGACAGGCAGAGAATAATGACAGAGTAGAGGATGGATAACTAACAGTTTGGATGATTTACTCTTGAGAAGCTCTGGAGGGTGGGATGCTTCTTTGCCTGTTTATTTCAACCTCACATGCTGAAAAAATGAGTTTGCTTAGCTACTTTAATACTTTGCTGCATTTTCTCCTGCCAGGGAATGGGAATCTGCTTCTCTCTTCAGTACTTCCCTGTGGCCTGCCTCACAAAGGGAAGGGCGCTGTTAAGAATGACAAGATGTTCCTCTCTCCTTTTGCCTCTAGAGCTGCAACAGTAGCAAACATTTAAAACAATGGTATCAGTGATGATCATAAAATTAAAGAGGCTAGAATTCAAACTGCTGTGGAAAATGTCAGGTTCAGTATGCAGAGAAGGATATCTGTGTGGAGCATGGCTCACCTGCAGCATGAGCTAAGAAAAGGAAACTCCAGACTCGATGATCCTTGTGGGTCTCTTCCAACTCAGAAAATTCTGTGATTTCCCTGAGATGCTGCAAAGCAGTGGAGAGCCTCTCATGCAGCAAATCATTCTGATACCTCTTTGCTTACTGCAAGGTCAGGCTAATTTTATTCTCCATTTTGTGTTGCCTTAATCTAAACATTGGAAGAGGTGATGTTAGGGTAAAAGTCTCAGGAGACTGTGAGCAGCATATGGACCATTTCTCCTGATAAATCATAGAACCATCTGCATGCAAGTGGGCAGGGATGGAGTAATTCTTCTCCTGAAGCTGTTAAGATATCCTACTTCCCATGAGTCAGTATCCTTGGTCTGTAATTTCACAGATAGGTTTGAGGCTAAGATGCCTATGGAAATAATTCACTTACCTGTCCCACTCTGGGACAGGTGGGACAAGTCACATGGGCTGGAAACTCAACCATCTTCTGGGAGTGGTGCTCCCAGGGCAGAAATCACCCTCTTCTGAATTACACTAGAGAGACATGACTTCAATTCTGGAATGGCAGGGCACACAGGCACACTAAAACTAAGACAGTGTTTTATAGCTCGAATGGCAATTCAGGAGCAAGAGCTAAAATTAAACACATGGCGATGCTCTGTTTTGTTGTTTCCTGTGCCCTGAATACCATCTGCTTGAAAATCAGGTGAATAAAAGTGTTATTCTGAAGGGCTGCTCTTATTAGATTGATATTTTCTTTAGGTGGAGCAAAGAATCTTGTCTAAAAGAGGATGTATTTAGGAGCCTAATCAGTAAATGCAGAAGAGACTGCAAACTGATCAGTGATCAGAGGAGGGTGAATGGGTTTGACTGACATCTGGAGTAAAGCAGTGCTGTGCTCTTTCAATTACAGGTTTAAGACTGCCACAATTGACAGATTAAAGGTGTTCACCCTAATCCAAAATTATACTTTCCTCAGTCAAATTGACCATTGTGTCAGCTTCAATTTGTTCAGATACGTCACCCACAGTGAGTGATTGGACTGATTCGCTTGCACACTCTTTGACAGGGTCCCTGTTTTGTGTTCACTCCTTACTCTTGCTATTTCCCTTGTCAGACAGATACTCCAGAGGCATTTCCATTATCTCCCATGTAGCTGTACCTCAGAAATGTACTGGACTGGAAAGAAAAATCCTCAGGCCAATTATTCTGACATAAACTCCACTTATCAGAAAGTACTAGAATATAAAGCATAAGTTAAAATAGCTCAAAAATAGGACACATCCATGCACACATATACACCCCAGGCAGACACCTAAGTAATGCTGTGCTCAGTCCCTGCCATGACTGAGTATGGATGAGCTCTTTTAAATAAGAAGCAACAAAAATGTTGCCTCAACATCCAGATCAAAACAGTTTCTCTGAGAATGGAAGTGCTTTAATTTAAAACAAAAGCAAAGAATTGTTTGCAGGGATCTGTCCTGGTTTTTTTCTGTTAGGAGCAGAAGTGGCCTAATGCTTGGAGAACAGTTACCCTGTAATCTTCCTGACTCTTTGAAAAAGGAAGAAAAACAATGTGTACTAATTTCTGAGAACCTTTCTGATGCTGATTTTCCTTGGGTGAGGAAACAGGTAAGAAGAGATGAGTTGCATTCCTTTCCCATAAGCTGAAGGAAAAAGAGGTACTCATCTCATAAGCAGAGAGATGTGAAGTGGCATTCAGTTATTGAGTTTTACCTTTAGCCAGATTCATCAGGTGGGCTTTTCCTTCTGAGCCAGACTGAAAGCATGTCACATCCTCCTGCAGAAGTTTCACATGGGGAGGTTTTGGAGAGCTCTTAGTGGTGTAACTCACTTGAATCTTATTTTGACGGTGAGGTATAAATAATGGCTTGTATAAATAATGTCACTGTCCTCTCATATTATTTCTCATCTCTTCTAGTGTTTTGCTTTAGTTGGTTGGGGCTAGGGTGTTGTGGGCTTGGGGGGTTGTTTGGGGGTTTTTTTGCTGTTATTTTACTCCCCAAAGTATCCATGGATATAAAAATGAAATATTTTTGATCGGGTTACAAGTACATAAAAATGTCCAGTGTTATCTATCTCTGCAATCCATCTGTCACAGTTTCACACACACACAGACACAGACACACACACACACACACACACAGAGCCATTAGTAGAGTTTCCAGGCACAGCAATATGTAGCCTTTGAAAGAGATACTACTGCTAGAACAAACATTACTTGCCTAGCCACTAAGGAAATCTTGCACTAAAGCTGAAGGAAGTTTTTTCCCCTCTGCTTGCCACAGCAATGCTGAGAGGGACTCATGCACAGGTTCCGTGTAGCTCGCAGGACACTGGCATGTGACAGAGGCTTGTGAAGCAGGATACTAAGGACTGACTGATACCACTTGTTATCACTGATAGAAAATCCTTTGCCTTCCATTCTGAAAATTCCCATAATTAAAATACTTTAATTCTACAGGACATTTGCAGAATGTTCATAATTCTGTCGACATTTTGTCCAAAATACCACATATTCTTTGAAGGACACAGAGTGAAGTTGCTGGATTTTGTTTTGTAATTAAGGTTTGAATTTAGAAAATGGGGGTGTGGGGGGAGGTGGAACTGTACTCTTTCTCTTACGTTTTTTAGGCAGTTTTAACACCTTAGAGAATTGGTGTAGCTCTTTGAACTTTGGCACATACATTATCCCCAACCACAGCCATGACTTTGAGTTTTCTGTGTGCTTAAAATTATCAAGAGAAATATGAAAAGTGAAATATAAGAGCACAGCTGTACCTAGTGCTAATTATTCAATAGTTTCACCTATCTCTATGAGATCCTAATCATATGCCCTCATACATAACCCTCAGTATTTGTATACAGTGGCAGAATTTCTTTTTAATTACTGCTTTTCCAGCTTTCCATAGCCATGGCTCACATTACGTGGGGGTAAGGAAGGTGGGAACCATTCCTTCTGTCTCTTTGGATGTGCTTGCAGCCCTCATGCATAATAAGGCTGAGCAGACACTTTCCATTAAGAGATATGTCCACATGGGATGCAATCCATGAGGGGAAGCCTTGGAGCAGATATGGGTCCTTGTGTGTTTGTTGACTGTAAAAACAAACAGTACCACTGGAACCATTTATGTGACTCAGGGTTCAGTTTTACCAGAGATGAGCTGTTGCTGTCACTCCCCCTTTAAGACAGAGGTGAGAGATTTTGATAGGAAGAAGGCAGAAACAAAGAGGGACCACAGAAGTGAGCTTGTTAGGTCAGTAACAGTTAGTAATGGTTGGAAGCAGAGAAGTAAAATCATCAGAGGGAGCAGAGCAGGGGAAAAAAGCAGAAAACCATCACTGACTTGTCAAGATCTAAAAACCTTCTGAGAGAAGAGGCAGGCAGTGCATCAACAGGAACTGAGCATCTGCATGTTCTAAGGAGAAACAAAGGTTGACACTTCTCTGCTTGATTGACAGCACCTTGGCCAGCAGAGACTCACAAGGTGGCTGCCCCATGGATACTGAGCATATGAATGCTTAGCCTAATAATGTTAGTCCTAGCCCACTGCTGTGTGTGTTAGCAATAAATAAGACTATTTTTATATATGGACAATCCTGCTTTTGGGCCTCTATGCCAGTAAAAGATACTCAAAATATCAAGGGTTACATTTAATGTGATCTGCTTTATTGTGCAGACTGCAGTACTGGCCTCAATTAATTCCTCCTTGAATTAGAGCATATCTGTTTGGAAAACAAAAATCCAGCCTCATTCTCTTTTGATTGAAAAGTTTTCCAGTGATCTATACTCTATTGTAGCCCTTGGGAAATAATTCCACTTTCATTATCCTGAATGTTAAAAATATGCACGTCAGTTTTATTCTGATTTTGACTGGTTTCAACTTCCAGCCACAGAATGTTGTTACATATCTGCTAAATTGAAAAGACCACATATTATCAGGTTTCTGCACCCTGTTTGAATGATGATTAAATAAGTCTTTTGCCTTCTCCTTGACATGCTAACCACACTGTGCCTTTCAGTCCGTACCCTAGCCATGTGCCCCAAGCCCATCATTATCCTGAATGGATACTTTCTGAATGCTTATCAGTGCTTCAACTCCCAGAAACTCAATATTGCAGAGATCATGCCACTACAAAACACAGGGAAGACACATGAGTGGCAGGAGAAACAGTGTTTCCTGTCCGTAGAGTCATAGAATCATTAAGGCTGGAAAAGATCTGTAAGATCATCAAGTCCAACTGTCAACCCAGCATCACCACCATGTTCACCATTAAACCAGTTCCTCAAATGCCTTATATGCTTGGGTTTTTAACACTTCCAGGGATGGTGACTACAACCACTTCTGTGGGCAGCTTGTTCCAATGCTGGACAAATTTTTCCACAAAAAAAAAATTTCCTAATATCTAAACTGAACCTGCCCTGGCACAACTTAAGGCCATTTCATCCTGTCACATGTTACCTGGGAGAAGAGAGTGACCCCCACATGGCTACACCCTCCTTTCAGGCAGTTGTGGAGAGCAATAAGGTCCCACTGAGCCTCCTTTTCTTCAGGCTCAACACCCTCAGCTCCCTCAGCTGCTCCTCATCAGACTTGTGCTCCTGACCCTTCACCAGCTCCTTAAGATCCTTCTTGTGGTGAGGGGCCCAAAACCAAACACAAAATTTGAGGTGTGGCTTCACCAATGCCAAGTACAGGGTTGATCACTGCCCTGGTCCTGTTGGTCACACTATTGCTGATCCAGGCCAGGATGCCATTGGCCTTTTGGCCACCTGGACACACACTGGCTCATGTTCAGCCACTGTTGACGAGCACCCCCAGGTTCTTTTTTGCTGGGCAGCTTTCCAGCCACTTTGTCCCCAGCCTGTAGTGTTTGATCATCGTAGAGTTCTTTTCCAAGTGTAATGACTGTGATTCTATGACAGTTCATAACACAGTTATGTTTCGATCCATGTTGTTGATAAAAGTGTCTCATAGCAAAGTGGTAAAAATTAATTTTTAGGGTAGCTCGCCCAAGTCTCACCCCCTTGACTGGTGTCATTCTGCTTTAACTTTTCTGAACTGACTCTCATGGTAGGCAAAACTCTGCTTACCTTGACACCTGTTGAAGCAAACCTGGAACCATGACAGGCAGGCAGTGCAATCATTGCACTGCAAGCCAGGTGAAATCCTGTCCACCTCTCAGACCAGACCAACACATGTGGATCTGGTTCTTCTTACCTTTTTGATGTTGTTCCTCGAACCCTGAGATAGAAATAGGGCCAAGAACTGATCCTTGGAGACTGGCACTCAAAACTAAGTGACTTCTGCTGCTCTTATGTTTGCTGGTGCCAACAGGCTTACTTCAAGGTTGCTAGCTTATGTTCATGGGCAAATGGTGACTTTAATGTTTCCTGACTTCCCAGTGCTTGTTCTTGCAACCTCTATGTTGTTATGGCATCTGTCCTAAAACCAAAATTATATATAAATGTGAAAATCACTCCTATAAAGCAGCAAGCAATGTAGAAGACAGTGAAGTGCAGGGGATTACAAGTGTCTCATATGAGGAATATGTTGCATTGACTAAACACAAACATACATTTTCCTCTGCTTTGTATTTTGGAATGAGAACGAGGGGGACAAATCAACAAAACAGGGATACCCCGGTGAAACTTCACTGAAGTCAGTACAGTTACACACCAGGGATGCATTTGGCTGATTCTTTTGCTAAAGGCTGTATGAAAGACTTAATATAGAGTTTCTGCATGTGTGAAGTGTATGCCAAGACAAACGCAATGTGCTAAATGGAACCTCTTGATTTATTTAAATAAAAAATATGTTACATAAAAACAGTGGATAATTGTAGTGGAATGGATCCAGACTGGAATCATCTGTCTCGTGTCTCCAGAGTGTCTGAGGAAGGGGCTGTAAGGAATATCTTGCTTGTATACCTAAGCAATGTAGGATATGCAGATAGCAGATAATTTCTTGAAACTGCTAAGATCCACCAAGGGACTCAGAGCTCTCTAGAAGACAAAGGTTATAATCAGATGTAAACCAGCTCTTTGGGCTACAGCTGATATGAACTAAGAGATTATCAAACAGCCCATTTTCATCAGTTATCTTCCTTACAGGCACTTGCCTCCCTCTCCCCTTGAGTTCAGATCTGCTGCCAGTATCATCATCACTCTGCCTGGCCAAAATGGTCAAATTACAAAAATAAAAATTACTATCCAAAGTATTAAAGAAGCACAGTTTGCCTTAACCAGGTTGGAGTATAATCCTGGATGTGTGCTGTGGGCATGGTAGCCAACAATCATGACTTGGACTGGGCTAGAAGAGGCTGTATCTTGGTGTGGATCAGCAGCAGCCTAAACAGCATCTCTGAGCAGTCTTACTTCAGTGTTGGAGCTCCATGGACTTTCTCCTTACAACCCCTAATTTTCTGCTGACTGTGGAGGTACCTACAGCCCACCAGTGGCCTCTCTTCTGCCTGTGCTGACCTGCAAAACTCTAAGCCATGTAACTGTTGAGCTGTTCATCAGAAACCCACCTCACATCAGAGGTTTGGTGGGTTTCTCAAGCTCTGGGTTTCCCCTGTGTTTAATAGCTGTTATTAAAGCCCAGCCAAACAGGGGCTCCCAGAGCACACCTAAATTCCACTTGAGAGCTAGTGCTGGGAAGAGGAAAGGGGAGAAGAGACTGTGTACTCGGTATCTTCAGATATGAGAGACCCAGTTTTGAAGGTACGCCAGAACCTAGTGCTCCCACGTGCACTGTTGGAAGTGGTGCAAAGAAGCTTCCTCTAGACATGAAGCTGTTCCACTTAGCATGAAATAATTATGCAAATGCCTCTAGGAAGAGGTCAGGGTAATCGTAAAAGCCAAAGCCCATATTAACAGCACATCAGGTACACTGAGTGCATGCAGCTCCCACAAAGGAGCACAACAGAACAGAAGCCCTCAGCAAAGTCCTCAGCCAAGATGGGTCACTGTTAGGGATAAAAAGGCAACCTTGCGTCTGTGTATGCACTCACAGCCGGTGGTAGACTATTTTAGCTTTAAGGGTCTGTGATAGGAGGCAACCAGCAAGAAGAGAGTGGGAAACTACATAGGAGCTAAAGCACTCCAGGAAATTCCATCGAATCCCTGGATAGACGTTGTCTCACATGTTGAGAAGTGTGATGCTGCAGTACTGGAGGAGTTATCTTGGTTACACGAGTATTTCAGTATTGCTGTCTTTGGCGAAAGTACCTGTTAGAAGAGCAAGATGGAGTGACAGTGCTTGCATAAATGTATTGGGATGGAAAAATTCTAAAATATGGTTCAGAGAAAGAATTAAAGGTGAGATTTTCAGAACTACTTTTAGAAAGTTGGCACTCAATTCTTTCTCATTTCTAGTGGGAAAAGGGTATCCTAATTGGACACCTTTGAAAATGCCTCCTTTTTTTCAAAGGGATATAAATTCATTTTAATTAGTTTGTATTCTTCAGCCGTTTAAGCACTTCAGAAAATGTCACCATGAGTCAACAAAGATGTGCTAATCAATTACATCAGTGAGTTTAACATTAGCATCCCAGTATTAAATTATTCTTCAACATTTATTATACAGTTTCTAAAAGATGTTTTCTCCTATTAGACTGAGTTGTATGAAAAATAGTGGTACCAAATCCAAATGCCTAGGGCAGTGTAAATATCTTAACTTTGACATCCTGAAGTTTGAATACTGACATGTGAAATCATAATGTTCTTTCACAGCCTCATCCAGGGTCCATAGAAAATTTCTGATGACTCATGCAGGTCTTGTCTCAGGCTTTTAATATGGCTTTTTCAGCTCTATTTAATGCCTGACCTCATAGAGCTTTGTTCCTGTAACAAAAATCCTAGGAGATCTCATTCTGTCTGGTACCTGACTTCTGCCTGATTTCTTAGAAATGTCAAGGTAGTTTGCTAGCATGGTTGAACTCAGAACAAAGCCTAAAGGCTGGTGAATACTGAGCTTTTTTAAACAAATACACATCTAAACAATAAAGTCTTGTAGAATATGCCACACATTAGGTTTTGGCTAATACTAAGCAACTGTGGTGAGAGAGTGAGAGCTTTCTGTTGCAGCGAAAGGTTTTGAGATATAAGAGTCATGCACATCTTAAAACACTAAGAAAGCATGGTGCAGAACGGGGCCTGTAATAACTTCTGATGCTGGGAGCCCATCCTGAAACAGGAGGGGACAACACTGCAGTTCAGCAGTCAAAGTGCTGGACTGGGTCCTTGGAGCTGCATACTTCACTCCTGGCCTATAAACCACACTGTATGAATTACTACAACTCTGCCAGCCCGAATTTCCCTCGGTTTAAAGAAAGAGAATGCCAATTTTTTCACAAAGCTCTATGGTAGGTGATTGTTTTGTTTGATTAGGACCAGCTTGCTCATTATTACTCAGACAGCAAGAAAAATTCAAGGAAGCGAGAATTTTTTAGACAGTGCCATTAATTTTGTTTATGGCATGTTACATGGTAGTGTAACAAACTGAAAAAACACAGCTCTCTTTGAACCTCACTTTCTTCCTTCACACAGAGTTTTTCAATTTCACAGTGCACAACTGATGCTGGAGGAGGGGAAGGCAGAGGGGAGAAGAGAAGTGATGATTTTGGCAGCGACACCGTTATGATTTGCTAAAATAGCAGTTGGCAAATCTGGTTTCTCAAATATCTCATGTTTTGTTAATTACTGACAGCTTTGTTTTTAACTGAACGTGAAACAATGTGGAGAAATGGGCAAGCCTGGCCCCTGACTCACCACTGCCTGGCTACGCTCGGCAGGTGGGAGCAAGCTGTCTCCAAGAAGGGGCTCGAGCAGTAATTAGTGCCCCAGTTCATGAGGTTCAGCAGATAGACACAAGCAGACAGTTCCTGGAACCCAGCTATGAGATGCCCAAAAGGAACTCTTTCCTCCCTATGCTCACTGGGCCAGTAAGAGATTAGAAATCATGCCAAAAAGGAACATGAAGCAGGCTGGAGAGGTACCCCCTTCCCCAGACACAGTTTGATCTGGGTAACAGTGAGGCACAGGATGCCTTGGGGGAACTGTTGGCCTTGGTTCTGTCCCATGTGGAAAACTGGGAGGGATCTAGCTGCTCTAGACCACCAGTGGCTGGAAGCATCCCTTCAGGAGCCAGGGGTTTACCTGGAAATGCATCTTCAGGGGTAGGTGGAGCCCAGTCACTTTATCCATGTTTGCTTCAGACCAGGGACCACATCCCATGAAAAGCAGCAAAGTGTGAGACTTCAGGATGTCAGAATTAAGTGTGGGCAAAGTGGACCAGAGTAGACACTCCTCTTGCAGTTCATCTGTCAACATGTCCTGGCCACCTGGAAGTTCATGTGGCGCATATCTCCACATACTTTCATCTCCACTAAATCTGAGTGATGCTCAGTCTTCATGGGTCGACCAACACAGGGCAGGCACAGAGCATGGACTCACTGGGCAAGCTTGAGAGATGCACTGCGGACTGGGAACTCTCAGGCAGAAATCTGGGAGCTTTGTAGGAGCAGGAGCTTGTTCTGCAGGTAGTGCCCTCCCTGCTCTTCTCCAAGTGAGCATGATGGACTCTGGTACCAGGACACAGGGAAATTCAAAGACATAGAAAACAGGAAAATTCAAATCTAATGAAAGACAGATTATTTCTTCTGCCCGCATGCATGTAATTTACCTCTTCTCTGCTCCAGGAAATCTCAGGGGCCAAGAACATAGCAGATTTTTTTTTCAAGGACCTGATACTTAATGATATAACAAAAATATCCAGCCAGTATAATAAATTTGACAAAAGCAGAAGAAACACTTCACGGTTTATACCCATTTCGAGTGAGTGGAGACCAGGACTAAAATATTACTGGGAACAAGGGTTCCTAAGGATGCTTGTGTGGTGACAAGATGCTGGAGTAGCAAGACTGCAGGCCATGTAAAGCTATTCATGCATAACTGCGCTCCTAATGATCCTGTGGTAATTTAATTTTTGACCTATGTTTATTGTACTGGGTAAATATCAAATCTGCTTTTTGCTTCTTTATTAGCACAGCTCATCAGGCTCTGTGTGTGTGTGTGTGTGTGTGTGTGTTTGTACATGCACAACACATAGACATAATTACACATAAGTCCTTTGGTGTCACTTTTCCCAGAGCAGAGTGACACTTTACATACGAAATGAATTTTTATAGAAATAATGCTACAGAGATAATTTTTTCCGACCATTTTTTCCTCTTTACTAATACATAGGAGAAATGGAAACAGTGAGTCAGAATATATCTGTAATCACATGGCATGAAGAGAAATTCAATTTCCAAAATGCTGAGCTTTTTGTCTCTGTGCAGAAGGAAGTCTGTAAACTTGAGCTGTACAACGCACATCACAGATCTGGCATTCATGACTGATAAACTGTTTTGAGAAGCAGCAGCATCTCAGCCCTGACTAGACAAAGATATTTTGCAACAGTCCTCTCACTGAAGTTAGCTGGAGCTAAGGAAGTGTTCTGGGAAATCAAGCTTGTACAGTGAAAGCAGAGTGCTGGGAATACAGGCTGCTAACTTTGGCTCTTCCACGAACTCATTGCTTGACCTTCAGCACAACAGAAGAAGGACAGGAGTCCAAGAGTGACCTGGGACTGCTTTTCCATCATTGAGCTGTCCCTCTTTAACTAACACTTGTTCTTCTTGCTATGCATCAGGATCTCATTTCCTCAGCCAAAAATAAAAAGGCAGGGGGGAAAAAATGTCCTATAAAGGGATCCTGAATTATGAAGCCCAAGCCCCAGACCCAGAAAACCTCACTGACAGGTTTCTCCCTTTTTATACAATGGAGAGGAGGAAGTATTAGTCAGTGAACTAAGATTTCACTGATAAAGCATCAGATAATATTTCAGTCTGACTTCTTATCCTGCACAATGCCTCGTGCCCCCCTGATGCTGTCTAGAGAGGAAAGGCAGCCCTTCTGCCCCACAGGTGGGAAAGCCTCCTTGTCCCACCACCCAGTGCTCCTCCGGGATGCTGCCACAGCTGTCCCTGGCTCCTCCACAGCATCGCAGGCAGAGGTGCCTGCCACGCTTCCCTCTGGCAGGTCATTGACTTGGCCTCTAAACAATGAAAGTTTATGCAAAGAATGGAGGGAAGAAAAAAAAAAGAAAAAAAAGGATGAAGAAAAAGCAAAGAAAGAACTATGTGATGGCTGGGATTGAGGCAAAGAAAAAAATTACAGGAGTGCAAAGTACAAAGGGGGTTAAAAAAAGGAAAGAGAGAAAAAGAGATGGGAGACTTGAATAGCATTGAACATTTGAATTTCTTTTGTTTGAGAAGGTTTTTTTTTTTTTTAAGGGTGCTTGGAAATGTAAAGGGCTTTCTTTTTTTCATACAGGTGTTCTCTATACATTTTTCCAATTAGAAGAATCTCCTTTATATATTTAGCACTATTTAGAGGGTACTGGGAAGATAAGGCTGCTGAGGAATGCTGCAGGCTAAAGCTAGGTTTTCCAAACTGGCTTTTGTTGCACCAATGTGAATCACTTAATAATTCATATTTCAGAATACATTAATGCAAATGATAATTTTAGCTTGCTATTGAATTTTTAAATATGCACTACAAGCAATTTATGTTTCTGTTCATTTTGCCAGGTAAAACTGTTTAGACGTTTTTAACATATGCTTGGTTTCATTCATCATATATCATTCCATTGTTTTAATTTGGGGTAATTAAAAATTAGGAACATCACAAATAATACATGGAGCCCTGTGTTCACAGAAAAATAACATGGAACCGATGCTCAATCTTACAATTTGAATGAAAGACATTTTTCAGTGATGCTGCAGTAACAAAATAGCAGTGTTTCTGAAGATAATCTATATCTAAATAATAATTACTGTGATTAATTGATATCTCTTTTTCTTGAAATCATTAGTGGGTTTTTTTCTGGAATTTTTTTGTTTAGACTTACAGGGAATATTTGGTGTAGGAAGGACAAACATGTTGTTCCTCTCCTACTGAGCTGGCTAGATAATTAGAAGACTCAAAATCAGAGGTTATTGAAGATTCACTTTCTCTTTTTTTGTTTCTGGAAACTAATTGTCAGCTTTGACCCCACATTTCAGAGACACAGTGGGAGCTGAAGTGGCACACAAGCTGTGTGACCCAGAGTGGCCAAGCTGGGCTTTTCCCAGGGAAAGGTAAGCAGCTCTGGGATTCTTGCATTGCCCCTCATCCCTCCAAGGTCCCCAGGGAAGCCAGTCCTGGCTGCCCAAGTGACCGTGGCCCAGCAAGGTGACACTTGGTAGGGGTACATTTAAAGCAGTGGCTGGGGACAGGGGATGCAGAATCCTGCAGCATCTTTTTCTTTCATAAACAGTGCATGTGCCCTCTGTGACTTGTTCCAGAGAAATAAAATGTCCATAGAGAGGGCCAAGGAGGGAGGAGGACATCCTGAGGCCCAGCTGTGCCTTCTCTCTTCCTCAGGTTTCTGACTGTGGCTCTCCAGCTCCAGCATGTCTGGGAGGATGTGAACTTGGCTCTTGCCATGTTCAAGGGGTCAAGTAAGTTCTCTCCCATTCAACCATGCCTGTAACAAAGGACAAGAAAGAGACTTCTGAAGCCCCTCTACACCTCTGGGGAAGATGCACCACCACCTCACCTTCCCACTTTATCCTGCTGGGCAAAGGAAACAAAAATTGATGCCCTCCATCCCTTTGCAGGACAGCAAACCCATCTTTTACCACCAGTAGTCCCAGACTGCATTCCACAAACACTTACTTGCCCCTGGCTTTCCTCTGGCCACCATGAGTGCTCAGCTATGATAACGTGGTAGCATTTCCTAGATACGAGATCTACAGCCAGATACAACCCACCTAACTGTGGGACATATCCCAGAGCTCCCATATGCAAATCTCATTCTGTACTTAATCAAATATCATCCATCCGGGGAGAGGAGGAAAAGAAAGAAATGGAGGTGCTATTAGAAAAGAAATGGTAATGAGAAGAAAAGAGATATCAAGGAATGAAAACAATTTGTTATAAATTAATATTACAACCTGGGGATATAAATATGTCTGGTTATTGGAACGCACATTCTCCTCCTTAAACCATTGCTTGAAGCATTAAACTTCCCACGACATGCTGTATTGGTCAATGTATCTCTGTAAGAAGGTGCTTTGTATCTCAGAGGTAGCATAAGAGCCATTAGATGTGGGTGTTGCTATGGTAACTGCTCTTTTTTTTAATTGAATAGCATAGTAAGTAGTCTTGTAAAACCCACCAACCCGTAACTTGCTGGTGCCCTGAGGCAGCATTAATGGAAGCACCTTTTCTTTGTCTTATTTCCTTCCTAGAGAGACGCAGGTACCTCGGCATAAGCCGCATCCTTACAAGGTAATAACTGTGCCAGGAGAATATGTTCTGATGCCTTTTATTAAGGGGATGGTAAACAGAAGGTCAGGTAAGATACACCAGCTTTATTCCTAGTTACTTTATACATCATGAGGTATGGTAAAGGGAGAAGACTCTCCCTTTCTTTTCCAGCTGAGATGGAAAAGCCAAAATCTTTTCCTAATGTGTCATCATTCACTTCTTTCACACAGTGCACACCCCCACCCCCACCGCAAGGCATGGTGCTGTATTGCAGCCAGTCAGTGAACCATCCAGAGGAAGCCTTCCAGTACACCAGCCATTTGGATGAGAGGACTTTTGTTTGGTGTAAGATTTACTGGTTTCCTCTTTCTGTTGACATGTGTCAAGTGGACATGTCAGGTGTGACTCTTTCTGAATCTCTGAGACCTTCTGCTTTTATAGTACTTTTCAGAAGATCAGTGATCTATTTGACTGCTGAGCTGGGTCACCTGCCTGGATTTTGGATCCTCCCTAGTTCTTGCCTCTATTCATGTTTTAAGTCAGTAGCAGAGTATTTTTCTAAGCTCATGAATACCAGTCCTTCTCCAAGCAGGGAAACTCTCTCTCTGGTTGAACACTTATTCAATTTGGTAAAACATACCAATTTTTCAGCTTCAGCTCCAGAATTCCCCTTACCACTGCTGATAAGCTTGCTTTATTACAGTTCTGCTGCGGGATTCTCTGCATGGGGCTGTATCTCCAGTTTCATTGTCCTTGTCATGTGAAGTGTGCTCATACACCCTCGCCCTTTCCCTGCCACCCTCTTGGCCTCGGCACAGTTTTGACATTGCAGATGGTTTGCAGGCAGATCCTGCCCCTGGCTGGCCAGAAAAACTCCCACAAGAACCTGGGATTGCTGTCATTTCTCTCTTTCTTCTCTGTGTTTTTATGTTTATAATTCCCCATGACCAATCATCCCTATGCTATTCTGTGCGAGCCCACTGAAAGGAGCACTTCATCGTGATGAAAAGGAGATCATCGTCTTTAATGCCAAAAGAATAACTAACCTTAAGGCTTCTTTTGTTTGGGATTTTCATTTATATGTTATCTGGGGCAAAGTCCACAGCTGAGATTTTTGGTAATCCCCATTCAGGTGCTGCCAAACAAGGGTGGCACTGACAAAGATATTTGAGATAAGCAATTTTTTTTTTACCTTAAACGTTTCCCAGTCATCTAAAAGTTCTGCTTTGCTTTGATTGTTGCATGGTTTTAGTTTTGGCAGGGCTCAAACTGATCAGATCCAGAACCATGGGTTATTGTACCTAAGTCTTCCAAGAAGCTCTCAAAGCACCTGACATATGCCCACAGGATTGAGTTGCTTTCTTTTAAAGTGCTGTTGAGGGAGTGGCACTCTCCCACCTCCAGGCTGTATCCCAGGTGGGGCACAGCAACCCCCCAACTTTGCTAGTTTTCCGAGCAAAGTTGCTCCACTGTGGGAAAAACAATGCAGGATTTATTGGGTTAGACTTTGTTCCAAGGCTATGTAGTTTTTCAATGACATTTTGATGTCAAATAAAAAAAAGATAGCCAGAAAAGCTGCCAAATACAAATCTCAGCTTCAGACAGCTGTAAACTTTGGGTACATTAGAGATAGGAGCTGAGCAGTATTGTCAGAGCCTGTGATGTATTTATTAACCAAAAGTGAGAAAATTTATCCCGCTTCGGAGAACTGAAGTGAACTTTGGGTGTCACGTAAGCCTGGTGTTGCTCTGCCATTTGGGAAGTTAATTTCCCCCTAGAAGGAAGTTACGGCCTTTAATCAAAGGCTTGTGAAAAGTGACTCATTTTGCTAGGTTGGCAAAGGTTTCTAATTTGTTTTGATATTTTTGGTTCTATCCAGAGAATGTCTCTTATTGGAAAAGACAGATTAAAGAAATAGATAAAAAAAGAGGGGGAAATGCTTGATGTGCACTTGAGGTGCCCAGATTTGTTGAAATATGAGCTTGGAAAGTCTGAGTGATCTTCACATTCAGATCACAATTTCACTGTAAAAGAAAGGTCACTTTTGCTTGTATTCTGGGGCAGCTTTTTCTCTTTTGTCCCCTTGGTAAGATCTCTCCTTTTGTATTATTATGGATGTACCTTGGTTTTGAACTTTTCCTTTTTACTGTTTTTTTTCTCTTTTTTCTTCTTTTTCTTCTTTATGGACAAAGGACTGATATTTCATCTTTTAAAAGATTTACAAGAAAAAGATATAATATATGCACCACTGTGGAAAAGCATGTCTCTGTTCATACCTTTGCATTTTACAGGAAAATATGTCATTCCTTTCAGATCCATGAATTAAGATGCACTATTTTTTGCTGAAGGCTATTTTAAATTAGGCTAATAAATTGCTGCTCTCTGCCTTGCGTGATAATGCATTACATTATCTACTGATGTACATGTATTGTTTGACTCTAATGGTGTGGAAATTAAATGTTAGACATGGGCCAGATGTTCCTATAGATGAATATGAAGTATGACTCTGTCGTAGCTGAGTCTCAATGGGACAGAAGGTAAACGGTGAGGTTTTTTGAACAACAGCAACAAAAATCTTTAAGTGGGTCACTTGCATCCACACCCAAGATCCAGCCCTAACACCGAGCTGTTGAGCAGCATTATCAACCTGAGCTCTGCTATTATTCCTCAGCCAGAGTCCGTGCCTTTCTTACTTCAAATGCCTCAATGCTTATACAGCCACAAAGAACGGCTCATAGAGATGGCAAATGCTTGCTGTCCTTGTCAGATTGACAGACACAGCTCAGGGTGCATCCCTGACTCCTGCCTTAGCTACATTTTGAAGCTTTCCCTCTGCCCTTCCCCCTCTCCTTGTGTATTTTCATACAGTGGCTGAGGGGGCAAACAGATGTATGTTACAGTGAATATTAATGAAGGTCCCCCACTGGCATCTCCTCTTGGAAAAGGCAGGGGGAGAACAGTTTACAGTCTCACTCGCAGGGCTAAATTACCCAGTGACTCATAATCTAAGTACCAGCAGAATGCTGCTGAACATGGGTATTTAGGATATTTGATAATGATGGACAGAGGCGTTTTCAAAATTGGTAATAAAGCAGCTTTGCTTTGGGAATGCTCTGACTCACTACAGCTCACTAGCACCTACAAAAATAATAATCCTAACCATGAGATTAACCAAATGTTTGTGTTTGTGTGTGAGGTGGGAAGGAAGAATGGAAGGAAGGACAATTTTTTGCATTATCAGTAGAGGTCTGTAAGCAAACCAGAAGGACTCTTGGGAGCACTGAATTGGTAATGAATGGATTCCTTATCACTAAAAAAGAGAGATGAAATTTCTCCTTTTTTGACAGCCCTGATTGCAGGACTGGCCCCACTTGACCACTGCTCTCAGTGTGACTCTGTACTGAGGACTTCTTAACACTGCCCCAGCACACAGATGGCCCCAGACTGGCACAAGAGCGAGGGTGGCGAACTGTAGGATGTGTGGGAATGAACAGCGGCATGCAGGAGCAGGAAACAGCTTTACAGCCAAGGAAAGGGGTTGTATAACTGCTCCTGGAAAAAGATGCCACAAGGTAGACTGAAGTGAGATGAAGGAGAGCTGGCCATGGCCACAGCACCACATTGTTGCTGAATGGGCAGTGGTCCTCAACTATGTCTCATGAGGGGATGAAATGGTCAGTCATTTCCAAGGCAGAGGGTACATCTGGCTTGAGAATTCTGAGCTGCTACTGTGTCCTACCCCAGTCTGCTGTCAGGCTAATATTTCTGCAAAGATTTTGGGTATAAGCTTGGTTTTTTGTGCCCGAGCTCACCACAGGCCAGGGATTGTAAAGAGCTACGTTATTTTCCCTGCTGAATGTGGCAGTCACCCCCAAGAGCATCAGACCCTGACAGCGAGCTCCTTGCCACCCACATCCATGTCCACCACAGTTCTGTGGGATGGTGGAGGGAAGATGAGCACAGGGTGTATCCCACTGCAGTCCACAGACATCAGTACCCATGTCCTGGCTGTCAGAACCATGAACAAGCCCGAGTCCCCATCAGGGGTGATGCCACAGCACTGATTCCAGGTGAAAGGCAGCATCAGGTCTTCAGTATGTCATTTGTAGAAAGCTAGGATCATTCCCCATCAAGCTGGAGTATTTCTTGGGCCTCTTAAGTGGCAGGCACTGTCAGATATACTGGAGAATGTTTTCATCACAGCTAACAGAGGGCTATCCAGATTGCTCGTAACTGTTTTTAGCACAGTAAACATGCAAACCAAGTGCCTGGGGAAAGAAAAAAAAAAAGAAAGAAAAAGCCTGTCCTTGCAGTAGCTGATCATTTTTAATTAAATCTCAATGTATCAATCTAGTTACTGTGTGAGAGGGAGAGAACCAGCCTTGAATGGTTTAGGACGTGGGTGATCTGAGATGCTCGTGAGCCTGTGCAGAAGCCCAGTGTGGCCAAGGCACTCCTGCTGCCAGCAGGAGGACAAGGCACAGGGCTGGAATGGTCCTGCCAGCCTGGCCTCCACCAGGCAGCTCACGGGTCGAGAGAGTCTGTCAGAGCCTGGAGTAGGTTTCTTCAGGAGATGATGTGGTTCCCTGCCTCACTGAGCCTCCATGGAAAGCAGGGTTTGTGGCCTTTGGGTGTCCTGGATGGTACCATGAGAAGCATGAGCACTTCTTCCCAAGCTGCTGCAATGCCAGCTTCCTCCTCAGTTGGATGGAGCTGAGCATGGCCCAGGAAAGCTGGCTGCCATGGCAGGTCAGAACCATTTGGGATGGGACAGAGCTTGGGGTGCTCTTGCTGGGCACACTGTACCCTGGGCATCTGCAGTGCCTCTCCTCAGTGGATGGGGGTAGAGTGGGTGGGGAGTGAGTTACCTTTTGGCTTCTGGGCTCAAGGATCAATCCCTTCCAATGAAACTGGTCCACAGTACTTTAAAATGTGAAGGTAGAGAGGGTTCATCCGATGAAATGTGATGTTTACTGCCTTCACATCTTTTCTCTCTCACAGTTAGCTGTGTTCATGAATGAAGAATGAAAAAATGCAAAGACAGTTGCCAGTTTTGATACCAGTTTTGGGTCTGAGAGGAGGCGGGAGGGGGAGGGAATGGCATGTGTTCATCTGCATTTCAAGAACAATGAGCCTCAAACCTGAAATTATTTCCTATTTAAAAATAGTGATTAGCTAGAGCCAATTTACCTTACCATATAGTGTCCAGCATCTGAGCATCTGAGCTGTGGCCCTCTTTGAGCAAGATGATCTCTGGAGGTCCTTGCCAACCTCTGCCTTTCTGTGATTCTGTGATCTCAGAGATGTTATAAACTGAAGCCTCTGATGCCCTGTTGCAACAGGGAACTGAGGCACAGAGTAATGTACCTAGGTATACAGTGGTCTGGTTGTGTGCTGAAAACCACTAACAGGACAACTTAATGTGCAGCCCTGCTCCCTTAAACAAGCAGCCAGAGATGATCATATGGCCTTTGGATGGCACTTGTGGCTCAAAATAAGGGTAGAGGCAGCCCTATCTGATCTATGAGAGTGCCTGTAGTGGCCTTGATTTCCTATTGAGGTACCACAGACCAAGAGAATAAGTTTCTTGAGCATCTCATAATGCTTCTCTTGTTTTTCACATGGAATGTACCTTATGTGTTAATTCATTTTCTTGCAACTTACATTTCAAAGGTCTATAGCTCCTTAATACACCTTAAGAAGCCATCAGGTTTTCCATGTTCATACAGTAAGCAGGTATTTTGGCAACAGCACCTTCCATTTACTGCAGTGGAAAAAACGTCATCAATTCTTAATTCAGTGGAAACTACTAAATTTAAAATCCTTAGATTTCCTGGATCCAGGGAAATGCAGGGCTTGATTCTGCATCTATCAATTGAATGGGAATATTCATCTATGGAACCAAGACTTGCCCCTGATTAAAGGAGCTTCAGACTAAATACAAACAGTATTTAGTGTTGGGGGGGGAGGAAGAGGGAGGAACCAGCCACATAAATATTATCTTTTTCTTATAAAGGTGAGCTGTTGTCATTCTGTAAACCTCATTTTGCTATAGGTCTCTATGTGCAACTTTCCCCGAGGGAGATGGGTGGGTTTTTTCTACATATTTGCCTCACAATTCTACATCCTTGCTGGTTGCATAAATTAAAGTGATATGATCACTGTGTTTGTTTTCATGATTTCTTACAGCTCAAAGGAACTCCCATGGCAGTCAGGCAGTAATACAAAATTAATGTCAGGCATTTTCTACCTCTTCACCAGAGGGTGCCAAATGATCCTGCACATGAAGTTCTCTCCTGTCTGTGACAGGTTTGTGATGGGCTTGCCTTCTTCTGAATGGCACATCGTCCTCTTTGTAGGATTTTCTCCATGTCTGTGCTTTCATGGTCTCTGCAGAAGCTTCCATGAAAATTCTTAAATGAGAGCTTGTCCTTCCTTCCTTCCTTTCTATGATAAGGACCTGTGGCCAAGCAAAATTGAGCCAAGATCTCCCAACTCACAGTTGCCACAGTAAGCAATATCCAATCAGAACTGCTACTGTACAAGGCTGAGCACATTTCAGCTGGTGGTCTGACCGACTGACCACTGCTCACATAAGCCAGTCAGCCCTCCCATTCCTAAACAGCTTCAGGTGGAACCATTACTTAATTACAAATGCCTTGACCAGTCCCATCAACGTGGGAAGCCAAGACCACAAAGACTTTATAAGAAAAGTCAGTGTGACTCCAAATGAAAAACCTACTCTGCCTTTTCCCTTTGCTCTCTAATTTCCACTGCAGATGCATGGCCTGGTGAGTCATGGCACATGCACAGCACATTTGTATATGAAATAACTTGCTTCTTCTGCTCTTCCCCCTGCTACAGCTGTTTCCTCACCCCCACACCTCACTCTTCTTCCTAGATCTTGTTCACCAAAAACTTTCTAACAGCAAAAGAAAGAAAAAAGGAAAGAATTTTCCAAAGGCCATCAAGCTGTTACAACAGTTCAAGGGTTTAGCATGGATTTGACTTTCAGCTTCAGCCCAGGACTGTGAGCACGAGCTCTGACTGATGATGTGAGCAATCTCTCTGCCACGCTAAGCTAATCACAGCAAGCCAGCTTGAAGTGTCAGTGTATGATGGACAAATGCTGAATGGCAAAACAGATGGGAAGTAATAAGTCTTTATTTTACGTTGTGAACCTACCAAGTATAGTTTGCTAGTGGTGAAACCTCTGCAAATACATCCCTGTAGATAGTCTGAATATGGCCTCAGTTCAGAGCTGCTAAGTGAAATGCTGAACAATGGATTCCTCTTTTCAAACACATTTTTGTTAAAAAAGAAAGTTGAGGTGAAACCGTTCAAGTGTACAAAGTGCTTCAGATTGGACTCTTGGCCCTAGGTGTTGGAATTCTGTCCCATTGAAAGTGACTTTGACAAAATGCTTCCAATCACCCTCCTCATGCACCACAGGGAGTGCAGCCATGCCTACACAAATAAATAATTGTTGCATCTGAAGGGGAAAGTTCAGTGAGCTGGCATAGGAGATGCTACCAGAGAGAGCTTTGCTTGTTCTATAAAGCATGAGGGCACACTTTTGGCCAAGGAAATAAACAGAATTTGCCTGCAATTTTATCCTCCTACAGTGCTAAAATATTTCTTTCCTGTACTTGTTAGTCTCTATATTTTTTTCTAAACTCCATGCTTCTTCTGCCTGCTGTTCTCTTCTCCCTTCTCCAGTGGTTCTCTTTTCTTCCAGCTTTTCTTCTTCACTACTGCCTCCTCTCATTTCTTTTCCTCTTGTGCAATATCCCATCACATACCATCAATGTTTTATCCTTCCTCTACTTTACAGACTCCAGTTAGTACTTGTGAACTCCCCTGGCAGTTGTCCTGCAGCAGTGTTTCCATACCAGCCCTTCCTTCACCCTTTGCCCCAAGACAATTATGGACATTTGTTTATTTGTATAAGGTACAGGCACATACTTTTTTAAAGATCCTTTCCCACAGCTACATCAAGTTCCTAATGCCATTTCATCATCTAAAATGCTTCATTCTTCACAGCTGAAGTGAGAGCCTGCTGCCTGCTTACAGTGACTGATAAAATGGTAACCACAAGAAGTCTAAAATAAAAAATTAATCTGTGTGGGCTGTTCATGACCCTGAAAGAAACATCCATCCATGCAATAATCCTTGTCTTCGGTCTACCACTGATCTAGCCATAAAGAAATTGACAGATTTTTGTTACCTAACAGCACCCTTTTCTGGGAGATATATAAGGAAACTTAAATAACAGGCCTCTCTGGGAAGCATATGGTACAGCAGCAGAAAATTGTGACTCTAGCAGTGGGACTCTGCCATGGTAACCTCACTCAACATGGGGAATACTGTGTCTTCTCCTAGTTGGTCTGTGTTTTCAACCTCTTTAGAGAGATAATAATTTGCTCAGGAATTGTTTCAGTGGACAAATCCTACTCACTGGAAAAAGAGGTCACTTTCCCAGGGCAGGACTGGACTTCATTATGCCTTACTGAGGCGCTGCTGAGGCTCCACTCTTCCAGGAGTGTGGATGGTTCTCTAGTTCATCCCAGGCTCAGAGAAAACCTGTGTTCACTTTTTTTTTTTTTTTTTTTGGTCAGATCCTGTTGCATAAACACAAACTTGGACACTTGGCTGGTTTTGCTCATACAGCAGCAGCCAGCAGCTTCTCCTGCACCCTCTGACATCTTGAGTATTGACGCTTCCATTCTTATGATGAGGAGAACTGGCAGCAGGAAGCTCAAGGCAGGCAGAGATGAGAAGAAAGAGGAATTCCTGCCAGAGACTGCAGGAATGTTGAATTGTCTCTTTGGGTCTATGTCTGCTCACTGCGCACATGTCAATCTGTGGAGAAGAGCTTGCAAATCAACCCCATCTCAGGTGCTTTGAGCCAGCTCTTACATTTCAGAAAAAGCCACTCTTGGATAAGCAATGTAAGATGATGAACCAAGCCACACACATAGGAGTGCCAGGCAAACTCTTCAGTATGGAATGTTGTGGGTCACAGGAGACAGATGTATGTAAACATTAGTGGACACACAGGTCCCAGTTTCCCTCTGTGCTTTAGAGAACGCACAAGTCCCAGTTTCTGCCCTGAATATCTTCCCATTGCAATACTCTGCTCTTATGTTCTCAGAACTTTGCCAGGTTGTTTAAATATTTAATTGTTAAATCATTAAACTGAATATTTTTCTTTCCCTGTTGTCCAGCCAAAGCTAAGGATTTGGGAGAAATTCAATCAAAATATTTCAGTTTTTTGTGGTTTTTATGAAGTTGAGATTGAAATCAAGGAAAATTATTTGTTTGGGAAAAGCATACAGCCTTCATTAAGATGCTCTAACACTGTGCTGCTTGAAACTGAGTATCTGCTTTCAGGATGTTACTGTGCATATGCTTGTTTGCCATTTTAGTGGACATTTTTCTCAAATGTATCAAGTTGTATATATATATATATATATATACACATATATAAAATGAAAATCACCATATGTCTGTGTCTGGAGAAGACTTTTTGAAGCTTAGCAGTTGAAGTATCTGAAGAATTCCACCTTCAGACCCTTCCAATGAGGACACTTCATCCTCTCATGCCTAGACACCAAATTATACGGTCTTGCTATCAGTGACTTGGTATGTTCCAGACAGCAATACAACCTAGTCCTTCCTTATACTGGCTGAAGGATAGTGTGCTAGTGTCAATGGAGCACAAAGCAAGGGAATTTTCTTTTTCAGTTCCAATTTCTAGAACTGTTCATGCCCAGAGAAAAAGGCATGAATGGGATGACGTAGAGTTTTGGGCAAAGGTTGAGCAAGGGAGATAATATTAACCTTGATTTCAATATTTTCTCATTTTTAACCTGTTTTATTCTGGCATCTTTGTATTCTTTCCTTGTAATGCAATTATATGCATTGAAAATATCCTTATTATTTACAGGCAAGCATAATAGTAAAATATATGCATCATTTTCTTTGCACTGTAGCTGCATAAAAGGTTTATGAAATTGTCTGTGACAGTTACTTGACAGGAAAAACCAGAGATATTACTATAGTAACATTCAAAGGTGATTGCAACAAAAATAAAATAATTCAAACTAGGGCAATATTTGCTCACCTAATGTGAGTCATTTGGATTGTGAATTCATGACAATGGTGAAGAAGGAAAAAGTCATCAAGGAAGAGTGACAATTTGCCCTCACTCCATACTGCAGAATCCAAAGGCTCTCACTGTCAACCAAGGAAAAAACAATAACACAAAAGTGGAACATATATTCCTGTTTAGCAGACTTAAATTATGCACTAAAAGTGGGCCGAGTTCGCTTTCACATATGCTTTGGATTGCCTCTTGATTTCCGTGCAAGTGCCTGTTTATAGCAGGGATGTATCTGTGCGGAGAGGGACTCAGTGCCCCTTGGATCAGGCTGTGAATATGAAAGACACGACAGAGATCTTCATCAGAGATCAGAAATATGCAGAAAGAATCTGAAAGCAGATTTTGCCCTGCACAAGAGCATGGCATCAAATGTGGGCATTCCTGTTCTGCTCCCAGCAAAGTATACATAATAAAAATAAATGTAAAGCCTCAGTACTCCTGTAGACCTCTGAGCTCTTAAATAGATAAAACCGAGGTGCCAAATTCTGCTCTTCCTGTGCAGCTCCATTGATGTGCCAGGGATGCAGAGTCTGACAGTAGGAGATTAGCACAGTGCAGGTGGGATGCAGAACACCACAAAAGGACAAGGTTATGATTTCTCCATACAGAAAGACTGAGGAGGGGCTCCTGCTCCGAGTGATTTCACTTTAGATGACAGGTGAAGAAAAAAAATTAATAGAAGACTGTGCATATCTCTCTAATGTGCTGTAGCAGTCTGGCTTGATACAATGGCAGCTGTGAGTTTTGGGAGATGCTCCTCGGAACTGTGAAGGCATAGGGAAAATGCAGCCATAACAGACACAGAGCTCCCTATCTCTCTGCCCCTAACATTTACTCAAGAATGGGCAAAACACACTTCAGATGCCATTAACACACTGAAATAAATTGTATCTTAGAATAGGTGCCTTGCCTCATAAAACAAGGAATGGCGCTCATATGGAGTGATTTGCCCAGCTGCCATTCTCAGCCTACCTGAGAGTCTGAATCCAGGAGAGGCAATTCCACAGGCTGCGAGCTGCCTTGGTGGAGGGGAATGCCATGCATCCAAGGGTGTGGGGTGGGGAGGTGGAGGAGTAGGACAGGACAGAGGCAAGGGAAAGAATTTAGCTTTATTTGCTAAAAACCCTCTCCTTTAAGAAAAAATATTTTTAAATCACCTTGACAGCCAGGGTAGCCAGCTCTGAAGTAGGGAAGTTCAAAGAAATTGTGCTTCTATTGCCTAAATTTTAATTAGTCTGTGGGTAAATGGGAGCTTTGAAATTGTCTACACAGCAATTTCCATGTGCCCTGTTAACTTGAAGAGACCCAAGACTCCAGCAATATTCAAAGCTGCCCTCTGCAGATGTGTAAACGATTCCACAAAGTGAAAATGTGGGGATTTAGGTCTCAGCTTGAAAGATCTTTTTAAGGATGTGCATACTAATTCCAAAAAGAGACCTTCCACGGAGACCTACAGGTGTCTGAAGAACAGTGCAAAGTCAGGTTCCCAGAAGTGCCAAGACCTGCAGTACAGACCACTGTGTCGTAGCTTAGGCTGAGAAGCTCTGAGCAATAAATTTGTGTAAGTAACAAAATCCTCCAGATTGTAGAAAAATCAGATGGTGTTCATTTTCATGATAATTCGTGCTTTGGTTGAGCTACTTTTGACTTTCAGTGAGAGATGAATTTGACCTGCTCTCTCTTTCTCATCTGCTGGGCTGCAGCTGTGCCCTCTAGCACTGTATATATATTCCAAGCTCATCTAGATGTCGAAACAAAAGCACAAATTAGATGACAATCTTCCATTCTTTCTGTGTGCTGCCAATACCTGTTTGTCACTATAATGGTATTAATCATCTTTTATTTATAGCAGAACATTGGAAGCTTCAATTTTTCCCTTTTGATTTATTTGTAGGACAACAGGTGCACAACTTAAGCAGGTGTATGGATGTGTGCATATGTTGTGAGTTTGCTGATAGCCACAAAACATCTTTAGTAAATTATTACTTGTATCAAAGCTGCCATTATTTTCATTTCATGCCTAAACTTAATTCCACAGCTGTTAGCTCCCACACTTCATTAGCTGTTTTGTGTCACAACTGCAGTAATGCAGCTCAGGGGTGCAAGACCTCTTCTCTTGCCCTCCAAAAACCCACACAAATAAAACATCTCTAAACCATACACTGCTTCCAGTTTCTTCTGAAACTTGGGAGAGGCACTGAAAATGCATCAACAGTTTCCATTGGCAACTGCTGCAGAATAGCATGTTACTGGTTCAACAGCTGACATGAAATGCCTTTCCATATGTAAAGCTCTGCCTTAAACACACAAGGGACACGAAGAAAAAAATTTCGTACTTTCTGTTTCTTTTGTCTAACAGTAAATGGGTAGTGTTGAAGTGCTGGATGCTTAAAAAAATGCAGTTATAATTTTGGATCCAAGCTGTGAGAACACTCATTGGAGACAACTGTTCTCCCATGGGCTAGCCTTGAATAAACAATCACAGCTCTGTGTGATATTAGTTCTTAACCAGATTCTAGCATTGAGCTCTTGCCTCGCCATGGTTACTTGTCTTTTAAACCAATGTTTCTTTTCCTTCTTTTTTGCCAAGATTCTTGTTTGCTTGGCAGTGGCTTGTTCTCATTTGAACTTTTGCCCTATTTTAATCTCCACCAAATTTTTACTCTAAAAGAACCTTTCACTGATATCTCTTTGTTGCCCTGAATTTCTTTTCTGTGTGTGAGAACTTACTCAGGGACATGGCTTACAGGAAAAAGCCCAAGTGACTGTCTTCTTCTGAGTATCCAGCAGCTGGCAGACATCTGTGAGATGAGAAAACAAAGCCACAACAGCGCAAGACAGTAGCCACTCCCAAAATAAAATTAAATAGGAAATAAGGAGGCACACAAACTACCAGGTCATTCACTTGGAGATTTATTTGTGCTTGTCAGCTCCTGAGCTTGCCTCACTCCAATTCATCTGAGGATAACACCGTTAAAACCCATGTAAGAGCATCACTCTGACACACAGGGTTCCAATGCAGAATCCCTCACTTGTCCTGTGCCTCTGGAGCTGGCAGAGCACCAGGGTCCCATGGATCATATTAAAGCCCTAAGGAAGGAGAATATACCTCTGGTTGCTTTGAGGCAATTCTCCAGGCATCCCAGAAGAAAGAAACCAACAGCTTCTATAAAAAAAAGCTAAAATTCCTCCTTTACAACAAAAATATGTTATCTTGAAATATCTTGACTATTTTTTTTGTCGTCTTTTGTGGAGATTCTTAAATGAGAAAATCAATGGGAACTTGCTGAAGGCTGTCTCCAAAAATTTCTAGTCACATAGTTGATTAACATTATTTCCACTGCTGAAAAAGAACAAACCGCAGCTTTGTCTTACTTGCTCATTCAGCTTCTTATTCCTCGGAAAATGTCACTGTGTGGTTGCCTAAAGGAAAGGCAAATACCTGTGTATAATATACCTGCGCTTATGGTGATACACACATACAAATGTACAAAACCACAACAAAAGTATTTCATACTAATAGTTGGTTTCGGTAAAATCAGTTTTCCTACCAGAAACATAACTTCCAATTTTCTAGTGTTAATAAAAGCACTGTTATTACAATTTATTAATCTCTAATCTCTTGGCTATATCATTTGGGCTGAATTTTTAGTGTAAAGTAAAACACAGTTTAAGCCTCTAGGACAACATACCCCTTTGGTGTGCTGCATGTAAAATGAACCAGAGTAACATCCTGCTGGTATGTGCATCAGATATTCTGACAGACAAACCAGGGGCCAAGGATTCAGTCATCTATATTCACAGATTAATAAGGAGTTGTGTTCACAGATGTACATATACCTAAGACCAACTTTTCACCATTTAAAATTTTCTAACTGACATTTAAATCTAGGAAAACCAGCAAGTTGCATCTTTCTTTTAAAACATAATCTTTCCAATACTGTATATGCTAGAAGATTTTAAATTAAATCAATTAAAACTCTATCCTTGTTTGCTTTTATTTATTAACTTTTAGAGGGAAATTTTCTTCATAGTAGCAAAATCAATACTCTGAGATAAAATTTCTAACAAGAATTTCCTTTCTCATAAAATTTTATTGGCAATTTAATTTTTCATCTCTGTTGAAACAATAAAATGTAAAGAACAATGCTCCTTTTTTTTCCAGTAAAAGGTCTTTATTTACTTTAGAAGCCAAGCAGGAGGTACATTTTCAGCTGAGTTCAATCAATTTCTACATCTTTGATATCTCTTCATTTGCACAGAATCCTGGCTGACAGGAAAATCACTAGCTAATTGACTACAGCATGCTTTATATGCGAGCGTTGGTTACAGTCTGCTTCTCAACCCCCTTGTATCTGAGCTCGGAGTGGGCAAAAGTGCCCCTCCGAACACAGCACTCTACTGTCACAGCACAGGACCCGGCTGTCACCTTGGGAAATCTACCCCTTAATGCCTAATACACAAATTCCTAGTTGGATCTAGCTGAATTACTGTGCTTTCCTGTTGCACAAGTACAGCAGTGAATCATTGCACTACTTTGGGCAGCAAGGGGAAATTAAAGGGCCCAGTGTGTCACTCAGTCCAAGATGGGAACACAGACATGAGAAAGACAGGGTCCTTTCCAGTCCTTTGCTATAAGAGAGCAGGAGACAGAGAAGGAAGGCTGTTCAAAGCCTTGCATAGGTAGTAATGCCCTGCTTCATTCTAGGCTCTCCCATCTAATGATTCCAAAACTGTTCGTATAGTTTGAGTCACTGGAAGATGCCAAGGTGGACACAAATATTATGCCAACGTCATGGCAGGGAATTGGGGATGCAGCCAAATTAAGTAACTTCAGTCCAAGGCTCACACTGAGATCCACACCTAGTACAGCTCCTGCTGCGTTTCTCATGCTAGAGCTGGTCTTTCTGGTGAATGGAAGCCTCCTTGCATAGAAGAAACACCAGAACAAAACAGTGCCTTGCAGAAATGTGGATGGGAGCACACACACAGCCACACTCTGCCACCGACTGCGTGGCTCCCATCAGGTAGCAATCAGCACAGACTGTGTGCCACAATATGTAGGCTCAATAATCCTTAACTGCTGGCAAGCCCCCTCATCCAGCATCTCACACTGTTCTGGTTTTCAGTCAGACTCACACAGCCAGCACTGCCCAGCCTTTGGCAAGGGGGCTTCTCCCCGCACAATGCTGACTTGTGTCCCAGTGCAGAGTGTCACTTTCCCACATGGAGCAGTCCCTTGATCTGTGAGTAGTGCCTATGGCTTCTTCGGGGCCGCTTGCAAAGGACAGTGCAGCTGAGCAGACCCTTTGTAAATGTGTGGCCATGACACATTCATCAATAACAATGACTCCCGTAATCATTTACAATGTCTTTGGGCCTCCGTGTGTAAAAAATGCTGCTATGCCAAGCCAATGGAAGAAAAAAATGTACCGTGGTTGTGGCTTTAAAACTGGCACTGTGAAGCATTATTTGTATCGAGGGATGAAATAACAAGTTGGAAGGGTGAGAAAACTTGAAAGGAAATAGACTTAGGGAAACAGAAGCTGGAAGTAATCAATAAATCATAGAATAAAGTAAAGAGAAAGAACCTTTAAAGTGCCCAGCTTAAATGTCAAGAGTATTAGAACAAAAGAGCTCAAAGCAGGAGAATGTGTGACAGGAAAATATGCTGAAACTCTGACAGAAAGTATGTTCATTCCTGAGCATGGAAAACGTACAGGCAACGAAGGGCGGCAGAGAAAAACAAAGAAATTAGGCAATTGTATAAGCTCCTCTTGTTTGTATAGTCTGAACACACAGGATCAGTATTATTGTTTCTAGAAGATTCTGGGGAGTAAAACTGGGTAAAAAAACCCAAACATCTCAGCAGTGGAGAAGATCAGTTTTAAATTTTATAATATGCTGGGAGTGTGTTATCATCTATGCATGAAGGTATGCCGTCAATATTGCAGAGTAATACGATCTTGCTTACGTTGTACTGCACCAAAAGACAAACAGAGCCAAGGTGGAATTGGTCTTATATTTATATGTAGACAAATTCATACAGCTAAAATTTAGGATTTTTTCTAATGACACTCTTTCAGCGATGCCTTTAATCATACACAGCTCCAGTCACACACAGGTCTAGGCATATGTGTTTGCCCTACTGGAATCAATGTATATATCCATATACTTAAGTTAAGCTGGTACTCAAAATATTTTTCCAAGCTGGAGCCCAAGTGCTGATGGATTACCTAGTTAGCTATAAATTTCAAGATTGCTTCTGGTTTTGGCTACTGGCTCAAAAACAGATACCTATTCTGTTTGAAGCAAGCTTACAATAACTGTTATTCATGTAATATAACAGAATCTTCTGGCGCCACACACATGGACAATGTGAAACAAAATTTTCTGTTCAAATGGGGTTTGCAGTCAACTGAGCAAAGGTTGCTTATTCTCTCCTTAGCTGAAACCTGTACTGAAAGAAACTACCCCACTTTGCTGTACCTTGAAGAGCAAAATTTGGGAAGATCTCATAGAGGCTGCTGGGACACGTTTGTCCCAGTGAAAGGCAGACAGACAAACTTCTGGCCCTGTGCTTTGGGTGATGGGCTTCCTCAAGCATGGCAGATTTTAGGGCTTGTGTAGCTATTGTGCCACAGAGCTGGGCCACAGCCATTCTTAAGAGCCCTGGTGGCACTGGCTACTGCACAGGGCTTTTGTTTGGGCCAAGGGCCAAATAGCTACCCTTTGCAATATGTGTGTAGTCAGGACATAGCTGCAGTAAAAAGTCATTAAAAACCACACATATTTCTTGTTGTGGGACTAAAGCGTCACCTTTAAACCCTGTGGACCACTCCGGCAGTGGCAGGGGAGAAAAAGTACATTGAATTGGTTGTGAAATACTGTCAGTTTAAATCAAGTAGTGGTATTTGATAGGGAAACAGAGAAGCTTAGTCCATTTTAAAGAGTCTTCATTAAACTATCTTGCCCTTCTGCTGTGTGCACATAAATGACGGTACTGATGTGCAACAGTAATGTCAGCAGGTAAATTGAGTGTTAATGCTTGTGTTAATGTTTCTGAGCATGCCCTCTATAAAAAGGAGACGTTTCCAAAAACCTGATGGGTCTGACGTGAGCAGAGTGCTGAGTCAGGGAAAAAAACCAACTTACTGCAAGTGCTCATTTGACAGCAAAGGATTTTGTGGTATGCCTCAATGAGACATTTAAAATTTCACTCATAATTTTATGAAATGTCTCTCATTTAAGTTGTCAAAGCCTGACAGGCTTGTTAACAGCATCAAGGGGTGAATGGTCCTTCATCTTCTTGCTCTTGCTCAACTGAATGATCAATGAACAAACTAAAGCTGACAGCTGCTGCAAAGATATCAAGAATTAAAGGAGATGCAGAAGATGCTTCTACTCCATCCTGTCTAATTCAGCCTAAAGAATGATATTCTGTTCAAGAAAATGTTGGAAAAGCAAGAACAGCAGTAGCTTAAATCCTGTCCTTAAGTCCAGATTTTCTGCCCACTCCAGCAAGGCCCACTTGACTGGAACAAGGCAGGGCAGCTCATGAGACTAGGGTTCATTAGTTATTTTCTGTTTCCAGGGGTCTTCTTCCACCAGGAACCCAGGAGCTGAGAACCCACTAAAGGAATAAACATGAAAGGCAGAGCGTCCCCAGGATTTACACAATATCTTGACAAATTTGACTCTAGGAACATCAAAACAAGTATTTTTCTTAAGTAATTTTCCTCCATTAAAATGCCAGTATTTTTTGGGTGACGTTAGCTCTCACTTTAACTTAATGTCTTCAGTCCATGTCTAAGTTTCCCCAAATTTTCCTGTAAAAAAATTAGTGATGCACATGAAATACAGTGGTTTTTCACTGCATATCAGTACTTGCTGGAAGCCAATTTTGACTTTCAAGATGTACTTGAAACCTCATTCTAAGAATTAATGAGGGAACCAAGCATGTTACACAAATAAATGGTCAGTCAGATTGGCTAAGTTTTGAACATTAAGTCAAGATTACAATAAACCAGGTGAATGACATGCAAAGCAAGAGTGACTCCAATCTCAGGATGTGTAATACACTGGGGGGACACACAAAGGGACATGGGGAAACTCCACATGGCCTGCTCAGGGACATTTTGGGATCAGGAATTCAGACACCATTAAATAAATGGTCCCTTAGAAGTTATTCCACTCTCTCCTATCAAGCCAGCAAGGTCTACACTGCAGTTATTGCATGCTTGGCCAAACTGATAAACTTCAATAATGAGGTGACAGGCTTGACATATTACGGGAGAACAATGGATGTGATTTCTCTCAACTTTGGCAGGACCTTCTGCATTGTGTCCCATAACACCACTTGCATAACATTCAACAAACTGATGAATTACATAGTAAATAAATGGACAGTGGACTGTCAATTTACAGGTGGACTGTAAACTGGCAGAACTACCGGGCTCAAAGGCTTGTTATGTGGCTGGGGTGTCCAGCTGGAGGCCAGTCACTTTTTTACTGTGTAGGTAATTGAACAGTTGAATAAACTGCCCAGAAAGGATGTGGAGTTTCCATCTTTGGAGGCATTGAAAGCCTCACTGGACACAGCCCAGAGGACTGAGTTCTAGTTTACACAGCTTTGAGAAGGGGAGTTGGAGTAGATTATCTCCAGAGGTCCTTTCCCACCTCAGCCCTTCTGTGACAGCCCTGTCTTTGTCTATATCTTGCAGGTATTGGCATACTGAATGTTTGCTGCTTTTATTCTAGGAATGGCACCATCAGTCAGTGTTTTTTACAGAAAGCTTATCAGTTTATTGTAATCTCCTTGACATACAAGCTGAATTTATAACTGTATTGCCATCCTTATTTTTCCCATTTCTTACTTCAACTTTGCAGAGTGCTCTCTAATGAATAAAGTCTATAGAGTATCTCACACAATGAGAAAAGGCAAGAACCGATTACCCTTTATTGAGAAAGAGTCATTTTTAAAGCTGCATTTGTTACCTAGTTCTGTTAAGTCAGCACAAAGCCTTTCTTACTTTCTTACTTTGTTGAAGAGTAGTTTGTCTGCAGTGTGTGTGCCACAGTGTCCTTTGTAAGCATGCAATACATAAGGTCTGGTATTCCCAGGGTTAGCAACTCAGCAGGGTGCCACTGTCCCAAGAGAAACTCAGACATGGAAAGACACTTTTCAGGAGCTGCCTTTTCCTCCTATTTTGTAACGCCGTGCATCTATCACCAATGGTGGATATTCCTTTTGTGCCTCTGTCTGCTCCTCCTGTATATATAATGCCAAAGAGTAACTTCCTACTCTCCACTGTGCTGTTTTACTACAGGCAGATGCTATTTCTAAGTGCAGTGGTATGTCTCAAATCAAAGATGTATCTGTTTCCCTTATAGTTTTAGGACTTGGGACAATCCACAGGCTGGACTCTTAATGCCTCAGTCCTGATTCAGGTATTCTTCTGAGCCAGTATCTTTTTCCATGTCTCCCAGGGCAGATGCAACATTGCCACTATTGTGACACCTCATGTCAATTCTGAAAAACTTGCGTGGCTGCTACAAAGAGATCTCAGCTACCCACCAGAAAAATATCTCACTGAACTTCAGATAGAAGCAAAATTGACATGTATGCTTGGGCATAAGAGGGTAGCACAGACAGCAGGGGAGAGAGAAATGCTCATGAAAGACTTCAGAATGAAAGGAATTCATTCTTGCTGATGAGAAGGCCTTGAGGAGCTCAAAATTATTGCATTGTTGTAACAATGAGAAAAAAAATCACCCATTACTACAAAAGCATCACAGGACCATTCAAGCACTCTGAAAGCTTTTCTGAAAACATGCCTTCTGGTAAGTTTTTGAGCTACAGAAATTTTTTTTTTAATTTTACATATCAATTTTCCCCACTGCGTCACCTGTTATTTAAGGTCATTCTACACATACATATATAAATGTAAGTATAAATATGTGTCTGTGTGCATGTGTGTATGCAAGAATATAACCATATGAGCATATGGTTTATTTATTTGCATCCTCTGTGTGTGTACAACTACTATAGCAGAATTCTTCTATATGCAGAAATGTTTTGCAATCCATTAATTTTTGCCTTCTTCCCGCACTTGTTATGCCAGAACCAATTAACTTACAGGGACTATTTCTAGTGCAGTGGTCCTCAACTGAGGTGGCAGCGAGCTCAAAAATAATTTTAGGCCAATATTTAGGCAGAGTTGTGCGCTAAAACAAACACGGGGGTGTGTATTTGTGCATGAGACTCATCCTGCCCTGCACCGCTGCCCAGCTGCTAAGTGAACAGTCCCCAACCCTTATCCCAGAGTGAAGCAGGATGTTGGGAAGCATAGAGACAGGATGCTCTTCAGCATCCTATGAGATGCATCTAACAACAATTAACCTGTGCTGTTTGCCAGTGCCTGATGCTGATTATAAACACCTATGTTGGGAACTGGCAATGTGGCTACATAGGAAAAGTTGGAGCTAAGCCCCTCGTGGCAGGGATGCCCCATCTGTTCCCAAGAACCACCCTGCTCCGTCCAAGGCTTCAGGGTGGCACAGGGCTGAAACTCTCCTCGGAACATCACTGGTGGGCAGGGAATCAAACAGGTCGTGGAGTCCTCTTCAACCCACCCAGTGCATGTGCTGAAGTTAGTCACTACCAGTAGCTGCTATATTTATAGAGGGATGTTGTAAGTTTGACGTAAGACATGATTTGTTTTTTCTGTACAGCAGGGCAAAGGTGCCTTTCTCCTCCCTTTCTTCAGTTTTTGGATAAACCCTTACTTGTTTTCACAGGAACATTAGCTCAAATCTGCTGCTACTGTGCACAGCCGATAAAACTATTGCTTGGAAAGACCATATGTCACATGGAACTACTCAAGAGGCATAAAGCCCCGTTTTTTGCCGATTCTTTAAAGATACGATTTTATTCTCAGTTAAAATGGAAAAGAGCATTATGTTTAAAGATAAATCCATTTACTGTGCAACCGCTCTGCTAAATTCTGTCACCAAATAACTTGCTAGTAAGACATTTGGACTGCCTTTAAAAAAAAAAAAGTTGTTGCACATAGCTTTCTCCTTGTTTATCAGTTGCTATGACAATGCTAATGACAATATCACCACAGACAAGAACTATATCTTTTACTAGAGACAAGAAAAAACAAAATCAGTTCTGAGGAGAAAGTTCCCATTATTAATATACTTCTTGTTCCCCTCTTTGACCCAGGTAGTTGACCAATATTCAAGGTCCCTACAGGTTGTTTCTGTTTGGAGAACAAACGGATGAGGGAGTGAATTGAGCTTTTTAATGTGCTTCTGTTTGTTTAGAAAGAATTTACACGATGTCCCCTTACTCTGGGCACAGCGGGAGCCAAAACAATAGTCAGTGTTTTCTCTTTTCATACTTTCAAACTTCTTTTGAGCCACAGCTCTAGTTATCTCTCTCTTAGGTTTCTCTCAAGGTCAGGCTACAAGGGCTTTCCTTGCTGGCTCTGGCATGTCCTTGCTGCTTGCTATGTCTGCTTCTCTGATGTTTCTGCTGTCACTTTCTGAGTTGCTCCATTTCATCATATGCCACCTTGTCCCCAGCCTTTGCAGTTGGATCCTGGAGAAGTGCCTCAGCCCCCACAGTTCAGCACTGTAGGCATGTGCGTCGCAGTACACAGGGTGCGGAATGTTATGGTGCGGCTCCTGGAGTCTCAATGAAGATGTCCCAAAAAGAAGGCAGTTTTTTTCCTAGGGAAAGGAAGCTTTCTCACCCACCATCTTCAGTGAGGCTTCATGGCTGACTTTCAGCATAACACCGAATTTATTTCCAACAGTGTATTTTTGCTCCCTGTCAGATCAGTTTCTCTACAGTAGTGCTATAAGGTGGGGGAGCAGAAAATATGTTACTATTTCCTAACAAAACAGCCTCTGATGCAGCTATAATAAAGTTGTGAAAAAGTCCTAGAGGACTTAAACAGATTTGACAGCATTTAATTTCCATAAATTTAGGGCCTGATCCTGATTTTCTTTTGCTAATGAGTACTAGAGGGAGATAATGCATGATTTTTTCAGACAAACTAAAGACAGAAATAATGGCCCAGCTCAGCAGCGAAAGACAGGTGTGGGATTGAGCTGTTGGGACTTTTTTTGGCCAACAGAGGTAATTTCAGCATTCCTGCTCTGGGTTAGACCCATCTCTGCTGTGACCAACAGGTCTCCTGTCCAGGCCTGACTGAGCTACACAGACACTGCTTCTGGCAGTAGCTCTGCTGCTGGCCCTTGGGGCTCTTTGATTCGAACAAAGGTTGCATATAGCATAATCTCCACTCAGACAGGGAAAGGTCTTTGATTTTGAACAGCAAAAACTCATAATAGTTGCATTTTCTTTTGCTTTTAAGGAAACAGACACAAGCAGTTTTAATTTATCTCATGTTTATGCCATAGCTATTAACATGGCCCATTCGACACATAAGGAAACTGCTTCTAGTTGCTCTCAGGCATGACACATCTCTGGTTTTCATATACTTTCTTTTTATCATTTCTACCAGAAACCCATGTCCTACGAAATTCCCACCTTCATATTTATGTAGGTGATGGTCTGTGGTGGGCTCCAGTGTAGACTCTGAATGAAAAAGATCCTCACAGACCTACAGCTTTGGAAACAACTCCTTCACTACCACAGATGAACCAGCTATAATTTTCTGAAGGCCCCAGCATCACAAATGGATGTCTTTGGCCAGATTTACAGCAATAATACTTTGGCACTGATGAGACAGTCAAAAGTTGTCTGTCTAGACCCATTAAACTGGGGTGGGCATGGACCTGTAAGCACTGGTGAACTTCACGTCATGAAAAACCTCCTAATTCAATAAAACTTCATTTAAATGGAATTTCATATGCCAGAACAGAGGGAGCTTGCAACTTTAATTAAAAATCTTAGGCCATTCACACATGCAGCCAGTCCTTAATCCCTAGGAAATGCCCTTTTCTGAGACCATTATTTCTTAATTAATAGACAGTGAACAGTATATATTTGGTTTAGCCTTTGAAACATATATTTCATTTAGCCTTTGAGAAAGAAGGTGAATTTTCTCCAAGCACTGTAGAGGATAAGCATCTCTTCACATGAAGCATCCAGTTATGGGTATATTGTATGTAAACTGAAGTGATTGATTCTGCTGAGTTCTCAGCAGAAGATGGAGTTTGGGATGGTCATTTCTTCTCAAGACAGGTATTCTGAACAGTAGGAAAATGGATTTGGAGGGCAGTGGGGAGGGGGAGTAGTTAATTTTCACTTTAAAACTTTGAAGGAAACAGTTCAAAAACCTCTAGTAAGATTGTCACAATAAGACTGCCAAAAGAGGCATTAGGTATTCTCAGGTTTACAGGCTATTAATTTCTTACATTATCAATAAAGTGATAGTCACTAGGTCAGAGTCTTAGCAAAAGATCTCCCCTCTCAAGCAAGTATCTTTAACAGTCCACTCTACAATAATTATTCTCTGTCATACTCTCAGAACAAGGATTTGAGAACTTGTCACTCAGCCCTGAATCTGTGGATCAATCCTAGATTTGTACAAGTTGGTACATGCCCCAGTCTGATCGAGGCCAGAGGGGAGCACTCAAGCTTATATCTCTTGAACCTGCCATGTGACCGGTCTTTATGCTGCCTGTATCCTTGCACTGACCTTTTGCTGGCTACAAGACAACAGTCAGTCTCTGTCAGCATAAAGCTGGGTGTTGAAGATAACCCATCAACATTTTTGGAACCCGTGCAAACCCAGTGTCACCACTTGCCATACAAGTCTAGCTGAAATATATTTGATGGCATAGGGGGAGCACTGGAACTGGACTTAAGGCACTGAGCCACAGCCCAGAAGCATGCTCTAAATATAAGGAGATTTACCTTATGACGTCATTTTGCCTCAATCTCTCCTTTTGGATGTGTTCCACTTTGCTCACAATGCTTGCACATTCACTAAGTCAGGGAACATGAGACTAACTCTTCAGTGAAGGGTTCAGGATACTTGCTGAATTCCAGCACAGACTGAGGCACTTCAGTAAAGTACAGCAGCGTCAACAGGAGCAACAAGCCACCTCCAGCCCCACAATATTCACTGGCCTGCTTAGCCACCCATTTTTGGAGGAGGACAGATAGAGCACTTGAGGTAATTGATATCCCCATCCCCATGCTCTAGCTGAGACTGATGCCTTATGAGGCCTCCTAGAAACAGAGACTAGACAGGAGTAAGGGAATAAATGTAGGTATTTATTTGAAAGGCCTTCAAAGGTACCCCCTGGAGAGCCAGAGGCTGTTGCCAAGAGGGACCCCAAGATGGACGACAGGTCGGTCACAAGTTCTTCACTCTTTTATAGGTTTGGCTCATTTGCATACCAGGGTTAATTCTCCAATTAAAGCTTCAGTTTTCCCCTCAGCTTACCCCGCCGCCCACCCCCCCACCCCCTCCTGTCCCTTAGAGGCTCTTTGGTTTATACTTTTGGGCCTAGGACAGCCTAAGTGTCCTTGAAGAGCAGACCCAGAGAGGCTTTGTTATGTCTACCTAGCATGAGAGCAGAGATTAACAGGCTACAAGAAACTTCAGAGTTACACACTAAGCAGTACAGAATTTGAAAAATATAAAAGTTAAAACCTAAGGCATCAAGACCACTGGCCATGAGGGAGAAGGGTTCAGTCTCATCCTGTCCTTTCCTACCCAGCCATCATGTGTGCATCTCACTCTTGTCCAGTGCAAGCTGTAAGAGCTCTGTGGCCCCAGGCTAGTGCAGCAACCACACAGAGAGGTTCCCAACAGCTCGCTGCACCCTCCTGCCTGTGTCCTGCATCCTGCCTGCATCCTTCCACCACAAGTGTTTTCTTCTGTTTATGGCACCTGGCTTAAGGCTGCCAGGTACCTTGGCAGACAGTTTCCCCCAATCCTAACCTGACTGGTAGGACTTGACTGACAAAATTAATGTATCAGGTCAGCATCTCCTTTGTGCCACCGGCAAACAAGCTGTCAGGATTAGTTTAAAGCTCCACCATGTTTAAAGAGGCCAGATAAGTGATTTATTCCTTCCCTCATCCTCACACCCTCCTCCCTTTCTATCAGGAACACCATTTGCGGCTACACTAATGTTTGCAGCAGTTATTATCAGCAAACTGACCTGGGACTTGCCATCATCCCATGAAAGCGATCCTACCTTCAGATTTGTTAGGAGTGGTCTAGTTCCAGGTTTTTATTCAGTGACATTCTCAGTTTCACTCTTGCTGATCATAAGCAGCTTTTTGATGAAAATCAGTACTCTCAACACTTAGTTAAAGCCGCTTCTTGTTTAACCCCACAGGCCAAAAGCCTCCTCAATCAAAGGCTATGACCCCTGAACATTAGGTTAGACTGCACAGACTGTCTGTTGTCACTAGCTATAGCCATGCCTATCTTTGGAAGTAAAATATTAACAAACCCCTGTGGGAAAAGAAAATTCTGACTTGATGATAGCATTTCACACTTTCTAAACAAAAAGCAAGGTAGAGCAAAACCAGCTCCTTGTTGTTTTGTTTAGCTATTATTCCCGACTAAAAACGTTTCCACAAAAAGTCGCTGCAAAGTCTTTTTCCAGTTGCATATGCTTTAAATTATTACTGTTTTGAAAAACTGACATCAGCTGCTCGTGCCCTGCTTTTTTGTCTACAGTATTCCAAACACCATTAGCGAAAGTCCTGGAAACCCCAGTCCTGTGGCACGTTTTCTTTCCTCTTTCAGAACAGTTCCATTTTGCCACTTTTGAAGGGTTTGATATTTTGTTCCTAATACTGATTTAGAAGCATCTGCTAATAAATTGACAGGTTGTGACACCTCCCCATAATTTTAGAGCTTTTTCACCTTAGCTTCTGAGGGCTGCTTTTATGGTTTCAGAAGGCTTTTTGTTCACACAGCTTCCATCTTGAGTAGCTCGTTGAATGGGGTTGTCAAGACAGCTATGTTTCATGTACATTTTTCCTGGAACTGACTTCAGTGTTCCCTATAAAATTATAATTCCTCTGTCTGCAGCAGGTTTCATTCTGCAATGGCTAGCTTTTGATTTCTGTGATTTCTCATCTTACTAGCATCAAATCTATTTAAAATACTTTGATACAGAGATTGTTCTTACTGGTTGCATTGAAATTCATCCTCTTCAGTGTGTTACCCTCTTTCATTACACACCTAACAAATCCAGGCTCTGTGTTGTGTCCAGTGTGTTCACTGGGAATAGAATGTCTGAATATCTGTATGCAGCAAATGGGAAACCAGTTGTGATTAGAGCCTTGTTACTATTCTTTAACATTTGCATCGTGGCACTACTCGGAGGCCCTGGCGAAGGAAGCTCTTTTTAGTTTGGATCTGTGTGTATCTATATGAAAAGTGAGCATGTACTCTAAATAATTACTGGCAGATGAAATAATTCTTTGCTAAATGTAGCTTGCCAGCAATACAGTTTTTCTTGGTCTAAGATGTGAACCCCTGCGTATCTTCTGTCTCCAGTAATCTGTCATTACAGTGAGGCTTTTTTTTCTACTTTTGGTTGGCAGATTCCTGCTCTGTGGCTTACTTCTAAGGGAGGTCTGTGAAAGGTAACCAGACAAGTAAGCCTAATGTCAGCCTGTGGGTGTAAACTGGCCACACAAGGACTAATATTTGCTTCAGTCACAATTTTAAAAAAATCAACAAAAACCCAATAATAACAACAACAACAAAAAAAAAACTAAGGTGGAAAACCACTAATTTAAAGAATGGACACACTATCTTTGTGGAAGTAATTGTTTTAAACTTTGAAATATCTTTTGTTAATAAAATAAACCAAACACAGCAAGTGACTGAGAGCACTGAACAAGGGTCCAGAGCAAAAACATCAAGTAAAAACGGTAAGCACAGGTAGGGTCTGATTTTTTAGTTCTGCATGACAGTGTTTGAACTTGAGCATACAGAAGAGGTAATCAATTAAGAGCAATCCAGTGATTCTTTCCTAGGGCTCACTGAGAGTTACCTGAAGTCCAGAAATCTGAAATCTGTGCTAGGCCTATGTCTTTTCCTCAGCCTTCTTCCACAGGTGCACCTGCAAGTATGGAAATGGAAACCTGTTTGCTGGGACAACTGATAAGACACAGCACCTGTTCAGGCACATTTCACCTCGGGGCTGCTTAGGGGAGGAGCCTGAAAAGTCAGGAAGAACACCCAATCCTTTTAAAAATCAGACATGACAAGAACTAGTGACATCTCTTTTTATCAAAGTTTCCTGGCAATATAGTTCAGGGACAGGGAGGGGGCAAATAATTAATTTTTCACAAAATTTCCTATTTCTAATTACAAATACTAGACACATTTTAAAAATCTGAATTTTATTTTGATGGCTAGTTTAAAATGTTGTATTAATGGCTAAGTTTTACACAGATCTTTTCACACTATGTCTTCACATATTCATAACTAGTTGGTGCTGTGTGCATTATTACTACTTATGTGGTAACAGGGAAGTTGAAAAATGATTTAATTTTACTGGCATATCACTAAGCACTCCTGCTATCTAGTACCAAAACAATTGCAACACTCATAAATATCCTATTTGTTTTGTAATGAAATAATACTGACAGCCTGAGCATTACAACACAAACAGGAAGCACTCTGTACTAAGAAAGAAGACAGTTATACTAAATGGATATAATTATCTTTATCTGTCACTAATTAATCTGTTACTAATTACCCTTAATTTTTTTAAAAGAACACTTCAAAAAAAATGTAAATAAAAAAGTGAAATAAAAAAAAATCCTTCTCATCTCTGAATTAGACTTTGAAAATGGTTTTAATTTCTGCTTTCTCCTAAATCAAACACAAAAACAAAACCAAAAACCACCTTAACTATTTCCAGTGAAATATAAAATCTGAATTTCCCCCAGCTACAAAGATAATTAGGGCTTTTGGTAGCATGTTGCTGATCTTGTTACCAAACAATTTTGTGTTTGGAAGTTTTTTTGGTGGTACCACAAATAAAAGCTTACATTCTAACTACTTCCTTTTTGAATTACATGCCAGGTCAAATTCTGTGTTTATTATGCATTATGCACTTATGCTAGCTCACAGGTCTTTTGGGGATACCATCCATCATAAAACTGGGGCAGATTTTGCAGTCTCCTATCTATTTCAGTCTACCTTCCCTTTTTTTAAAGACTTACACTAAAGGTATCACCTTAGAAACACCACAATATAGTGAACTCTCACTTGCTTTTTCGCACCTAAATTACTGGACAAAGACTTTAACAATAGACCTCTGTTGAATTCCTTTCCAAATCACCAATATGAGTCAGTTCTATCACACTCCATGCCAGGCAATTTGGGTAAGTTTTGGATGAAGCTGAGAAGTTGTTTCTTGTTTTGGTTTCTATGACACTTTTATGCAGTGTATAGGTTATTTATGTTATTTAGCCTGATGTTTTAATAAATCATTGCACTTTCATGTCTTTTCTTGGTTGTTTTATGATGTATGATACTTGTCACTCAAGAGTGGTGTGAGGAGGGACAGCTCCCCTTATTCTGTATTTAGAAAGGGGAATTCTGTTTCAGCTCTCTTGTGACTGTTGACGAACACCGACAAGTGCAGCCCTGGCCAGTTAATCTTTTGTAAAGTTACGCCAAACCAATTGCAGAAGTCCAATGTGAAGCACTCATCTTCAGCCTCCCAGCTGCCAAGTACACCAGATTTTTTTTCCCTACAGTATTTTCCTAAGCAAGAACACGAGTCGGGTGCAAGACAACTCATTTGTGTATCTTGATATTTTGCATACCTTTTCTGCTAATATTTCCTCCTCTCCCCACCTACAACTGTTTCCCCAATGCCAGCACACTTTTTATAAGATCTGTGGTTGATGGCTGAAAAATCCCCCAACCTCCAATTGCTATTTACAATGTGATTAGACAGGTCAAGTTTAATTTCAGCACTGTGCATGAATCTGTTATCCAATCATCCTAATGATACGCTACTCAAACCAGCAGTGGGGCTGAGGATGGAAAGAAAACCTTGATTGTAAGTTGTCCGCCAATGATTGGAGTTTGTTATGAAAGAACACTAACGCAATCATCCTTGACTCCCTTTGCCAAAGGTAGGGAACGTTGTTCATATCTCTTCATTGTCAGTGTACCTAGAGCTGTGTGACAGATGAGTAAAGGTATGCCAGAAAGAATGCAGCACTGCGGGAGGGACTGCTTTTCCTCAGGGTTAAGGCAAGGGTACGTTTAATCAAATCAGCACCATGAAGAAAATACCATCTTTCAGGTAGAAGACACATCCCCTCCTCAGCTGAATATTGCTCTCCAGGTTACATAATCCAGCCTGCTGAATCAAGAAACCACCAGTGGCAGTCCCAGATAACACCTTTTGGTTTGCCATTTCATCAGTAGTTGCACGTGTTTGAGGCACTCCCATGTTTAGTGGAAGATGTCTCCTTGCAGGGGCACAGCTTCCTGAATGGCATACATGCTTTGCTGCACACAAAGGGCCTGAGCATCTCCCAGCAAACAGCCCTCCAGCCAGCAAGATGTGCTCCTTGAAAAGGGAGGCAGCACTGCCAGATCAAGAGAGCAACGGTGAGAAGCAGGAACAAGCTGAATCAGCACAGGCAGATCAAAATGTCAACAGAGCCATGACATCTGCATGCTAAAGTTTATTGCAGGGAAGTGAAATAGCTGGAGGAGGGAACTCTTTGCCTCTAGTTTTCATAATGCCACTCCAGAGCTGCTCTGTATGCATGCTTTGCCCCTTTGAGACTCTTTGGGATGTCTGTCATCCATGGGAAAAAACCCTTTCCCAAAACAGACTATAAGCAGAGGCACCAGAGTCAAGCAGGAGCATTGAAACACTTGTGCTGCAGTGAACCAGAGCCTTTATTTGTAGCTGTCCTGCAACTACACCTCCCATCCCCATTTCCAGAGTACCTCCTTGTCCTTGAATACGCCAAACACAAGATTTGGCACTAAGAACTGACTTCCGTGAGAACATAAATTGACGGATTACCTTTTTTTTAAGAAGCCCCACTTACTCTGTTCTCCCCAGAGCCAAGCACTGGTGTGCGGTCATGTAAGAATAAAATACACTCTCTCTTTTAAATCACTTGTCATTTCTGTGCTGGGGTTGTCCTGGCTGTATAACCTCTGAGCTGCTGGCAGCATGTTCCTTTGCCCACCCAGGCTCTACCCACAACAAAGCACACAGGCAATACATTTATGAGAAAAGCTCAGCCCTCAAACACAGAGCAAAGGGATCAGATAACTGCTGGCTTCAGGCAAGGACCTGCCAGGGCTCCCTCTGTGACTTTGAGCAAATCACAGAACCATAGAACTGTAAAGGTTGGAAAAGACCACCAAGATCACGGAACTCATCTGTTACCACCCCAGTTTCCCCATGGTAAAACAGGCCCCAATACCCTATGTCAGACGCCTGAGCAAACCTAATCATCTCATAATACTCCTTCTGTAGTTTTACTTATTTCATAGAACCATAAAATGGTTGGGGTTGGAAGGGACCTTAAAGATCACCTCATTCCAACCTCTCTGCCATGAACAGGGACCAGGTTGCTCAGAGCCCCATCCAACCTGGCCTTGAACACTTCCAGGGACAGGGCATCCACAGCCTCTCTGGGCAACCTGTTCCACTGCCCCATCACCCTCACAGTATACATTTTCTTCCTAACAGCCAAACTAAACCCACCATCTTTCAGTTTAAAGCCATTCCCCCTTGTTCTATCTCTACATGCCATTGTCAAAAGTCCCTATTCAGCTTTCTTGCAGGCCCCCTTTAGGTATTAAAGGTGCTATAAAGGTACTATAAAGGAAGATGCTGTTAAGTCTCCTTGGAGTCTTCTCTTTCCCAGGCTGAACAACCCCAACTCTCTCAGCCTTTCCTCGCAGGAGAGGTGCTCCAGCCCTCTGAACATCTTGGTGGACTTCCTTTGAACTCCTTTGAACAGGTCCATGTCCTTTCTCAGGCCATTCTCAGTACTCTCAGCTACTAATACTTACTCTCTTACAACACTTACTCTCCCTATAATATTTACCCATAACGACGTGGCAAAAACTGACTGGAAAAACAGGAAAAAAAAAAAAAAAAGACATCCGATGTCTGAGCCTGTAACCTCTTTTCGGTGATGGGGTGCAGGGGAGGATAACCCACACCACCTCAGAGAGCTGGAGAAATGGCCCAATCCTCAGCCTCACCCCTTCCTCCCCCTGACAACAAACACGTCCTCAACACGTCAAGATTCCCGGAAAAACACCACGAGTGAGAACTGCTCTGGCGCGTACTTGAAATCGCTGGCAACGAGGGGGTGCTGGGTGCAAGAGGGACGCTCGGAGCACTGAGGGGTGCTTGGGGCGAGGCGGCTGAAGCAGAGCTTTCTCCCCAGGACTTAAGGAAAGGAAGGAGCTTTTTTTAAAAGGGAGGCAGGTACATTTTTTTAAAGGACAGGGAGGCATCCTGCCCGCCCTCCTCGGCGCGGCCCCCGCCGCCCCCGGCCCCTCAGGCGGCGGAGGCGCGGCCGCCGGGCTCCCCCTGGAGGCGGCGGGGGGCGGCAGCGCCGGGGGACCGCCGGGGATGGGGCGGCCGGGCTCCGGCCCTCCCTGGTAATAATGATATTGTTCTTGTTGTTATCATTATTATTATTTTACTGAATTCACCAGTAATCGTTGCATGGACACCCCACTTTAAACGTCAGAAGGCTCTGGAATAGCGATAGCTGCCAGCCAGACCCGGGGGGGGGCGGGGGGGGGGGAGGGCGCATTGTCTCCCCACACGACTTCCCCCCGGAGAGCTGATTACACCGACCTCCTGCAGGCAAAGTCGGATCTGCGCGGGCTTTGCGCGCCTGTGAAGTGCAGGATTGCAGGATCGGGGCTCTGCGGCCACGCTGCTATGGAAGATAATGGACGGAAAAGGCCGACCTTCTGGTGTGTGTGCCGTGGTGACTACTCCAGCACTGGAAGCATTGCCACTGCCCTCCAGCCTCACCTCAGCCAGCACCCTGCAAAGGAGACATGTGCCGCGACGGAAAAAAGGATCTGCAATCCCTTGTTCGTGTGTTAAAACAGCATCATGGAGTCGCTGACCATAGGAATAAGGTCACAGCTAGATTCATTGGTGGGTGGTGGAAAGCTAAAAAAAGTCTAGGCTTCATTTTAGAATGTATCTACATTATAAATAAATAAGGAGGAAAACTTCCGTTGTCTGGCACAGGCTGATGGTGAGGGTTTATCCTGTCATAAGCCTCTGCAGTTTGCTCCAGCCCCACAGAAGTGGGACCTCAAAACATATCTCAGAGATTTCTGATTGATGAATTTCTGCTTATTAGTGAAGCCCTGGCTACTCAGGCTTTGAAGAGTGGGCACTAGGTCTGGAATTAACATGTGGAGGGAGCCTAAGAGCAGGGAAACCTGTAGCCCCTGCTTTTTCTCGTGCTTTGGAGATGTACTACCAAATCCTGCTCAGAGCAACGTCTATGTTGCCTCAGTCTTCAAATCCCATTACAGGTGATTAAAATAATCTAGAATTAACAAATTCCCAAATCACCCTACCCAAGTCCTTGTATGAAAGAAAGGACATCATTTCCGACAGACTGGATGTGGAAAAATTAATTTCCTGGCATCCAAACATAAGAACAGCCATGCTGGTTGAGACAAGTCCATCCAGCCCAATAGCCTGTCTCAAACATAAACAACAGCTGATGCCTGGGGAACAGCATAAGAGAGGAGTAAGCACACAATGATAGTTCCCTGGCATGCTGTCCCAAACTCCAGCAAGCTGTGGCTCAGGGACTTCCCTGAGACAGATGTGGTATCTTTAAATTTAATAGCCCCTGATGGATTTTTGCTTCCATGAATTTGTGTAATTGCTTTTTGAACCCATATCAATTTTTGACATTGCAGCATCCTGTGACAATTAGTGGCACACTCCAACAAAGCAGGGTTTAAAGGAGAGCCCTTATTTTGTTTGTTTTGAACAGGCCACCTAATAATTTCATCTGATGCTCCTAGTTCTTGTGGTATGAGAGTCAATTACAATCATTCCCTATTTGCCTTCTCGGTGCCATTCATGACTTTATGTATTTCTCTCATGTCCTCCCTCACATTTTGATTTTTCAGATATGTGTCCTTAATCTGTTTTGAAACCCTAGTACAGAAGCCATGTCACAGCCCAGACCTTCTTCTGGCCCCAGTGTTACCATTTTTGAGCTAGCAGGCTTGAACAACACCATTTTTAGGGTGTAGGCACATCAGATGTATTTATATCAGGATGCAGCAGTGTTTTTAGCTTTGTTTCTTCCATACTAAATTCTAAAATTTGATTTACTTTTTTGAACACTGCTGAGAATGGATCTGGCATTTTCATAAATATGTCTAGATTTCACAGCTCCTCAAGGATTCTTTCTCTGAGAGCTAACAGTGAGTCCAGCACCCTCAGCTCTGTATGTAAAGTCTTTGCCCACTGGCATTACAATACACATATATATCTATGTTGCCTTTCCTCTGTTTTATCACCCAATTACTCAGTATCATGAGATGATGTTTTTGTCATGTGCCATGTTTTACTACCATAAATAACGCTGTGTCACCCACAAGTTTGCCACCTTGCTGTTCAACCCCTTTCTAGTGTATGAGTCTGGCAGATGGGTTTGATACTTACTTAAGAGCTTGGTGAAATTAGAGGGGTGCTGGAGGAGGAAGTAGTGGGCAACTATTTCTCGTCTTTCCATCAGCACAGCTTGCATCTCACCTAGATTTGGATTGAGCCAGCTGCTCCTCAGGGAGGTGCTGGCAGGCTCTTTTTGACCCTGCAGCACATTTGGAGGGATGCTGGTGCAGGCTGTCCATCGTGTGCAAGGCCAGCTGTTCAGCTGACACAACCGATTTGCGCTAGCCGAGGATCCGGCTGGAGACCGGGAGCCAGCCATCATGGGCATGGGGACAGCTGACATGGAGGTGGGGTGGCCTGAGCGGAGCCCGCGGGGCAGTGCTGGGTTGAGGGCGAACCTGCAGGGCAGTGCCCATTCTTTGCCCACCTTTTGGTGATGTAATCATACCTCCCTCCACACAACCTGACAGGTATGTTTATCATAAATAACAAGCAAGACTTTTGGAGGCAGGCCCCTGCTTCCTCGCTGCTTGTCAGTGCTGAGCACGGCCGGTCAGAGCGTGCTGTGAGCGCTGCTCGCACAGCCAGAGCTGTCCCCAGTGCGTCCCCATTCCAGCGTGTCAGCCAAGCGTTTAAGACACCTGCTTCTTTTCGCTCCTGCGCTGGCCATGGACTAATAGGGACAAACGGGAAGAGGACCTAGCAGAATGCAGAAAATAATCGTCCTGTGCCAAAAGGGAATGTATGATCAAAACTACAATGGGCAGGCAAGCAGCGAGGCAGTGACCCGAGGCAGCACAATGTGTCAAGAAGAGAGAGCAGCAGCCCAGGGACAGCAACAGCCCAGAGCCTCAATTTGTAATGACTGTGTGGACCACATGCCAAAAAGTCTCTCCCCACCGCCTTGCTCCAGAGATCTCTCCTAATGTTCTTAGCCACTTGGACATCACAAGAAAAAGAGCCTGCACATTTCCAGCACACGACCTAAGGCATTTGCTCAAGTAAAGGACTGCCGTGCTTCGGCACTGCCGAACCTGCCTCTGACTCGGAGTGCTCCAAACACCTGTGAGTCAGACGATGGGAAATTCTCCCTGTCTTCACAAGCACAGATGAGTTTGAACCTTCTGGGCATTTTAGCAGTTTACCATCTGCACATATAACCTTTTTTTCTGAGCACACTGAAGCCTTGTAGGAGGATGTTAAATCCAGGAACTAAAATAAGGAAACATGTTTACACCTGCTACATCTGTTCAAGAATTTCCAGCCTCTATTACACTTTTGACTTTCACATTCTCCCTCCTCCTCCTTCCTGTTTGGTCAAATGCCACCATGTTAAAAACAATCCTGTATTTTTCCCCCCAAGTCTCACAGACTTTCTATCGAATCTTGTGAAAACTTACAGCATATGAAAGAAGCTGTGAAATGGTCTAGCAACAGAAGCAAGTGCTGGCTGCAGTCTTTCTTCCTTATCCCGGATTTTCAGATACTGGGATTCATTGTGAAGAAAAATGACATTAACTACATGAAATATGGTGATTTTAGTTTTTTAAACTAGATTGAAAAATGAAGAGTCAAACCATTTCTGATACAGATGAAATCTTCCAGAAAACCAGGTGCAATACATTTTTTTTTTTAAATAGATTATGAGAAGTATAAAAGGCAAAAAGGCAGTACAAAGAAGGTCTCTTTTAGCAGATGCCCCAGTCAATTATAACTGCTTTGTTGTAGTATCTTCTGTCAGGGGTGATCTGTTTCACTAAAAGAATTACTTGTGTGATTACACCTATTGCCAAGTCAGACCTATAGACATGAAACATTTATGAAAAGGAAAAAGATTTCTCACTTGTTGGGGGGGAATAACAAAATAGTTCTACTAAGCAGAATTCAAAGGAGATTTCTTTTCATAATTTTCACCAAATTATATGTTAAGGTTTTTCCTGGATATGTTATAAAATATTTTTCAGTGAAGCAAGTACTATGAATGAAATTACTTCAAGAGTGTCCAGTAGCATTTTTATAACCATTCAAATTAAGGTATTGATAAAGAGGTTGAAAAATAGAGCAAGAGATACAAAAAATATTGGATAAATTCAGACATTTTCCTCCGAGTAATCAATTTTTTCTAATGACTTTTCTCTTGGAAGATTTACACTGGCTTTGTGAATACATGAGCTGGATTATTAATAATATGGGCAAGGTGGTGGTACTGGGAAAAATCCTCTTCTCCCTGTCATTTCCTAATAAAGCCCAGTTAATGGAAGAGAAATGTTTTCACGGGTCAACAAGTAACTAAGGAAAGTGCCATTTAGTGATTGTGGCATTTGATGTTATGATAGGGGCCTCTGTTTCTTTGAATTGCTGTGGGATGCTTGTGTGAAGCATGCTTCCGAAACAGTAAGATAAATTAACAATATTAAGGTCAATATGGAACATATTTGGGAAGGTTTGAGGCAAGTCCTGTGGTCCTAACTCAGGCAAATTCTCACTGACAGGTCTTGGCCAATACAATCTGCAGGTGTCCACTTTCTTTCAGCATTTAGCCCAGTATTCAACCAGAAGAAAGCAGTTCAGTAATTCATTAGGATATGATCATGCCGGGCTGGTTACTAATTGTTCAAAATACCATTGGAGGCACTCCAGGATGCTGCACAGCCCTCCACAGCTGGCAGCCATGGTACACAGGCGGGTATGCCACCCAAATAGAGCTGAATAGCATGAGAGCCACAGGAGGAAAGCAAAAATCCCTTGCTTCCAAGCCCATGGGAACCTTCCTGTGTTGTGAGGAGGGAGCTGCAGGTGCAGGGAGCTGCAGGCAGGATGAGTGCAATGCGCAACCCCACTGCCTCATGCCAAAGAGAAATGTTAGCGGCAAAATAATTTTACTCCTGGCTGTCAAATGGGAGCTGCGGGGTTCCTCTCCTAACAATGAAAGGCAGACTACTGTGCATTAACAGCCCTGCCGGTGCACAAAGTGGCCTAGCCTGTTATTAAACTGTACAGCTAAAGCTGTTGTTCTCCACTTAGCTGAAAGTGAGTTACCATATTGCAGGTCCCCCAAGACGTTCCCTACCCTTGACATATCCTCTCCCTCGCATGAGTGGTAATGACTGGGATCAGATCCCTTAGGCTCCTGCCTGCACTGTTTTACCTTGCTTTAGAGCAGCTTTTTTGAATAACAGAGATCTGGTCTGTCCCCTCTCCTCTTCTCTGCTCTTTCCCCCTTACATGACCCCCCTCCTTCCCCCAGCCTTTATTCCTGAAACTCTTTAGTGGCCATAAGGATCCTTCTCTGCAACAAATCCAGCCAAGATAACTCACTCATCCGTCCTCTAAGAAGGTTGCAGGTGGGGTTTCCCTGTACAGCATAGATTGGATTTTAAATGTATGCAAATAAGCATTTGTGTGCTCGACCCATGACACAGAAGCATCAGGATTTACTCACTGACAGTTTTTTCTTCCATTTTTAAATTCACATTTGCAAATTTGGCTCTGAAATTAACAGAACTGCAGTAATAACATGATTCTGACTTCCTGGGAAGTTTCACAGCCATACTGAGTAAGGACTTGAGCCTTAAAAGCTGTACAAAAAGCTGTACAAAGGATTTATTTTGTTATACACACTTTTTTTTTTTTTTTTTTTTTTCTTAGTATTAGTCTCACTTCCTCAGGATAGACTGGATGGCCTTCACATACAGCGCCATAACAGATAAAATCAGTCCTTTCCCTAGCAGCCTTTTTGTGTCACCGCCTGGCTTTGCTTGTTGTGTGTATGCAGTCTTGATCAGTCACTTTCTCCAAGGCCAGCAAAGTAAACTCACACTCCTGACTCATAGCTCCAGATGGATTCAAGCTCAAGCACGCTGTCCCCCTGGAATTTGGCATATGTAGGTTTATATGCCCTAATCAATCAGGCTGATTTCAGTTAATCCTAATCGTCCTATTAGGGTTCCCAGATAGCAACAACAGCAGCTAGAAATCCCCAAGCAGCCTAATTGACTTCATCTAATTACATTCCTTCTTGAGATTTCCATTAAACTACCCCCTGAATTCATTACAGTGGTTGGCTGTAGATTTTTAGGGCTTCTTTAAAAACGTATGCAGCTATTGGGATAGCTCAGTTCTAAGGAGCTGAAGTAGTTACTATATATAAGAGCTTGCCACCTCCACACAGCTATCTGTCAATTGTCCTGCTCTAGCATATATCAAATATGCCATCTAATCACTGCAGGGGATACCAGTTTTGACTCCTGGCGCTTAGGCTCATTTCTGTTGACGTGCCAACCGTGGTTCTTCCCTTGTAGCACTGAACGAACTGCACGAGTCAAGAGACTGCCAGCTCCTACTAACCTCTCGCATAAAGGATTTATAGATATGTCTCATTATAAAGTAAGGAGATGACATTCATCTCAAAAGCAGTTAGCTTGGAAAAGAATGCTCTTTTGTCAGTATTCACCTTCCTCTGCGCTCCTTCTGCGGTAGTAAATTGTAAACTGCTCAGTCGAGATGGCATCTGTCATAGTTAGGTTTCTTCGGCTAATTTGATCACTTCTTCCATTAAAGTAATGCTTTGGCTTCCCAGATGTAGCTAAGCTCTCAATTCCTGCCTTTTGCAGAATACTACAATGCCGCCCTGAAAAAAAAAATGGCCATCTTCTACCCTCAGCATTTAAAAAGTGGAAATTTCTGGGGTAAGGATGAAATTGTTTGATCCCAGACTGGTTTCCTCTGTACATGCAAGTGAGACCAGCTTCCACGAAACCCAGGGAGGCTGGAAGCAAAGGATCCTTCTCATAGGCAGTTTTGTATACAGTATGTATGTATATCAATGCTTTGACTGGAGTTCACTTAAAAATGAAAACAAAGCACATGCTAGAGGCTGGGAGATAGGCACTTTGACAACTGTCGTGTTGGGGAATGCCTTATGAGTGAGACAAGGCTTTGTCTTCGGTCTGTTTGGACACTGATGCCACTGATTACTTTTACGGACAGTTCCTCTAGGTGGGAATGACACAAATACCATTCACACGGAAACTGCCAGATTGATGTCAGTAAGACAGCAGAGTGTTCAGGTTCATTGGAAGGAATACAATACCTTTGATAAAATAAAACCCTTGACTGCGCACAGAGGGAGCAGGTCGAAAAGGAATGTACCCTTGCCAAATGTTTACTCTTGCATCTCTGCCTCATGGAGGGTGTGTTCTCTTTCGAGGCAGAGCCAAGGACAGCCAAGAAGTTCTGTGTGAATAACACCTGACTGTTGCAGGGAAATAACTATGTAATTAAGCCATAAACAATGTTGTGCTGATTTTAACTAAGTTTAAACCTTTGTAAATCACAGAATCATAAAATTTTTTTGAGGGGAGATTATATTTTACAAAAATATTGATGTTTACACTAGATTAATGGCTGCTTGCCTGTAGAGACCACCGGTGAACAGAGTATCTATCCAAGGTCAGAACTACAGACACAATAAGTCACTAGAAAGTTTTGTGCAGAAGGATTTGGCCTAAACAGATATTTCTAAGAGCTGGCAAAGGTTGCTAATTACGCCTCAGAATAACTTTGAACTGACATTTTTTGAATAATTTTCATTCCAGAGGGATTAGTAAATCTTTTTAGCAGAAGGAACACACACCAAAACTTATAAAATGCATTTACAAAAACTTTCTTAAATAATTGAATGCCAGTTTGGAGCCACTTTTCTCCCTTTTCTTGTTCTGTTTTGGCACTAACATGCAAAAGGAAGCTTGGGAGGGGAAGTGTGGGAGGAAAACAAAAACCAAAGAGAATACAAACTAGAACCAAACAGACTTTAAGGGCTTTCTTAGAATTGGAGACATCGGTGACTTTTTTTAAGAGATGCAGACACTCAGTACTTTGTAGGCATTGGGAGAAGCAAAGGCTTAATTCCTCCACACTCAGCAGAGACACTGGCTCAAAATCCCTCTATTGTTTCAGCAAACACAGGCAGTATTTCTACCAGTGCAGTATATATGCTCCAATGCAACTCAACCTTATGTAAACAGCTTGACTCCTTACATTAAATATTATGCTCTCCAGATTGTTTATGTGACATACATAGAGGAAGATCTCAGCAGTTTTTGGGGTGTAATTTTTAGACACCTTTCCTGTGCAGCTCACTTTAAAATTGCAAACATTTGTACTTCAGTCCAGAAAAATCTGAGCTTATATGTCTCTCCCACTGATACACAGTGTTCCACATCCCAGACTTCTTTTTTGTCATCAAATGATATGATCTAACTAATTCTTTTGTACCTCCTTCTAAAACACGGAACCATACAGGGACATGGAAAACATGCAAATAAAAAAAAGGTCTTCAAATTGTGAGGAGCAGAAATGCACTATGTTCAGCTAACACTTCTTTTGAAGCAGTCAGACACTGATTTCTTCATCCAGTGATTATTTCCACCTCTCTTTGTGGGCATGGACAGGTGTGTGCGCAGGCAGAATGTGCTTCTGCACTGAGGTTGTCTTAAATAGTGGTGCTAGAGAAATGGAAAGAACCATAAACAGAGGGAAGTTTCTACTTGCCTTTTCTTGGGAAGACATTTCTGAAAAAGTGGGGCTCAGTAGGACTAAAAATTTATCACTGTTTCTGGGTTTGTTTTTAAAAGAATGTGTTATTTGTGGTCTGCTGGGCATAGCTTTGGGAGCCCAGAGCCACATAAGGCAGAAGTACCTAGATGCTTCAGAAAGCCTCCAGATTACATGTCATCCTCAGTACCTCCTGCTGGCACTAGGACAAGTTCTTCACCTGTTTCTGGTTCACCACTCACAGCTGTGCCTACGCTCACAAACACAACATAGCTGCCGTCCTATGTGTGGGGAACAGCTGGCTCCCCAGGAAGCCCACAGAAGTCAAGGGGAGGACAACATTAGTGAATGACAGACTATGGGGAGGTCCCCAAAGTGCACTTTTGTTCATCTAGTCAGTCATCAATTTCACCAGCTCAGCGTGTTGGCTGGCAGCTCCTTGAGGTTTGCAGAAAACAGGAGGGCACGTTGATGTTTTCTGTTGCACCAACTGGAACAAGAACTGGAAAGGGTGATGTTTCTGGTTTCAGGGACACATTGTTGCCTTCCTTCCCTTACAAACACAGGGGCTGCATTGTTTGCTCAGAGTAATGCCATGCATGTCACAATCTGAGGGGGCTAAGGGATAGGGGGGAAGCCAGTGTGTTTTAGCAGAGGAGTGGTAAGCAGTAACACCTCATACATCTGATGCTCAGTGGATGCTCAGTGGATGCTCAGTGTGATCTTGAGATCAGGTGTGGTTCTGCTGAGGGGGCCAGGTCTGGGGGGGACACATCCTCAGTGCTGTTAGACAACGATGCTTTGATGCTTTGACCAACTGACCAAAAACCCTCAGGTAAAAATTAATCTTAGCATTTGTTTCCCTTCACCGGGACTGCCTCTACAACAAATGCCCTGTGTGGGTGGTAAAGGTGGATCCTATACTATCACTTCTTTTGCTTGTCATATGTTTTCTTTAGTGAGACAAGAAGGATGAGAGAAAAATCTGTTCCCACAACGTGAGCTCAGGCAAAGCTGATCTCACTGTGAGAAAGTATTAGCTTCTTAATTTGTGCTATTGAAACTGTTCTGTGGACTTCCATTTGGTTGGGAAAGGAACTCCAAAGTACAACAACTGCCATGCAGGGGAGGCTGCAGATGGCTCAGTAGTAACACACATACTGTACACCTGCACATGTTTGGCACAGAAGGGTTTGAGTGCAGATTTGTGAGCTAGCCAAGGGAAGACAGATTTATTTTTTTGAGGAGGCGGGAAGATCAGATCACCTCCAGGTGCTACCCTGATAAACACTGAGAATAACTCACCAGTCCTCTACAGTTCTTCTCTGATCAACTTTATCCTTGAGATAGGAATTAGAAAGATAGATACATTATCTGGGAAGTTGTCCAGATTAATTTCCGAGGGAGTTAAATTCCTGACACAGGCCTGCTATAAAGAAGCTTGTTTGGATTTTGTGGGGATTTTTTCCGCTTGGTTTTTTTAGGGGGAGGGTGGTGTTGATTGTAACAGTGTTGTAAGCAATTGGGACATTAGACACAGCTCAAGCTCCCCCAGTTCTTTCATGATTGCAAATTTTTGGGGGCCTTTTGAGGAGAGAGGCAAACCTCTCTGCATTTTGCTTTTTAGATTTGCTCTTCAAATTAAAATTCAAAGACATTTTGTAAAATAACCAAACACTGAGCCCCCTCTATACCATCCAGAAGAGAAAGAGACCTCCTCCAGAAATCTGTCTCAATTAGGGAAGAAGCTCTGAGGGGATTTTCCACTTGCTCCAGGAGGCTCTGAGTTCCACCTGTGCTACACGGAATGGCAGCAAGTATCCTGCAGTTCCTACCCAGACCCCAGCAGTCAGCAGCAGAAAATGGGAGGTGAGGAAGAATGGGGTTAAATGCCCATCCACATTTCCTCATGCTATGTACCTCTAGGATGCCACACATCTCACAGTCCTACCTAGCTGTGCCTTTTAAGTCAGGTATAGCCTAGCTTCCTTGGGTTGCTCATATCCCTGCAGGAGGTAACACGTATCATACAGTCCCTGAGCTACTTTGCATGAAGCAAGTCCTGCTACACGGGGCTGTGTTGTACCACCTGCCATGTGCCCTTAAAACATCCTGGGGTCCCTACCATATAAAATAGAAAGATCTTGAGAAAAATGCATGCAGAAGGAGAAAGCTAAGAAATGCTCATTGTTGGTCCTGTTGTTTCAGCTAAAGCCCACAGGGGTAAAGCAAAGTCCTTTCTTTACAAGGCGGTCACAGCAGTTCAATCTAAGTTCATTTTTAAACCAGTGATTAAACTGGTGTAAAGCACAATATGTTCACTCTCAGTTCAGTTTAACATTGGCTGTCATTGATGACACCTTGTATTGATTCTTCTCTGTCTAATCTAAATTGATATAAACCTGATTTCAAATGAATTAAGCCTCTGTGAAGAGTGTTATGCACTTTATGAGTTCATGAATTTAAAAGAAAACCTTTGACCAAAAGGCTGCAGGTTTCTCACAAAGGCAAAACTCACAACTTAATACTGATTTTGACAGTTCTCTTATTAACCTACAGACAGCTGAGGAAAGTTATTTGGGGGGCAGAATGGTTAATACTTTGCCTAAGGAAATATATAGTACAGACAACCTAGAAAGACATACTTATTTTCTTGACAGCAATAAGAATGAGAAATAATGGACTAGACAATTAATCTAGATTACTTTCATCATTCTAAGTAAGTTTCTCTATAGAGAAAATTAACACCGGGGTAAACCTAATGCTACATGAAAAGGCAAAGATGTTACTTCTGTCCACATTTTTGCATGTTCTTAAACTCTTCAGTTCTGGCTCCTGTCAGAAGCAAGGTGCTGAGCAGGATGGACTGTTATCTTGCCCAGCACTGCCATACATCTGGGGCTGTGGCTACCTTGCAGTGTTGAACTGCACACGCAGAACTAGAGGAGCGAAAGAGAACGTAAGCAAAGAGAAAATAGAAACACAGACGATCGAGAGGATGAACTGCAGAGAAAGTCTTCTCAAGGGTTTGGTTGGTAGCTGATGTGCTTGCCTTGAGAGAAAAGAAGTTGGGCAATAAGAAGGACCAAAAGCTGTGGTGCACAGAAGTTCCCCTTCTGTGCAGTGCTTGTGAGCCAGTGTTCAGGCAGTACCTGACACAGACCTCTCTGGGCAGAGGTTGTCAAGTGTCCACTCCTTCCAAGTTTTGCTACAGCCTGAAGCAAGTATATCTAGCCCAGAAAGAATGTATCCAAGTCAGCTTGGGTTCAGCACCATGCTGCTCATCTAGCTGGTAGAGGAGACAGAATGCTCAAAGACCAATTCTCAACTGCACCTTGCTGGGGTAACTGTGCAGTCCTGCAGGGGCAACACTTTCTGTGGGATGTAACATTTGCAATTGCAGGCACTGGCTTTCAGCAAAATAAAATGTCAACTGTTTCATTTCCTTCTGAAAAGCAGGACTGCTATGTGTGTGTGCCTGTGCAGATAGGAGAACCAGCCAATTCAAAGTCATGTGTGTATGTTTTTTAAAGGAAAATAACAAAGTTCCCTTCTCTTTACAATTGTTTTTAATATCTCCCTTTCCACATGCTCATCACATGTGTTGGCTCAAGATCACATAATGCAAAAATTGCAAATTCTTTGCAGTGCTCAGCCTTCCATGCACATTTATCAAGCCCAGCCTGGTAAAATCCAACAACAAGCAAGAAAGAAATCTCAGAAAAAAGTGTTTTCAGACTTTAAAATTCCACTGTGGAAAAGAAAAAACCCTAAAAAGTATAAACAGCAAACCATCACATTCACCACAGCTGTATTCCAGCAGGCTGATAGGTTCTACAGCTTCAAGAAAGGTATCTTAACCTGACAGAGAAAATGGCTACCATTTTCAGGTGCCAAATTACAACCATCCTTGAGGCTTGAAAGCTAGAAGCACAGTGCTTAGTTAAAGCAGACAACTCTGCTCCAGTCTGGCAGAAGTGATAAAATACATAGTGAAACTTGAGAGAGTGAGATCCTCTTTTTCTCTCCTACTCCCCTTTTTTGCTATATTTTTCCTCTGGTGGGTTGAGGTACCCAGTTGGAGCTCCCAAAATAGAGGAAATCCAGGCAGAAGAGCCTATCCAAGTCTATCAGCAGCCGGCTGTGTTTCACTCCATCAGCCAAACTTTGCCACTGGGCTGACATGTAAAAGTTCTTGGGGTTTTCACTCCTTCCCCCTAATCTTGGCCTGGTTTGTACTTTTTGGAATAAATATGGAATGAAGAGCCTGTCCCTTTAATGCAGATGCAAGTGAGAAGGGCAAAACTGCTCCCAAGAAGTCAGTAAAAGTGGTAATGCCTATTAATGATTGCAGCAGAGTGCTTTTCAGTTGCCCTATTAAAGGAGCTCTTTGTCCTAATAAATACTAACAAAAAAAGCTTTGTCTCAGAGCACCTTCCCTGTACTTTATTTATAATGAGTCTTCTAATGAGTACATAGTGTTTATGCTTCCTTGAGAGACTCATCACTCCCTCTCTCAGTCTGTTATTTAACATACAGTACTCCATGAAGGTGTCCCACTCATCCCAAATGCTTCCCCACCCCCTCCCACACAAACGTCCACATACAGCTTGTTTCAAGGGCGTATACATCTGTGAAGGAAAAGTGAGCACTAGAAGAGAAGCAGACATCCCAAATGTTGTTCATGACACGTCAGGAAGAGGAGCTGGTGACCCAAACTCTCAGCATGACAATGTGGGCCCATCAAAGGCAGCTCTAAAGCAGTTCCTATGTGTGTGTCTCAATCAGGGGTGTCCTTGCACCACCATTTAAACAGGTCATGCACCAGTCTGTTACACCTGGTAAAATACCGAGTAAACTGCAGTAGTTTGACTCTGTTGGCTGTGTGTCCCAGCCCTCAGTAGATACTACTGACTCACAAGACCAAGAAGCACTCAGCCACTGAGATTCATAGGCATCCTCCTGGTAGCAATATGAAAAAAAGCAAGTCTGTTCATCTTCGATGGGTAGTTTTAGGGAAATTGTTGGGACAAAGATCTGAGTTGTCAAGTAGCATTTTTGCCAAAGCTCCTCATGGCTGTAATTTGCCACGGCACATTCTATATCTGGCTGTTTCTGGGTGTGACGCGAACTGAATTAATAACTCTCTGAGGCACCATGTGGTTTTCTGTTGCCATTCAGAGTCATGCCTTGAGATTGTGGTATCCTATAGGACACATCCCTAATGTGATCTTGTGACAGAAAAGAAGTAATTTATTTTACCAGGGTGCCTGAGAAAAAAGAAAGGAGCCTTTTATAGGGTTGTTCCATTGCCTTAGGCCCGAAGACAGACTCTGAAGACTCTCTTTTATTCTCTGTGTTTTTCCTTTAAGCTTTGAGGAGTCAAAGGGTTTCCCATCCTTAAGCATATCGATTCCCTATCCTTTTTCTGAGCCTCTACAATGCCTGTTTCCATAGGAGATCAAAATTAAGCACAAGAAGATTACATAAGAAGACTTGGTATCAATGTTCAACATTAAGATGAGTCTTACATTTGCTGCCCATCATCGACAGACCTCCATCAGCATAAAATCACAACAGCAGTAGTCTTTGTGGTATCTAGCACTTTGGCATTTAGAAAGCCAAAATTGTGTTTGGGGTTGAGGAATTCATGGGAATAAAAGGACTTTCTGATCTGCAAGCATAAAAGAAATATGCTCCTCAAAGCTGTTTTTTCAGTGCTTCATGCAGCCAGGCAGACTCATGATTTCCTTGATCTCTCTGGAGGGTGTCCCCCTACACAGCTGGGGCCCAATGGCAAGGAGTGAGGGACTCCCAGGTCTCTGACACCTCACCTTGGGCTTTGAAATCTGCTGACCAGAAGAAGAAGAGCTCCTAAAACAAAGTGGTGTGTCCTGTGTAGCAAAGGCTTGAACGTTTTGTTCTTCTGGAAGATCTCCAGGAATCAGTAAGGGAGAGATGTGAGCACAAGCTTGAACTCTTTAGCAAGTGCACAGCCAACTTCTATAACAGCCAAAACTTGCATATTATGTTCACATTCAGCTTCAGACGTGACACAACTCAATAATCCATCCTGGAGCTGACAAAAACCATCTGATCCTTGTCTGGACCATGTTTCCAAGCAAACTGAAGAGAAAATAAAGTACTTTGAGGAACAGATGATACCTTGCTGAGAAAAGAAAAAAATATGCCTGTGAAGCCTCTGCACTTCCCTGTGTCTGTTCACCCACTCTCTCTCTTCACTTTTCTCTGAATGAGAAACAGGTTTCCAAAGGAAAAAGAACAGCAGAGATCTCACCTGGAGAGAAAGGAAGATAACCAGATTTATTCATTTCTTGTCACAGAATTGGACAGCATACCGACAAAAATGGGACCCTCATCTTTTACGAAGGACCAATGAAGAACAGCCACAAGGTTCAACAAAATGTGAGGGAGCAGTCACAACTATAAGGCTCAGAACACAGCCATCCTGAGGGCTCCTGTGGATTTTTCCAATGTGAAACTGTGTGCCTCCTTCTCATAACTGACAATTACTGGTGACTGATAGATCATGAAGATGAAATTAGAAGTGAGATTCACCTTCAGTCTTGATGTGGGACCTGTCTTTCCCACTGGTGCATAATACATACACAGTAAATGTATATATGCTTTAATCATAAATAATACAAATGATTTATAAGACTTAAAAAAATGGTGGGTTTTTCCTCAAGAACAAGAAGGGCACATTCATGGCTAAGGTTTTGTTTGGCCGTTATAAATAACATCTGATGATGGGTGTGTGCATACACACATCCGTGTTTCTGTGTCTAATGATACATTCTGGATCACTGAAATCACATGGACCTGTCTCCTACCTCCCAGTTTTCCCCCATACCATGTTATCACACAGTTTTCTGAGACTTGCCAAGTCCTACAATGCTTGTATATTAGTTATTCTTTCATTACAAGTACTCTGCTTACGGCTAATGAACCTGTACCTTGCTCCTCAAATAGCAAGAAAAGTTACTTTGGTGGACTGCTTCAGTCTGACAACATTTACAGTGTGTGCCCAGGAAGATCTAAAGCATTAGTAAAACTAGATGCCAGAAAGAAGCGAATTTGGATTATCTGCATTGAGCAGATCATGGATTCACAACAGCAGAAGGAGCTGCTTTCTTACAGCAGCTTCACCAAATGTCCACTGAATTTTCTACAGAATAAACAAAGTTTTTGCTTTAAGGATGGTGCTGGGAGGAATTTATTCTCTCTGGCAATTACATGTCAACTGTTCCAACTTATCAAGAGAAAAAAGCTGTCTTAAATTGCTCTATTAGCTTACTGAGGAGGAAAGCATCCATTATAGCACAAAACCATATATGGTTGTTCTTTAGGCCAAGACAGACCTCTGTTTATCTAACTACTTCCAGAGGTTGGTTTATTCCCATCAATTTATTTCTATTTCATCACCTATGCAAACAATACTCAGTAGTCTAGTTTTTTAAAGGTATATGTTTTGGTAGTGCCTTTCATCTTGTCCGGTTTTTGTATGAAACAATACTTTCTGAAGCTCCTCTGAAAGGGGGAGAAGATAGATGGAAAGGACACACCACCACCAATTTGACTTTTCTCCAGCAACATGAAGCACTAGAATTAACTATTCAAATTGTCTCTTTCTGTTCGTTTCTTGATGCTGGGGAGGTTGAGTGATAAGGGAGAGTTCCTGTTTTTTCTACTCCTAACTGACTGAAAGGGTTGTATTTAATAGATCCCTTAGTCCTGTCTGCTCTGCAAGCTGATGCTCAAGTGGTTGTTTCTTTATTGTAAAGTTGGTAACACAATTTTTAAATGCAGAGCCTTCACAGCAGGCAGCTGAATGGCTGGCCAGATGGCTGGGTTGTTATTTGGGAGTCCCTGAACTAGCAGCTCCTTAGTCATCAAGGTTCTCCAGTTATTGTCATCTCCTACTTACATGTGTCTCCATTGATTCATATCAGTACCACAAAGGGCCATTTGTTGGACTTAGCCCTAAGAAACAGTGATGGCAAAAATGTATGGGAACAGCAATTCACAATAGCCAGAAGTGGCCCCTACCATTGCAACCAAGGTTTGTTCTTGCTTTTGTCATTGCAGGTTCAGCAGTTCACAGTAAATGGCATTCAGTTTCACTAGGGACCAGAAAAAAATCATCAGCAAGGCATTAGTACAGGCTTCTAAAAGCAAGACTGTCAGGGAACCACTTCTTAATCTCATTTGAATTCAAATGCAGCTTTACATGTGTTGGATGCATATGGTTTTTCACATTAAGATGTAAAGTTTATACAAATCCGAGGTGTGAATGGTTCCCCTGAGTGCTGATGACAAATATTCCAGTATCAACACTTAGCTGCTAAGCTTACCTTAAAACTTGCTGGGGTGATAAGCTGCTGGTAATTTCTCTGCCGGCATTAGACAGAAACAGCGGAGCTCCTGCGCACTTCTCACAGTGACTAACTGGAGCACGGGGTATGTATGAACTTTCCTTCTGCTGCTGTTCCAGCTGGCTGGTAATTCATGATTAAGGATCTAGAACATGAGAAGTCTGTTGGCGATTGAATGACGGACCCAGACTGACAGGGATTCTGAATCATTTATTCAAAGGAGTGAGTTGGTTTTATACTCCTTTCTAAGGCACAGTATTTCCTTATATCACGTGACCCATCCCGTGTTGCCACATCAGCAACACACTTCCTAAATGGCCTTCTATGGGGTGGTCACTCACTGCTCACCTGTCTGTCAGCTCCTGGCAGGCTCCTCTCCGTAGGGGTCTGCCCTGTGACACCTCCTCCCCCCAGGGTCTGGTGGAGACAAGCCTCTGTGTGCTGCTATGTGCTGCTTTGTGCTGCCATGTGCCTCTGCAGGCAGGTTTTACAGCTCACAACCCAATTCTCTCTTACAATTCCCCATAGAAGTCAGAGCCCAGAATCACTGATGGAAGTTGAAAACGAAAGGCTTGAGAGTCCTGTTAGTAGATGGCCATGGTCTTATGCGAAGGAACCAGAAAAGTTAATTAAGCCTTCTTGACTAGGTGTATAGATACTGATTTTTCTTTTTAATTATTCACATATACTGTCAGTAAGAAAAGTTCCAACAAGATTTCTATAAAGAAAGTGGCAAAAGAAGTAAGAGGCAGAAAAAAATATTAACTTATCTCTACTTTTAAATGTCTCCTAGATATCTTGGTATTTCACTGATGGGCGTAAGAGAGATAAGAGAATGCCCAGTTTCCACAGATAACTTTATCTGGTATAGTCCCCACAGTGATCTCAGAGCAGACAAGGAGAATAAACAATTGAACTAACAGGGCTCTCCCCTCTGCAATTTCTTTAACTCCTGATGATCCATAACACTTCAGTGGGGATATAAGGTTTTTGTATTAATAAAAATCTAAGGCAATTTTGCAAATCAAAAGCTAGAGGACTTTAGCCAGAATCACAAGAACCCCAATTAATTTCTGTATCAGACTTCATTACAGGAAATCTTAGGGAATTTCTACAGTGAAAACTGAAGGAATGAGTCTGAGCAACTGTTTAATATCAAAATGTCATTAGAAGAGGTTTTAAAATCCATCATCAAAATTAATAGTAAATTCCAACATTCTTGTGGTGTTACCCAAAATTCTGAAGTCAAACATACAAAACTGGTCTCCATATCAGAGGTACAAAAAGGGACAGAAGTGATGCCACTATTAAGATAAAGCCTCTTCAGGGTAGCTGGTCCAGAAAACTAGAGGCAAATTGTCCGAGTTCCACTCCAACTGTGAATAAGAAAGTAATCAGTTTACATATAGATAAATTCGTTATAATGGTATGGTCAACAAAGCTTTTCAGGAAGGAAGTCACACCATCAAAATTTATGAAGGTCTTCAAAGGGTGAACAGACAGTAAAGGACAATATCATTGATAAAGTTCACTTGCATATCCAAAAAGTTTTTTATGAAGTCTTACATCAAAAGATAAGATTCTCATGAGGAATGGTAACTTGGTAAAAGATAGGAAGAGAAATATATGACCAGTTTTCACAGCGGAGGGAAGTTCAGTGGAATCACAGTGACATGTACTGAAGCTATATGCACAAAACAGGGTGAAAGCCTCAGTAAATAATGAAGTATGTAGATGTTACTAAATAATTCAAGGCAGCAAAAATGTAATTTGTCTGCAAAGAGTTCAGAAACATCTCATGATATTGAGTGAGTGAAAATAACAGGGCAAAGTAAATTTGATTCTGACAGTTGTGACATACCATGCACAAAGAAAACAGCGTCTGTGTGCACACATACACAGAGTGTGTTCTGGCTGAACTCGAGCCTCTCAGGCAAGACATGTTGTGTCACTTGGACAAGGCTCCGAACAGATCTGTTCAGCCTATCATCTGCTAAAACAGCATATAACCTGTTAGTAATTAGTAGGAAAGAAATCAAGGGCAAAAAAGGAGACACCATCAATAAATGCATTGTATAAATTGTATAAATATGAACAGGAATTACTAGACTGACACAAAGCGCAGAGCAGGCAATTGGGATGACTGGGGTTTAGATAAAGCTTCCATACAGGAAGAATAAAGTCATATCTATATTAGAAGGTAATTGGGTGCTGAAGGGTGGACTGACAGATCAAAGCAATTGCTGTTGAGAGCTCTGCTCCTGAAGGGAAATAATTCCAGGCCAGATTTAGTTCAGTCACCTGGGCTGAATGTCGTTCCCACACATGGGGGCCAAAGCTGACTGCAGAATCAGTCAGCTGATTCTGGTAGGACTTGGAACATCTTTATACCAAACCTGGAGCAGAGCTTCTAGCCTGGCACAGCCAGAAGCAACCAAGCAATGTACAGTACACGAAAGTAGTCGCTTCAAATCTCACTTTGAGTAAAAATGCTAATGTAGATGCAGAGTGGTTGGGTTGTTTGTTTGGGGTTTTGGTTTTTTTTAATTGCATAGGATTTTCTTGTTCAAACCAGAAGAAAGGTGGTTGGAAAAGGTTATAATAGGGGTCTATAAAATTAAAGATTACTTAGGAAAGGTAAACAAGAAACAATTCCCTCTATCTTCTATTATAAGAAGTAAAGATACCTAATGAAATTATCAGGCAACAGGCTTAATGCAAAAGGAAGTACTTTTTTACACACTGCATAATGAAATTGTGGAACACATTACCCAGGATGCTTGCAAGGCCAAAGCCATAAATGAGTTCAAAAAGAAATTGTACAAATAATGGAAGAAAGGTCCATGATGGGTTAAACCTGATAATGTAGCCGCAATTTTACAGGTCAGGAAGAGTTTCAGATTTTCTGAAGCTACAACCACTGTGTATATTCCTTATTCTTCCTCTTCTACCTGCCGCAGTCAGAGACATGGTGTGTGCTCTGGCTTTATTTTCTTCTCAGGAAACTATATCTCAAGGCTGCTGTGGGCCTGGACAACCCAGTCTGCAAAGCTTAAGCACAAAAATGTCATCAGATTTAACCCCTCACACATTTGTGGTCTTTTGATGGCAATTCAGCTCTCCATTTTGGCACCTTCTGATTTTAAGCTCTCTCTGATTATCACAGATGCATTATGCAACAACTCCTGCGAACACATTCATAGGGACTAGCTCAAGCTATGTTCACCTTGTCTGGGACACCTTTCAGATACCTCAGTTCAGCTGAACTTCCTGAGCCTGAGGAGCAGTCTGAGAAGAGTGAAAACAGAGAAAAGCAAGCACCTTGGCTGTTCGGTAGCAAGTTTTGTAGCCAGAAGAGCATCTATAGAGTGGAATTAATGGTGCTGAGCACTCTGTATCTGTACCATATGTCTTTGTGTTTAATTTAAACTAGCTTCAGTTCAATCCCAAGAATATGAATGCTGTGGAGAGTTGGATCATACTAAGTGCACTTACGGAGCACATGCTACAGCTGAGTTTCATCCAAATGGCATCCAGTTTGCACACTCCAAGACCACTCCATGGTAAGAATCAAAGCATGGTGTGGGGGCAGTCAGGAGATTTACTGCAGAAATGCATGCCAGATCCAAACTCAAATGCTAATCTGGTACCCCCACTGACTACTACAAGAAGGCTTTGTAAGGGGTTATTGTCAATGTGGCATAGGGTAAGAGTTTAACCTACTGTGAACAATTAAAGTTCTCCAAATTATTTCCCTTCTTCTCCTTTACCCTCCCTACAATTTACATTCTGATTGTGTCAACCCATTTATTTAGCAGTTAATTCATTGCTTGCAAGTCAAAAATATGGCTCATTGAGCTTACAGTCATTTATTTTCCCTTCTTTTTTTAAGCAAGATCTTGAACTGTTTCATCTTCTTTTTAAATAAAGCTTCCTAGACACCATCAAGAAGTTATACGTGATGGGGGCACACTCATGAGATTACATGCTGCCATGACCACAATATGCAGCTCTCAACATCCTTTGTGCTAGATGCGTAAGGCCCCAGAAGCAAAATGCTTGTATACCTTTGCATTCAAAATGTTGGCCCTGTCATGCAAGCTACTATATCCGTATATTGCACAGGAATGTGTCTGCTTTCCAGAGCTGGGACGGTGGGGTGAGAGAGAGACTGAGCAGCCAGGGTGGAAATTCAGCATATTCACTTTAAGGGCCAGCATGTTTGTAACCTGACAGAATTTGAACTGGGTTTCTGTGGGTGACATTCGCACTGGCAGCACTCACTGCCAACAGCAAAACCTCAACAGATGCTGACAAACCACTGTTTGGAAATCTGCCTTAATTTCAAGAGAGGCAAGTTAATGACATCAAGTTTTAGTCCCTAAAGCAGCAGCATTTTCTCTTTCTTTGCATGCACAGGCCAATACAACAAACTCTGCCCCAACCTAGTCTTAGAAACAGTAAAAAAAAAAAAAATAAAAACAAAACAAACAAAACCCCAAACAAACAAACAAACAACAAAACCCCCCCACAACTCCAAATAGTAAAGCAAAATAAATGACAGACTGACATAATGTCTACATTTGATTATAAGGGCAATTACCTATTTATTTTTCACTGAAGAAGGCATAAGAAAAGCAGACATCCTTGTAAAGAAAGCATCCATAATTTCTTGGTTTGCAATATTTAATATTTCCTAGAAAAGGTAAGACGTAACCAGCATGCCCATATGACATACAGTGGTGGGAATTACAGTTCTATAATTCAGTTCAAATGAGCCTAGATCAGAGGCAACTGACAGGCTCATGAGCTGCAGTTTACAGGGTAGAAGTCAGAGCAACCAATGGGATTTAATAAAATAATTCCAAAATCAAGTCCTTAACCTTGCTATGCCTCCTTTTCATCTGAATGAAAACACATTCATTTAGTGAATTAAACCAATGAGCACATCTCATTGGTGACGTGCACCATCATTCCTAATAGTTCCTCAGCAGCGCACCAGGATATGGACGCTGAAGTCCAGGAGAGGGAAGTTACTAATGTTTGTGTGCTAGAAGCACGCTAAGAGGGCATCTTTCCTCCCTCTGATTGCTGAATTTTCTTTTAAGCTGCCATTAGGTGAATTGAATGACATTGCAACTACATTCTTCTGAAGACAAAAAAAAATTATCTCTCTTAGCATAAAAATCATCAAATTCTACTAAAACTTTTTACAACAAATATAAAATAATTTTCTGTGTTAGTAATAATTCGAAGTTCTGACTGAATCTAATTTGAATTTTTTTCTCTCAGTTGTGTGTCCAAGTTTCTCATCTTCATAGTAGTAGTTCATACTATTACATCAAACTACAATTCAGTAAAACTAAAGAGGTGGAGCTCAGGTGCAGCTAGTCTTTGCTATTTAAAAAAAAATCCGACTACCAATGATACCCATGGAAAAAACTGTTGTGGTTTAACAAAAGGGTTGTTTTTCAAACTGTTTCTCAGGAGGTGCATTGAGTTGCAGCTTCACAACTTCTAGGATAATAAGTAACATTAAAACTGCCTCATCCAACTGGACTTTGGAGCAAGTAAGGGTATACCCATATCATTCAAGCACCAAGGGCAGGAGCTTTCTCCCAAGATAAAGTGTCCTGCAGTGATTTCACTTGCAGCTGAAGGCTGGATGTTTCTTGATGTGGAGGGCAGCAGTTTAACCGTGCACAGTGTTTACAATACTGCACGAATATGTGGTATTTTTACAGTATGTACAGTATGTTTACAATACTACACTAACATCCAGGTCACATACATGAGTTGGGAAGGTGAAAATGTGAATACTGCTGTGATACTACAGTAAGATCCTTAGGACGTTGTGATGTTAAATTGTCATCAAGAATGAAATGCACTGAGACCAGGTTAGGGGCTTATCTTCTTCCACAATTTGCTCCTCTCTACCCCAAACCTGCACCTTAACTCAAGGTCAGGTATTGAATCTGCTCTGTGTTCAGTCTCCTTTTGGAAGTAAACTCTCTTCTGCATCATGTCTAAGTAGATGGCACTGTCCTAAATACCTTCAGCTTCATTAACATTATCTCCTTTCTCTTGTTACAGCCTGGTCATAAATGTTCACAACAGTGCACTACAAAAAGGTTGAATTTTAATGACATTCTGAGGCTATGATATATGATCACTGATGCCCCACTATGTGTTTCTCTACAAATAGCCTTGCAAATAGCCCCAGTGTTAAACATAAACCTTTTAACAGAGCACTGTGTTCAGCAATTCCTCAAGGAAGAAAAGGCCACAAAAAAATCTTACAGGGTCCGACCTGGAGAAAACATCTGTTCGTGAGATTTGGTTAATTCCATGTTGCGAGTAAGAGGAAGGGATGGTACATACTCTTCCTCCCATTTCTACATGCAAGTGCTCTCATGGAGACAAGTAAATAAAATGGAGACTTACTGAAAACCAAATGCTTCAAGGACAGTTATCAGTGCTATAGTTTACTCGGCTTCCTATGCAGCTAGATATTTATATGTTGTCAAAATGCAACTTTTTTTGCTTTAAATCCTATGGATCTTTTAAAATTTACAAAGAAAAAAGAGATTATTTAAATATATTCTTGTTGTAAATCTGACCAATTAAGCTCTTATTATAAACTAAACTTTTAAGTAACTTCTAAAAAAGGAAACAAACAATTAGACCAAAAGATACCTCATCAGGATTCACATGCAAGCTGATACGGTAGGAAGCTGACAGAGATTGAATTTCTAAAACCTAAGTTGTATTCACAACCATATTCAAAGCTGGCTGGAAGGAAATACTTCTCTGCCTTCTTTAGAAGATCAGCTCATGACAAATATGAAGAGAAATGAACCTAGCAAGCTTGCTTCCTTTCTCATTTCTTATTTTTCATAATTGACTTCTATTAGATTGGATTATAAAGTGTACTCAAATTACTGACTCACCAATCCCAAGAAGGCAAGTCTTTCAAGTAATGAGATTAACAACTGTTGATCAAAGAAAATTGCCATAGATGCAAGGCTCTGCTTTTGTTGGTGATATGCATTGTTAGAGATCTGGCTGGAGTGGGTATTTCATGCTGGCCACCACAGACAGCTGCGCATGGGAAGGATTGCTCCTAAAACAACAGAGAGCCCTGCCCACTGGAGACAACCCCTAGTGGAAGTTCAAAGGTTTCTTCATCTCTCTTTTCAGGGATACTAGAAAATACTAGGAAATTAACTTTCCATCATAAGCAGATTCATCCCAGGGTCCTTTATTATTCCAGAAGCTCTGCAAAGGTCTTTGAGCTTGCTGGGAAGTTCTATGAATATGGGGGAATTAAAGGAAATTGTCTTTGGAGGCTGTCATCCTTCCCAGAGTTTCTGTCAAACATGCCACAGTGAATGTGTTAGAGCATTCTCAGGAAAGGTTGGTTCATGTTGTTTCCCAACACCAGTTGAACTCCAGAGGAAAAGAAACATCTTCCTACCATTTTCAGGGCAAAAGCCAACATTTCATTTAAGCGTAAGAAAAAGAAGAGGATCGAGGTGGAATGGGTGCTCTTGGGGACAGGGAGTTGGGGGGAAGTAAGCAATAAAAAAAGCAGCCGGGCAAGATTAATTTGAACCCCTTTAGCTAGATGGTGATTAGATTGAATGCATTCTATCCACTTGGGCAAGAAGGCAATTTGTTGCTCCACATGGCTATTAGCAGGATAGATTAGCTTCATGGAAATAGAGGCTCTAAGGTTCGGGATAAGCACTCCTGAAGGAGAAAAACTTTAATACAGATACACTTTAATACAGCTTTCTTTTTTCCATTCTCTTCCCATAGAAAGCTAGGCTGGCATATTATACAGACTGTGATTCTAGAACAGAGAAAAGCAGGGATGTTTTCCCTCAGTCCTACTTATACCCATCCACTTTGAGATCCCTCTGTGGAAAAAAAAAAGTAATAGAGAAGAAACACAGTTTGAACAAAAACAAATAAAAAGGCCATGTCTGCTCTCTTGGCGATTGTTTTACACTCAGTCTGCTTTGACCTTTGCTGATGGGACTCCTCACCAACACATACCTCGGAGCAGACTCTTTTAAGTAAGTGTTCACAGTGTGATGCTGGTAAGGAGGTTGCAGGAGCCCATTAGAAAGCACCCCATGAAGCAGAGCCTCAAGTGGCTGAGTTGGCCTTGCCACAATCACATTTCCCTATAGCTCAATGGTCAGTGTCTGTTCTGCTTTCGATGTACATCAAAATTCCCCTGTTCTGAAGAAACAAAAAATGCATTGGGGGTGGACTGTATCCAGAACTCCTCTGCAAGTATTTTTGATGAAGAAAGAAAGCAATCTAATGACACCGTCTTTCCCATCACATCTATGCGGGCCATATGAACCACAGGAAGAGTGGCAGCTGTCAGTAAACCATACACCACAGAGACACTTATTTTATCATGGCTCCCTCACACCCTGTGGAGCTGAGAGTGAAGAACACTTCTCTCCAGATCTCAGACTGAAACTTAACTGAGTGCGAATCAAATCAGTAATGAAGTTCAAGAGTGGAGGATGTTCTTATTACCACTAGGTTCTCATTTTTGTTCTCTTGATTTCCATCCAAAAATAAACATCTTTTAAAAATCAGAATACTTCCTGAAGTGACCAACATTGGGAATATTGGGAACATAAACGAGTGACACCAAAACCTTTTCCCCAGACCCATGCTGTTCAAATTACTTGAATTTCTTTCAAATATACAGTTAAAAAGCAAAATTCACTCTCTGCTCACACCACCCAAATGGATCCAACTTAGATTATCCTTATAAGAAATATGTGCAAATGATATTCACATGGCTTGTTCCTCCACTGAGATCAGTGGTGTCAGTACAGAGTAGAGGCAGATACCACCACCAAGAAGCAAGGGTGGTCTTGACCCTCTCTGAAACATGCTGCATCCCAATCTGGAACTGGCACTTCCTGGCTGGATAGGGCTTTCTATTTCTATTAGGCTAATTTCCATTGTAATGCAGCCTCCTGATCTCACATAGGGCACAGAGAGCAAACTAAACCCAAAGGCAAGGGTGCACCTCACTGGGTTGTTACGAGGGAGGCACTGAGTGGCCCCTTTTCTATCCAGTTCTCCTCTGCAAATCACAGGCACTGAGAATCTTTCACAAAGAAAAACTGTTTTTCTGTCACATTTGGAGCTATTTTCACATCATCATTCTTCCCTTGATCGAGCTACTCTTTTCTATTAAAAAGATTTTAAAAGGCTTCAGGCTGTACAATTTTATATGTTTTAGCACAGCATGTTCATGAAGGAAGCGACTTGAAGCAGGTGTGATTTCAGGATATGTCAGTTGACCTTAAAAGTAAGCATGAATTTTAGCACAGTGATTTCCACAGGCAAATAACCACATCTATCCACATTCATGTCAAGAGAAAGATTAGAACTAGAATCTCCAAATGTCAAGCTCATGAAAGTAGTAAAAAAGAAAAAAAAAAAGCACATGAAGAGCAATAGCAGAATCTCCCACTCCTGACCCCATCAGAAGAGGTGAACTCCGACAGGCAAAAGGAAATATAATGACAGTGCCAATGAAGCAGTTATGCAGCTTCAGTTGCAAGGTTATCACTAGGATATCACAAGGATACCTCATTAAGAACTCACATCTAACAGGACTTCTGGGCTGAAAGCTCAAAGGAAATTCTGTGTGGTACTTATATTGAGATTTGCACATCTTCACACTTAGACCTGGGCTTGACTTCAGCACACACAAGACTTCAGCAGAGAGATGAAGAAGCAGCTTAACTATTCAAGTAGTAAAGCTTGGTTTGCCAGAGAGAAGGTACAGATTGCATTTTCACCCTTTGTATGATTCCTGCCCTCTGTCCTTTAACACAATAGAATGTCTTGGCCGTAACAAGAAAAAAGAGCTAAGTATAAAAAAAGTCTCATAGCAGATGTGGAAACAAAGGAACAATTTTCTTCCAAAGAACTGAAAATGAGGCCTGTATACTATTGAGGGAGAGAAAATAGATCAGGAATTCTGGCAGTGGGAGGAAAGGCATATACATAGACCTGCAGAAAGTTAGAGAGATGATTTGGAAACGTAAATCACATTGCTGTGGTATCAACCAGCCATAGCAACGTCCCTATAGATGGGACTAACCATCAGGTAGGTCCAGTTAGGCTTGGTTTCCTGTTCCATAGTGAAGCTTTCTGAAAAAATTTCCTGAATATTCAGTAAAAGGCAGGAAAATGCACCTGCAAATGAACCATTTCTTGCCAGAAACTCAGTGTGCACTTTTTAAATCACAAGCCCTCACTATAGTCAACGTGTGCACTCTCCAGGAGTGTGGCCCTAGCTTACAGCCAGGGTAGAGGGTAAGCGATAGAATAAAGCTAGGAAGAACCCTCCCAAAGAGGACAAAACTGAAAAAAAACCCACCTCAACAGATTCCAAATGCAACTTTAATTTTACATTATTACCTGTCTCCACGAGGATTTGGCCAAGGAAATTTAAAAAATGTCACTGAGTGTCACTTGGTGGTCAGGATGTAACTGTAGTAAGGGCACTGCCTCAGCAGTTTCAGCACCTCTTTAAGGCAGTCTGAACACTAAGTCCTGAATCAGCCTCAGGATTGAGCCTTACACAGAACCTCGTGTGCTTGCCTCTGAGTTCTCCTCCCAAAATACTAAAGGGTCAAAGTACAAGAGAACTCAGCTCAAAAACTGTTGTGGAGTGATGTGTGGGAAGCAAAAGCCTCCTGAAGACTGCAATTTCCTTCAATGATTTTGGTGCTATTATATGCTCAGTTTCTGCCAGAAGTTTGTGTTCTGCAAGCTTCTACCTAGCAGCATGAGAAGGGGGAAAGATATTTCTTTTAAGGATTTGATTCCTGATTTATGCACCACTGAAGAGCCTTGTGACAAATTATTTTGCAGAGTGCGTTAAATAATATAAAAAGAGGGTTCCAACACATTATCAGAGATAATTATGTTAAGAGCAGCTTAACAAGCAACTCTTTCTCAATCTTGCTACTGTAATTCCCCATGTGCATTTAACCTGCCTACAGTGGAGAGGCAAGATGTACCATTTAGACCTTTGCTCTAACTTAGGGTGTCAAGGAAGCCCCGGTTTTGTGAAGAAAGCTGGCACTTTTACAGAGAATTCACTTGAAAAACATTTGACATGGCATATTTTGTGCCAGCATAATTTCTATTATGAAGCAAGAGAAGAGAGAAAAGGAAAAAAAAAAGGGAAAACCCATCCCTGATCTGCAATTTTTGGTGAACGCTGGAGTAACAAACAGGATACGTTGCTTTAAGCAGTGAACAGAGGATATGAAAGAGAAACTGGAGCTACTGGGGTAGCTGAGGGGAAGAGGGAAGGACAAAGGAGTTTCCACAGGAGAAGGCTGTAAGGACACAGGGCACAAATCCATAAAGACACAGGCTTCACTGGTTCCTACACTCACACAGCAACTTGCTTTTCGAGGAGGAAGCCATTTCACTATTAGGCCCCATTGTGCTATTTTGAACAAGAAACCTACTTTTCATTACCAGGAACCAACATTAGCCCTCTTCATGTCTGTCAGACTCAATCTCAGATGTCTGGCAATTACTTGAAATTGAACTCAAAACAATACTGAGGTTTTATTGATAGCTTCTCATCAGTTGCTGTTTCTTGCCTTTCAACCAATAGGCTGGAGAGCATCCAATTCTCCTACACCATGCCCAACAGAGTCAAATTTCAGAGAGGTTATTGATTGCGACTTGACATTTAAAGAATATACGACCACTGTGGCATGAACAGCTTTTTACCAGCTCATAAATATTGCTAGGTTGAAACATCCCCTTTCTCATGCTGAAAATTGAAACGTTATTTCCTTGTTTCTCTTCTGGCTCAGCATTTTAATACTGTAATTTGCAGTTTCCCTAGATTTCCAAACTGTGCAGCGATAAATGCTGCTGTGAAAGTTCTTTCAGGTAGCCAATCCCAGAGCCTCTGCCAGCTGGACTAAACAAAATCAGTCAAATCTTGTCGAGCAAGAATTTCAAAGAGAAGAAGCCATAGATATGTCAATACTACATGGATTTTTTTAATGAAGTCTCTTGGCAACAGAAAAACTATTGGGGTTTTTTCTGTTGTTATTTTGATCAGACTCTGGCCTTTTACTTGCTGGGAGGGATGGAGGGATTCTGTCAAGAGAAGGTCAACATCTCGAAGATGTGACTTGTTTATAGTGAAATTGGCCTTTGCAAGGCTAAACCAGTGCTATTGTATGCCTCTGATTCCCACTTTTTAGGACCCCACTTTGAATCAAATGCTAAAGCTAATGGTCTGTTGACTGATGTGTTAAACTCTAAATTTCCCAGTGACTTGGAAATGATCTGCCTCCTTAAAAAGTAGACACTAACTGAAAAGAGAAAAAAAACCACATGGGTTTCATACACGTTTTTGTCTAAAATTCAACTGTCAGACTTCACTCGCTAGAAATCTGAGATGAAGTCCAGGACAGATTCTGAACAAATTAAAATGGTGTAATAATTGTTTCTAGAGGGTTTATTAATTACTGCAACATAAGGCAAATATAATGTTTTGCAACCTTTTTCACACTCATCAAATTCATTTCAGAGCAGAGACCCCTGAACTGAACAGGCCCATTGGATTAATATTTTTACAACACCTATTTAAAGGCTGATGAGGATCAGCTGTAGTGCATTAAATAATCTGTGCATTTTGTCACCTGGTTTACCATGATATTACTGAGACACAGCTTGCCTGTACACGTTATGTCCTTTCAGCTGAAAATTTGTTTTCCTTATAGAAGTTCTCTCTCTCTCTCCATTAAAGCTCATAAGTTGCATTCTTCTAAGATGCACTAAAAAGAGAACTGGTTCAAAGGATACGAGGCATGCTCTTCCATTACAGAATGCATTTTGTTTTTAAAAAATACGCACAAAATCCAATTACATTAATATTTTGGCATTTTTGTGAATTTTTTTCAATTATGATAAAATACATTATTCCAAGAGTATAAAAATATTTCATTTGGAGATTATTTTTTGCTCTGTGTTACTGTATAGTATGTGTTATTTTCCTTATTCATTAAAATTTTCCATATATCAAGCATCTACTGACTTCTATCATCTTGATATTAAAAGATATAAATATTTCTACTTATAAAAGTAATACAAAATTTATATAACAAATGCTTTTAAAATAAGATTCAGCACCTCAATCAAGTAGAAACAAAACATTTTGATGTTTTCTATTTGTTATTTTCACAGCACTGGTTCCCTGAAAATTTCAAAATCATGATTTGGAATTCAGATTCAGAAACCTGATCAATTTGAGAAGTTTGCCATTCCCTGAGGAAAAGGGATTGTCTGCTGCATGCGGGTGTAGCTGTACCCTCTGCACAGAAAACTCCAACACAGGAGAGCTGTCACAGCCGGGTAAGAAAGCTGATGACAGGAACGGCACTGCTCAGAAAGTTGGAACTTTAGCTGGACTCCAACACTAACAGTCAATGTGTGATACCCACAACTATTACAAATGAGCCCTGTAACCTTTAATCAGTCATGTGACTTCCAAAATGAGAAAAAAAAAATTAATCCACCATGAAAATAAGTAAATAAACACCAACCATGAACAAACCCTCAAGCTCACTGCAGTGCTAAATGTTTTTTTTCTTTTTTTTTGTTTTAGCAGTATAGCTATGTGTTAATTATACATATTGCTAAAAATTCCACTGTGTGGTAGAGCAAGTACACCATTTTACTTTAGAAAAAATATTAGTAAGAGCAGTGGTCTGATTCAGTTGAATAGAAGCTGCGATTTGGAGGGACCTGCAGTGTTATCACTTAGATCGGATGATTTGTGTACCAGCCAGGTGAGAACTAGCAAGATCTATATGTAGGCAGTCAATTCTGAGACATTTGGTTTCACATAAACTTATAAATATTATTTTCAGATGCCTTTTTCGTAGAGTAGCAGAAAGTCCTTGTGGGAAACTAGAAAGACAAGGACTCAAAAAAAAGAACTGCTCAAAAGCCAGTAAAGCAGTTCAATTTCCAGCTCTTCATTTTGGTCAGAAGAAGGAAAAGAATGGCTGTCCTCAGCCGTGCTGCCAAGGGCTGGTGGATGGGGCAGCAGCTGAAGTGGAAAGAAAAGGAAAGCTGACCAATCCTCAAACTACCCTGACCCCCAAAGCCAGCGAGCTGCTTCATGGGTGACTGCATAACTAAGCCATGAATGAGCCAAAAAGCCTGTAAAGATTGTCTCCCACTTGTTTTGCTTGTTCATGAGAATATGTTGCTCCTGGGAAGTGATGTGGCCAGCATGTTGTGAGTCATGAATTGCACTGATTGCAAGCACAGCTGGGAATCCTCTTCAGCCATTCCCAATTGCTTCCTTTCTCTAGCCTATTTTATCGTTTGATTTTTTACTGGCAGAATAAAAAAGTTACATTAAAAATAGGGCTTTGTTGCTTTTTCTGGCCCCATCACTTCTTGGCAGCTGATTTCACTCTCTCTCTTTCCCTTTCTTTTAATTTTTTCAAATCTTTATTTATTTAGAGAGCATCAGACCACCCTGCTCTGTCCAGAAAGTCTCTGCTCTCATTGGTCTGGTGACTTTCTGCGGCGATTCTTGTTTGCAGCAGGTTGCCCTGGTATCACACCCCCTTCTCCTTTTCCATTCTGCCTCCTGCCCTGCTCTTGCACAACCACCCATTTTGTGTATGGGCTTGATGCTGGAAATATCTTTCGTTAAACCCTATTATTGGCTTTCCAGCAGAACTGATAGCTGAAACCCTGGCACTGTAACTCAGTAAAACCTTTTTGTGTTCTTCCTTGCTCTTTTCTCATACAAGAACCCAGAAATTTTCCCTGCAGGCTTATAATTGTGCTGCCATTACAGGATGTGTCTTTTAAGCCAATCATCTTAAATGCCCATCTTTCTGTGGTCGGAGATATTTTGTGTCAGAAAAAGCAAATCTCCCTCTCTCCTTGCTGTGCAGACATCCCGATGCAGAAATTAGGCTGTGAAAATCTATCTCCTCACAATCCAAAATAAGAAATGAGCCTCACATCAAAGTCAGTGAAAAGTCTCCCACGGGCTTCAAGTGGCTTTGAGTGAGATACTGAGGGTGAAGCTGAGGTCTCTGCACGATTCAAGTTCCTCTTTAAACAAATTGATTTATGAGAATAGGTATTATTCATTATCAGAAGAGTAGTATCAACTTTGGAAATTTTTCCTTATTCTGGGAACTACTTGGCAACAAGGGATTGGGACACAGAGACCTGCTCCCTTTCCCTCTCCCTCACATGTACCCGGCAGCTGCCTCTGGCATGAAGAGCCCTGTGCTAAGCACTGCTTTTCAGCTCCACAGTTATTTTGCCTGCAGGCCAAGCAATATTTGACACATATTGTATCCTGTTTCTGCTGCGTCAGCAGTGTTTGTGTAAACATGTTAGCTCATCCAGGCATGAAACTCACAATTGTTTTCCCACTTGCAAAACAAACCACGTCCAATAAACCCAGGGGACGGGGTGGTTATTCAGATTTCTACTAAAGCTGTTCAACATGAGAGAAGTGGTTAATAAAGTTACTACTCTCCTTGGCGATCCGTCAGCTGCCTTTGACATATGAAGTGTTGCTGACATGGCAGGAAGTATGACATTGCCTTTCAGCAGCCCCATCCCCTTCGCTCTGAGGGGACTGAGCAGGTTGAGAAGTCTGATAGGTTTTATCTCCTGATGGTAACAGGGGTCTGGCTCCCTTTCTGTTCAGTGCACAGCAGAAGAAATAAAGCACAACAGCATCACGTACAAATCCTACTTAGCTGGGACTGGCTGCTGGATCCCAGGCTTCTGAGATCCAGCAGCTGTAGGGCAATCTTGTTGGGAGTACAGAGGTGAGGTTAGGTGGATAGTTGGAAGCAACCTGGGGAAGAAGGAGCAAAAGGTCTCTCAGCTTGGGGAATGTGCACAAAACCAACCTGTTAGTTCATGCAGATCTGTTTTCTAGACAGACTCCCATCCATTTCTGAGTATCAAGGGATAGGAAACAGCAGGAGCAGCCAGCAGATATATTTACCATTCTCTGTACTTATCCTAGATACACCACAGCAGACAAAGCATCTCAAGATGCCTTTTAGCCCTGCAGGCAGTGAGAGCATGGCAGCCTGAATTCATCCCACCTACCTGAGCATCTGAGCCCTTTCACTGATTTGGGAAAAACAGAGAGAGAGAGAGAGAGACAGACAGACCACATGATAGGATGTGCAAACACAGGGCAGGAAGAAGTGCCCTCTGCCAGTACCTTCTGCTCCACACATTGGCTGAAGTCAGGCAGGACGTTCCTGAGAGGATAGGCCTACATTTTGTCCTCCACACCAGCTTCTTTGCTCCTGGATTCAGTTATAGTTGTCATTGTCATTGATCACATGAGGTCTCACACAGACTTTATTGAGGGCAGTAGCTGAGACTAGCCGACGTGCTGATCGCAGCATTCCCTTCTCTGCCCCACCTCTCTCTCATGACTTGTGGAGGGAGGCTGCTGCTGGTGCAGCTCGCTTAATCTCCTACCTGTTTTTACCCACAGGTCTGCACACCTTCAAATTGTTTTGCAAAACAAACAAAAACCCAAACCTTCCCAAAGTATCTCTGTTAAAGAGACATGGTCTTCGTGCAGGTTCGTGCAGGTTCATCCAGGTTACATGTCCCCTGCTTTTCCAGCAAGTGCTCCCACTTTCTGTAAGTTTGGTGCTTCTGAAAGCCTATGGAAAAGATTCATCCTATGCACAGTAGAATTTAGGATGCATTAATTTGGGTCTGCATTTTGGAGAAATAGGGAAACCTTTATCTTCTGAAAATTGTTCATTTTGTTAAATCTCTTTTTTGATGTTAATGTATACTATTTCTTATATCTCTTTTTTATATCAATAATTATCTTCATACTTGAGCCAAGAATATTGAATGAATACCTTTCACCAAATCAATATGAAATAATATCTTAATAAGATCCATTGGGCCTTTTCCATTTAAGCTCTGATATTATGAACCAATGAGTTTTAAGCAGCCTGTTTATTAAATACAGTCCTACATTACACATCATTCCTCAGGGATGGAGACAGAGCCTGGACCTAGCTGTTCTTTACTAGCAGAAAGCATAGCCCTAGGGTCTGGCTGAAAGGGGGAAGGAATATACTGAACTGTGACAATGTTGTGTACAGGCAAGCCATGGGTTTCAGGAACACTTACTTTGCCTTTATCCTCCCAAAGTAAACTATATTGTACACAGTCTGTAGATTCTGTGCTCCAAAAATGGAAGGATAAAAAAAATTTGAAATCAGTTTTGTCCTTGGAAACAGTTGTTTTGAATTAATTCCTGATTTTATTAGGTGTTATTATTTATATGTCTGAATCCACAAAGTACATAATTTCAAAAGTGGATGGGTTTGGTCCATGGCAAGGGACTGAAACTCAAATTAAATATAAAAGCAAATTGAAGTCTTCTAAGTTAATCTATGAAGCTTTATACATGTTGGATAGCAACAGAACTAGCAGTTCTGGATAACAGAACTGTATCTGGACTGAATTTGACACATTATAAAATTATTATTCAGCTGTCTAGGGCAGCAAAGTCCATCTGAACAAATCATCATCTCCATTTTAGGATCATGAACTAGTGTGAAAAAATATGAGGATTTGCATTAATTTTAATTAGATTCAGGGGTTAACCTGCAGGGGTTTTTTGTTGACTGAAAGATACATGTTGTATTTAAATTACTTTACTGTAATGAGTAATAGTTTTCCCAGTGAATCTGCCAAAAATACACCAATGTGATTTTAAGAAAATAAATGCTATGTTGCCCTGGCACATAAAGTATATTCTCTCTTCTCCTGGAAAGTGATCTGGAGTCTGGATGCCTGAAGGAGAGTAAAATGGGACTGAAAACACTATTTTAAAGCTCTTTATACAATCGGTGTAAGAATGGTGCAGTGCTACTGAGAAACACATCCCCTCCATTTGACAATCAGATAATTGTTGAATACTCTGTGGTGCATTTTTCTTCTAACTCCTGACTTGTTGATTGAATTCTGGAAAGCCGCTGTACAGAATTATCCTGCTGCATGAGGTAAGTTTTACTTTGGGGTCTCAAGGTATGCTTCAGAAATGTCAGGGGGTTGAGCTTCGTGGGCTCAGCCTTATGGGGAATTGTAAGAGAGAATTGGGTTGTGAGCTGTAAAACCTGCCTGCAGAGGCACATGGCAGCACAAAGCAGCACATAGCAGCACACAGAGGCTTGTCTCCACCAGACCCTGGGGGGAGGAGGTGTCACAGGGCAGACCCCTATGGAGAGGAGCCTGCCAGGAGCTGACAGACAGGTGAGCAGTGAATGATCATCCCACAGAAGGACATTGAGAAAGCGTGTTGTTGATGCGGTAACATGGGATAGGTCACGCCATATAAGGAAATACTGTGCCTTAGAAAAGTGTATAAAACCAACTCATTCCTTTGAATAAACGATTCAGATTCCCTGCCAGTCTGTGTTTGTCATTCAATGGCTGATAAATGGTGCCCTGTGTGAGGAATTTATTATACGCCTATCTGTGCATCCATCGGTGAGCCCCATGGGACTTGAAGTGCCGCGGAGAGAAGCAGGAAAGCTGGCCAGCGATAATCCCTACAAGTTGTAGGTGAGCCATGGGGGTCGTAGGGGATAGAGTATCCCAGGAACAGAACATCCCAGAGACTTTAAAACAGATTTTAAAGAAACATGGCAGGAAAGTTGAGTCTACAGATTTGAACAGACTCTTGTTCTGGGCAAAGAACTGTGATTCAACTTTAGATAGTATTTTTGATCGTCGGACATTGGACACTTTAGAGGATGCATTGTGGAACTGAGTCACACACGGCAACACAGCACTGACAGAGCTTTTGTGTCCATGGAGGACAGTGTGTAAGGCGCTCGCAGCACAGGTGGCACCCAGAGACTGGTCAAAGAAAGACGCTTGTGCCACCGCAGCAGCCGTGCCGAGCCCTTCTGCACCACCAGCGAGCGACCATAAGTCTGTTGGGGCTGTGGGAGGAGAACCAGAAGATGGCCCCTCGTCCCCTGACCCATCTGACCCTGGAGGGAAGCTGGAGGGTACCATAGAAAAGCACGCACCGCCCTGTGCCATGCGGCATCAGCTGGAGGCGGGTCACGGCGAGTGGCTGGAGCCAGGGGGGAGCGTGTTCTCTCTCCGTTTGCCTTCTGTGAGAGTGCAGAGGCAGCAGCAGACGCGGCAAGGAGAGAGCATGTGGGGCCACAGACGCCAGCAACCACGCCACGCCGGCAAGCACATGGCAGAGCCGCGCCATGGCGGCGAGCACGTGGCGGAGCCTCAAAGCGGCGGCGAGCGGCAGAGCTGGGTCACGGCCACACACCCCCACACCGCAGATGGGCGGGATCGGCAGCGCTAAGAGCTGGCGGGGCCGCGGCTCCACTCAGCACATGGCAGGAGCCGCGAGTGGCTCTCTGCATGTGGGAAGTGAGGAGACAGGCCGGCAGACCTCTGCAGGCCGCCGGACCCACAAGGCCACGTGGCTGGCAAAGCCCACACGGCTGGCCCAGCCCACGCAGCTGGCGGGAACAGCTACAGCCAGGGCTCCTGTCCCTTGCAGACTCCTGGGAGCTGATACTATGCTGGAAAAAAGCACTAAGTGGACCCATGACCCCTTCCTCAGGGGTGGGGGGGGGAGCTGCAGCATATCACCTTATAACCCCTCTGCATTGTTCTGATTGCTTTTTGTGATGAATAATAATTATATATTGTAAGCTATTTTTTTAAAGCAAGAATTAGGCTTGTTACCTTTTGAAACCTTTTGAAACTACTTAGTTAATGTTATTATAATTGTAATTTTCCAAGGCCTGAATTTATATATATTCTGTGAAAGTATTTAAGCAGTTAGTAATATTACCTTGCTTATTTTCACTTGGTGCACACTTGTTGTTGTATTGGGTGTATTATTTCATTGTTCATAGTAAGAAAACTGCATGCTATGTTACACATTTTCCTGAATTTGGTAAGTTGAAAAATGTTTGTGTTACATGTTGTTAGAACAGAAAAGGGGGAATGCACAGATGAGGTATGCCCCTGTGAAAGACTGTAAAGAAGTTTACATGTTCTTAATTTTTCAATCGCATTCAGAATGATATAAATAATGTGTTTAAACAATTTTGTAAGTATTTTAGGGAAACCCTCTCAGTCAAAGCTTAAGGCTCTGGCCAAGCCCTAGCCCTGGCTGACTAGGGATTATACCATCAGATCCAGGTGTTCCTGCTCTAAAAGTGTAATCAAGTCATTTTGACTTGCTAATTTGATCTTACAAAAACTGGACCCTCTTTCAAAGTAAACTTAAAAGTCTTGCCTAGGAAGGACTTTCTAAGTCCTTACTATGAAACAGAACCTTCCAGCAGTTGAAGACTCTGAGTGATGGTAAAAGCTTTAGACAACTTTATGTTGTTTCTCAAAGTTCTATCTGTTCAATCACTGTCATAATTCTTATTTGTATAAAACAGAAAAGGGGGAATTATGGGGAATTATAAGAGAGAATTGGGTTGTGAGCTGTAAAACCTGCCTGCAGAGGCACATGGCAGCACAAAGGAGCACATGGTGGCACACAGACTTGTCTCCACTGGACCCTGGGGGAGGAGGTATCACAGGGCAGACCTGCCAGGAGCAGACAGACAGGTGAGCAGTGAGTGACCACCCCATAGAAGGCCATTTAGGAAGTGTGTTGCTGATGTGGCAACACGGGATGGGTCACACCATATAAGGAAATACTGTGCCTTAGAAAAAGAGTATAAAACCAACTCACTCCTTTGAATAAACGATTCAGATTCCCTGCCGGTCTGGAACCGTGATTCAATTGCTGACAGGGGGGTTGAGCTTTGTGGGCTCAGCCTTTTATAGTGAGCTGCTGGGGAAGAGAAACACATTTCAGACAAGTGCTAAATCCCAGCTAAAGGTGCACAATCTTCCATGATTCTGGTTTTCTTTTAGCCTCAAGATCAACTTCTGCTTTTAGAAACACTCACAGTTAAATCCTGTTGTGTCTCAGATGAACATTTACAAGAAGCGAGCATTTATCCTCAAATACCAAAGGCTTTTGAAAAGCTCTGTCACTTCTCTCAGATGATGGAAAACAGCATTTGTGGAAGAAATACTATTCTCTAATGACTGCCTGCTTTAATCCAGAGGACACCAGAGGCTAAATAAACTGAGTGGGTTAAGCCAAATGTGCATACAGTTCACATAGGCCTTGCTCAGGCTAATGGATCATTGTATGCCAGGATATAATGGATAGATTGGCAAGTGTGTGTCCCTTGCTTGTTTGATGCAGTCTCTGGATGAGCATGTAAGGCCACGTTTGCTTGCTTTCCATAGTATTCTTTCTTACAGTCAAAACTTAATTTGTATTCTCAGAATGGTATAAAAAGTTCCAGAAATAATTCAAAATAATTAAAAATAAAAGGGCAGGAATCGGGTGCCAGGGAGGGGAGCATTTTCTCTTTTAGCCTCTGTTTGTGGATCCCATTGTGCCAAGACAGAAAACAGTGAGATGTTCAAATATTAATAAAGTGGTAGCACAGCCAAATTAAAATGCCCCAATTCTCATAAGTAATGTTTCCAGCAGAGCACAAAAGAATAATCAAGCCCCCAAACTAGTGAAGGAGAATTTATGACCCATCATGTGAGCTGCCAAGAACTCCCTACATGCCTACATTGAGGATGGCATGGAATTGCTCTGCCTCTAAAACTTTACCCAACTCCGTGCTACAGAAGAATCCAGTGCCATGGAAAGTCTTCTGCTCACTTCTTGAGGCAGTCAGTCCCTGCTTAGCACGTGCCTCCATACCAGCACAAGGACAAGCAGCACGGCCTTCTTTGAAGTGACAACTCTCGCAAAATGAGGAGTGGCTCAAGTTGTGCTCAATGTGCAATCCCACATTACGATGCAGGGAAAATCACCAGATCCTGGGGCCATCGAAAGTGAAGTTGGACACTGAAATTAGTGCATCAGCAGGGGAAAAGGGGATTTGGAATTTTATTTTATTTTATTTTATTTTATTTTATTTTATGTTAAGAGCAGATTCAAGGGACTTTAAATTTCTTGAAGGTGCTGTTCAAGCAAACCAGCCAGATGGAAGAGCTTAGACACCAACCTATGCATGTCATATGAACTTATCCTATGTGCTGTACACAATGCTCTACATCCTGACTGGCCTTTTCCTATATGGTTCAGGTTAGACTTGAAACCTATGTGCTGTGATATCATAAAGAGTTTTGTGGGTTTTGGCATGAAGTGAGGAAGAAACTCCAAATACTCTTTTTCTAATACAGCTCTTCTCTACATTTCTCTCCATTCTACACATTTGGACACTAAAACAAACTGAACTAGCATGCAGGCATCATGGTCATCTTGCTCCTCAGCTCTAATGAATTTGAAACAGAACAGTTTTCTTTACATGCCCTTCCTGTGTAATGCATTCTGTAATGCACTCTTCTCAGAGTGGCATATCAGATTTTTATTTAAGTGTCTTTTCTTATTGCATTCAATAGTCAAAACCCATCTCTCTAGACTGTTTTTCCATTCCAAAACATGTGCTACGTACATTTCAGCTGTGATTTTGGTCCAATCCTTGATGAGATATGGAAACGTTTCCTGATATCAAGCATCCTAATAAAAATTTTGAAAGGCAGCACCTATCATTTCATCCTTAATCTAGCCATCACAGACTTCTCTACCAAAGAGCTCATCTCTCTAACTCAGGTAGAGTTTGCCTTTTACGAGAATTTTTTCTAGTGCTAAAGATACATATTGTCCCTCACTTTTCATCTTGCATTGTTAACACATTTTATAAACTGTAGCTCTCTATGCTTCTCTGTGTCTTCGTATAGAAAAGGGAAATTTCAAATAATCAAACAAAGTGGATGTAAATCAGTTTCTAGAAATGTAGATTTAGACTCCTCTACTCGCCCTTACTGATCACTGGTAGCGGCCACTTTCTACAAGTCAAGACTGAAGACAGGTATCTTTGAGAGTGCCCCTCTTTCAGGGTTTAAATATACAGCTCTTACATGCATCCCTGCCATGCAAAGTAGTAGGATGCTGCTGCACACAGTCCTGAGAAGACTCACTGCTGACTATAATGCTTGTACCTGTGCTCTCCGTATCAGGCATTTATCTTCTGTTCATCATGCTGGAGTCTACCACAAGCTTCACTGTCTTCTCCTCTTGTCTTGCTATGATGTATGTCAGTGTTATACAGATATGGGTCACTTGAGGAGAGTCATGCACGTTTTGTAACCTCTCAGTGCATGTGGTCTTAATCCATCTTGCGGTGAGTTAAATTTACACAACATACAAAAGGAAACAGTTTCAAACCATCCTTCCGTCCCTAGCACATTCAAGAGCAAAACTCTACAGAAATAATATAGGAGGCTTGCTTGGTCCTCTTTCAGTTTACTAGAAATTTTGGCTGATTAAAGCTAGAAAAATAGACACTTGAAGAATTAGTTCAGGTTTGCATGTTCCAGTTCAGGCAGACAGCTGTGGTACCTTCATGACAGCAAAATCAATGCTGACACAGCCATACATGGACAACATTTACAGAAATGTAAAAAGAAAGGTTCCTGGCCTAAGATTCCAGCCTAATTGAGCCAAATGCAATAAACATGGTAATTATTTCTTCTCACAGTGAAGTGAACAATTCAATTTGGAAGGAAAGATGTGCCATTGCTATTCCCCAGTCCTGCTGTTATTTTATTTTATATGCACTGTTACTGCTCGTCACAGATATTTTCTGCATTTAGTTAGGAAGTACCTTTGCCAGAGAGTTCAATTTATGGCCTAAACTCGGGTTAATGTGGCTTCTGAGGGCTTGTCTGCATGGGCTCGTTAGAGTGCTATAATGGAAGCTGTTAATTTTCCATCACTAAGCCTTTCTGGACACTGTGGGCCGGGCGCAGACCGGGCGCTCACCGGAGCTTCAGCTGGCCGTGCTCAAGCGCTCTCTGGTCTGACAGCTGTGTGGCTGTGCGGGTGCCACGCTCTTCCCAGGCTCGGCGAGGAGTCTGGCTTTGTCAGCCCGGACTTGGCACTCCCAGACACGAGACTCATCTTTGGGGAGAGCTGGCAGGCCAGCCCCGCCGCACGGACAGTGCTCTCTGCCGCCCCTCCGAGAGCGATTAGAGGCTGCCGACTCCAGCCTGGAGAACACACCTGCCTCACAGCATCCCTGCTCCCCAGACAGACCAGCCCAACACACATCAGCCTCATTGCAGAGTCGCTGGGGAGGGCCCCGGACATCTGCCATCCCACACCCTTTACAGATCCTGCTTTTGAACGATTACAACTCTTGCAAAAGCAAGTGGACCCAGTGTGTGCATTTTATGTGGGTGGCGTCAGCTCTGTCTGCCCAGCTGTCTGCAAAAGAAGCATCAACCTAGGGACTGTGTTGCTGCATTATATTCCTCAAAACTACAGTGCAGAAATGCTCTAGTTGATAAAATTATGGAGTAGTTTAGCTATCTCCTCTTTTCTGCTTAGCACCAAACTGTCCCACATCTGAATTTCTCGCAACATTACACATCAGGTTAAAAGAAGGAAACTATCATAAATAAAAGTAAATAAATAAATAATAAAAGACTTTTCTCCCACAAGAAATGTGAAGTTATTTGTTAAAATATGTGCAATGCTTGCTTACTTCAGTGTCATGACCTTTGTTTCTTGCTTTGGAGCAAGGGCTCTGTCTATAGGGGTCTGAAAAACTGTCAACTTATATTGTTTCTGCCAAGGACTATACTACCACTCACCTGCTGTCCCCTGACCTCCCATGCACAGGCCAGCCTGGCATGCACTGCTGCAAGGGGAACACACTCAGCAAGCAACATGCATTCAGGGATGCTCTGAGGAGAAAAAACAGAGTAAACAGTGGTGAAAGAAGGCAGATGCACAGATGTTTACCCTATCACCTCAGCACACAGTGGGCCTGTTGCAAAAGCTTAGTGCTTTCTCAACTGCAGAGATGGACTCATCTCAGGTGCATTTCCAGAGGGGAGAGAGCATGAGCAGGGCTTTAGCATAGATCAAAAACCTTGGTGCAGTATGGATAAGCCAGGCACAACTGAGCATACCACAGCTTAGTCCATGAGTAGATATCCTGAACTTCACGTACAAACCCCAGGTGGATTAAGTGCCATCATTGCAAGTGGAAATGTCTTCTGAGTGTATGGCTCATTTCACTATGCAGAAATACCTGCACACACCACCTATTTTTGCCCTGTTGAGTTCTTAACTACACTAATGAGGTGGTAATTTTTATATCAAAGAAAAATTACAGGTGAGAATGCTTCTCACATTTGTGTTATACCAAGGCTGAATGACAGAATGTGGGAGTGTAATTAGTGATTAATACTCAACCACAGAGGTAGACTGGTGTCTGTTGTGGAAGGAAATTACTAAATGAACTGCAGGTGTTGCAAGGTAGTTAGATAAAATGGGCCGGGAAAATTGCACTTTCTCTGAAGGAAGGTTAATAGCTAGCCTGGAAAACAGGCACTAAAGAAGAATAATTGTGTACATACATATGAAATAGAGAAAAAATGGACCCTTCTTCTATCTCTGCACCAAAATATCTGTGCCCCTGCTCTGATCCAACTGGCACAGAAAATTCTGTAAAAGCACAATAAGTACCTCCCCAAAAGACCAATGACAAGATACACATCCATGAAAGCCTTGCCTTTTGTATTGTAAAAGCAAGGGACAGGAGAAAGCTTCACTTTAAAGAATTGAACCCTGAGTGGAAGCGGAGAACCCATGTTAAAAACTGCATGCAGGTTATGCATATGAAGATTCGTTAAAAGCCTGAAAAGAAGATGGTATAAGCCCTTGTCTAATCTTAACTGGGGACCTAGAGTATGCAAAAATACTTCACCCACAGGTTATTCCATCCGGGTCAGGGTGAAGGTTTTTATTCCTCTTCCCAGAGTCTCTCTTGGCTGTGGCCCAACGCAAGGCTGCTCTCAGCACACTTGCCCTCAGCCCCAAAAGTCTTCAGCTAAACTAAAGCCATCATTGCCAAGGACCTCAGGTAAAAGAGAGAAGAAGGAAGTAAGTTTTGGTAATATTCCTCCCCAAACCAGAGGCTGTGGACTCTGAGTGCCTGCTGCACACACAAACAATCCAGCTTCAGTGGTGGAGCTGCATCAGACTAACTCCCATTCCTGGATCATCCCTGCTGGAACCAGGATATACCTCCCTCCTCCAAGATGGAAAAAGCTTTGACTGTGCTAAATTGATCTAGCCTTACTCATTCCCTTTTATTTCATGCAAACTTTGGCAGAGGAGATTTGGGTGCGAGGCATGTATTTATAGTGTAGCTTTTATGTATTTCTAGTGCAGCTTTTATGAATTTCTTTGTACCTTTGCCATTGGGATACATTGAAAAGAAATGCAGCATTCAGCATCACAGATGTTTTTGGCTTTACCTTTTCTTTGTCGTTGCTCAGGTGTCCAAGGGCTTAGAGGGAAATGTATTTCATATGTCAGAAGGAAAGACAGGATGTGAACTCAATTTCATCAGCTCCGTTTTGTTGTGAGCTGATACTGTGCTTGTAGCAAGAAGTCTCTCTGTATGGGCTGAGTTTTCATCAAATCTTGTGGAGGATTTTTTGTTGGTATTCTCATCCCAGACAAACCATACTGCAATCCATCACAATTCACTGAATGCTTAGCGTACTTGCCAGGCTGCTTCACAGTTTTGCCATGCTTAGAGGTGCTGAGGAAAACATATTTTGTGTCTGTTTGCTATTACAGCAATTGCACTTATTAAGCTACACCTTTTTCACAGTTAGTATGGAAGAAGGCAAAGAAAAAATCTTCCCTTCAATCACTGACACCTCAGCTGTTTTGACTGAAGCAATTGAATCCAATGCATTTTGCATTCAAAAATGTGAGTGAAAGTTGTGTTTGGCAGAAAAGGGCACAGCCATTTTGAGACATGTGAGATCTATTCCCTTTTAGCCACAATTTCACAAGCTGTGGATGCTCCAATATTCAAACATGCTTGTTACAGTTAGCTCAGATCCCAAGTTCTCTGGTGTGTATAATTCCTGAGAAAGCAGTTCTTCTGGCAGATTAAGGGAACAGTTTGCTTTTGCCTGAGGCCATTAACATTTTAATAAAATGGTCGTCAAATGTGATAACAATTTATCTTTAGGGGACTTTATCTGTTATTAACCTTATTAAGTAACAAGTTTATTCTTGCTGACATGTAGATTTTCCAATCTTCGTCAAGACAGATTCTGTTTTTTTCTTTTCATTTCATGTTCTGTTATTTTGTGTTCCTTTGCTAAAAGTCTGTTTGGTTTGCTTTTTGCACTGATTTTTCAATACTTTCCATCTCCTCTGAGTTAGGAGAAATGTATGATCTCATCAGAAGTGGTTAGAAGCAGTCTTTTACTCGTCTATCAGTCATTTCCATACAGGTAAAACTCCAGTTCTTCACATCCTGATTTCTCAGGCACTGGATTATCTAAAAATTATTTCTGTCCCCTAAAATCAAAATTCAGAGAACTAAAATTTGTCTAGCAGAAGCTATAATTATCCAAGGTTTCAGATGTCTGCCAAGATACCAGGGTTACCATTATTCAGTGTAATTAATGCTTTCACCAATTTAGAAAACTGTACAAACATCATGGCCTCATGCTACTAGACAATGAGCACTTTCTATGAGATGATAAATGTCTTTGCCTCCTATAGATTTATCAGTATCTTGCAGGTTCAGGATCCATGCTGGTCACATATAGGAAAGGCTGAACCAGTTAAGAAGAAACAGCTTTCAGCCCCCAGTCTCCAGTTTGCCCACTGAATAGAAACCACAGTCTAGAAGTAAACACAATCGTTATTTTTTTAATATTTTTTTAATAAGTTTTCCAACTATTTAAATAGGCGTTCACTTCATCCCTTCTTTCTATATACCCTCACATATTCATGCTATTACTGAGCTTGAAACGGAATGCTCTGGAAATTTTACAAGGAAGAAAAGTCCAAATATAAATGTTGTGAGCTCAAAATTACTTGCTAAACTTCAGGATGTTTATCTGCATGCACTTTGTATTATTTCTATTTTAATTGACAACTACTGTTTCTAAATGCAGCCAATGGGGGAAAATGGAGTGCAACAGTGCTGGGCTTGTTTACCCCTGCAGTGAGTTTACCCCCTTGCACCTGATTTACAGGTGAATGCCCTGCAATATCTGCTGCATGTCAGGCTTGGTTCTCCTGGGTGGAAGTCTGCACTCTCCAGAGTAGGTCTCTCTGCTCAGTCATGGAGCCTGCAGTGTAAACTGAGCAGACCCTCTTCTGTGACTGAAAGAAAAGGTAAAAATCACCAGTTTGTGAATTGCTCTCCTACACCATCTTAACTTTTTGTAACCTGTCTAATAATAATCCATGAATCAACAACAGTGGAATGAACAAAAACAGTGAACAGGTTCCTCCCTAGATTATAAATAGAGATGAGTTTGAAAAGATTTATGGAGGATTTTGGGCTTGAAAAATTCACAGTAATAATGATTTGTTATTAAAAGTCATAAACTGTGACAAATACACAGGAAGCTCATTCAAACACATTCCTTTCAAATCATTCTGCATGAATCACTGACTTTGCAGAAGATGGCCTCTTGAGTCAGTAATAAAAGGCTGAAGACTGGGATGGCATTCCTAAATCTACCACAAAATATGTTTCTGGCATTAGTTAAAAATTGCTCTGTGGGCTTCCTCATCAATCAGTGTTGGGTGAATCAGGTCTCTGCCAACACTTTTATAAGAATATTAGTTCATTCGTGTCATTAAAGCCTGATCTAAAAAAAGATCTCTGAATGAAGAGCATTTGTAACAGTCCTAAAAACCCAAATTAAAAGCTGAAGTCTTTTCCTCTGAAAAGATTCCTGAAATTGTTTAGGTCTGAACATATATGCCTGTTCCCTCTCAATCTCAGGAGACAAGTCATGGGTCAGATCCATGTCAGCCATGAGCTATGAAGGAAGTCTCTGAGCAAGCTCCACGGGCTATCGAAACTGCCTATTTCAGTTCTATTATAAAATTACCAAAAATGAAGAGTCTTCAGGGTCCTCTTTAAGAGGACAATTTAGCAGGCAGTCCTTCTCTTGGCAGCACTGTTCCCTAGGAAAGTCCTCAAATGGAAGCTGTTGAGACTTGAGTGCTTGGCCTGCCTCAGGAGAGCGATGAGCGGAAGACCTCCCTGCCAACACTCTTCCAGACGCAATTGCTAATTGATATTATTTGCTCTTTAAAATTCAGTACCAGTGAAGCTGCCCTTGCCACTGTGAGCAGGCAGAACAACCTACATCTACTTCATTTCCTACTTTATTGGCCATTGAAAAGAAAGGCAGTTTGCCCTGGTGCCGTACAAGGAGTGGCTGCAAGACAGCAACCATCCATTTCCACACAGTGTACAGGTTTGATTGTGTTTGGCTAATTATCTCATTAACCTGTACCTCAAGATCCGATTACTGTAGTGGTGGGTGACTGAATAAAAGGCAGCAGCAGTGGGTCTGAAGTGTGGGATCTTTGCTCACCTTCTTTGGGGTGTTCATATCTGCCTGAGCCAAATCATCCTTAAGAGAACCAACAAAATTTAGATTTTTATTATGATCATGAGCAAATAGCACCTCTCTCTCCCTCTCTCTCTCTCTCTCCCCCAATCCTCCCCCTTTCTTTTTTAGTAAAAATTGTACCAGTGTTGAATCACTCAAATAACAAAGGCTTGAGTTCAAAACCAGTCACAACTCGTGTGCAAGCATGACCTGAATGGCTTTGTGGCAGGGTCCATTTGTCAATAACATTTGTTAGAATAATGTTGATGTCACTTGAATAGTAGATGTTGATCTCATCACTCACATAGAGTTACAGGAGGTAAAATACTATGAAATTACTTGGTCCTTATTTTTACACCAAGTTCTAGAAGGTTGTGAAAGAGAATACAGGTGCAAAATGCATGCACTAAAAATCCCAGTGATATTTAAAAAAAGATTCATAAACCTAAACAGTGCTCAAACCTAACCAGTAACAAAAGGTTGACATGAGGAGACAAAGGGACTGTCTATAAAACTAATGGTAAGGAGCAATTAATTTGAATAACACTAGAAATTATATGGAAGTAAAAGAAGAAGAAAGGACTTTTACTAATTAGAATCTATAAACTGTTTAGGGAGGAAAAGGTTCATGAACCACCAACATTACCTACAGGAACTTTTAAACCAGAAAAGAACAAGACTGGTGGAAAGTACACTTGAGATGAGCTTGAAGAAAGGCTTTATGATCTTTCAGAAAATATCTTCAATGCCTGACTAAAGAATATTTTGAGATGACGAACCCTATTTCTCCAGATAACGTTCTCCATTGCAAAGAATATTTATGTAATCTAGTCAGTCAGAGACAGAGATTATCACTACCAAAAACGTCACAAGTGATTCTGGGAATTATAGCCTGGGTATTCAAAATTTGGTGGAGTTTTTCTTATTTGGCAGTCAGCCTACAAAATCATTCACCCTGCCCGATTCTTAACAGCAGAGAATGAAATCCAGACAGAAAGCAGCCTTCTCCATGAGACACAGTTTGCCTCCTTACAATTGGAAATATTTTATTTTTTGCCTAAATGGGGATCATCAAGGACTTCGAGATCTACATGCCAGCAAGCAGCTCTTTTAATTAGAATTTTCTTCTGAATATCCTTCTGCATTAGTTTCCAGAAAACTTAGCAGACAGTGTTTTTCATTACTGGTACTCTCCCCATCTGTCCTTGTGAACAGGATATCTGTATAGGAAAAGAATTTGCAGGGCTGAGGAGCCTGCTTGGAGATCATTATGTTGGCAACTGTGGAAGAAGGAGAGGTGTAAGTCCCTTCTGTAGGGTGAGAGTTACCCGCTGGTTGCTCATCGAAAGTTTGATTGACTGATTTTATTTCTCTTTTGGTAATGTTTGGTGTAAGTTCTGGGCAGTGTTTCTAAGATCACATGGTCACAGGTTGGTGGTTTTCCCCCTTGAATTTCATTTCTTGCACCTAGAGGACACAATCTGGGCATGTGTTAAATTACAGAAGAGCTGAGAAACAGGATTTGCAAATGTTCCTCTGTTCTACTTTGTATCTGGATGCTTTCGTTGCGATGCACACAGTGCTGGTTTTTTTATTATTGTCAGCAGTGATAACAGCAACTGCATAGACCACCATTCCTGCCTGCTAGGGGCTTCCTGCGAACACAGGTGTCATATTTCCCACTCTTATCCTCACTTATGCTCATCACTGCTCAGGATGTCAGTGATAACCCTGTATTTTTCAGAGTCTGCTGTAGGAAGGACACCACCTTTTTCTATATGTCTGCCACCTTCCCCCTCCAGCCTTCGAGATAAGTGCAGCTGAGTAGCTCTTGCAGGCAGTCCCTGGAGCTATCAGGCTCAGAGACAGTGTTTCCTTAGGCAAGGACTTCTGTCTGGAAACCCTCCCTTTGATATGCCTATTGATGCACATCTTCCGTGAGCTTCAGAGGGCCATTCAAGAGGAGTTTACTTGGTTTAGATTTCCATGATTCTGTAGGGACTTCAGTTGTTTAGTTTTTATTTTATCAGAATGTAAAGCAGACAAAAGGGGGACAACTTTAACTGTAGCCATTGCATGTGATGAGTTTTTGCACTTTATTATTTTTACTTGAAAAGTTCATATTCAACTAACTCCTCTGTCAACAGACACTCCAAGTCTATAAATAGCAATGCAACAATGCATCCAGGTTCAAGAGTGCTTGTCTCTTTTTATTTAGAAGCTGGAGAGGTTGTAACATTGCACAGTGTACCAGGGCATGTCACATCGTACTGTGTAACATCATTTGACCTAACTTCATAGAAGCTGAGTGGCATTATCCATGAGCCAGCACAAAAGAATTATATGGGATATTCTGAGCAGTGCAGGACTATCCCCACTGGTCCGATAAGTATTAAAATAAGTATCTGATAGACAATAGCCTAGTGATTTTGCCAATTGCTACTCACCTATTGCTTTAAAACCAACTCTACAGTTTGCCATGTCATTCCTCCTTTATCACAGATGAAAGAAAACCTGATATAATTTTTAACACACAAGCTATTCCTAGGCAAGACAAAGGGAAAACCTTTTTGTTCATTACATTATTTCTGACACTACCTTGGGATTCTCTGACCTGGGTAATCCAGAGGTGGGAATGGTCTTTGGTAACAATTGATACAGTTTTGCTGAACTGCGGTTTAAGCTTTATCCTATGCATTTTCTCCTGGGGCTAACACATGATTTTTATACTTTTTTTTCCAATTTAATATTTATTTCTGGTGCTAGACATACAATAGCACTTCCATGAGACAGCTCATACGATGGTTATGGAAACAATGAAAGAGCCCAGAAGTATCGCCTACAATGGGATGAGCCCTGCTTACGCTGGAAATACTGATCTCAGCTAAGTGAAGGTCTCTGTTGTGGAGCAAAAAATTCCTTCAGGACATCAGCATGCCACACAGCACCCAGGTGCTGACAATCCCCACCATGTGTGCTTCCATATCCAGTTTCCCTCTGTTCTTTGCTAGACTCATGGAAAGTGGTGCAGAAACAAGCTGGGGGGAATACAGGAAGCCACACACCTTCCTTTCCCCACACATTCCCCAATCTTCTTAACTCACACACTATTTATTCCTTTAACATCATGGTACAATCACACAAATAAAGAGACTCACTCTCATTTGCCTAGAGACTTTTGCTAGGCTCTCCAACTGAAGGCCAAACAGTTGTCTATTTCAAACAATTTAAAACCAAATCCACTTTGATGGAATATGGGTTTTGGTTCAAACTGTGAGACGTCTTGGATAAAAATTTGCAGTTCCATATCTACCATGTAACATACCTTTCCACAGTTCACTAACAAAATAACAATATATATATATAATGGTTTAGGAATGGACAACAGACATGTTATTATGGCAGGATTTGATACTGAACCATGTAAGCAGGCACCAGTACAGCAGCTTCAGACAATTTTCTAGTGATGAGTGTAGGCAACAAATCTGCTGGACTTCTTCATGTTTTCATCTATTTGGACCTGGGCCATTTGGTTCAGGTAGCCTTGTTAAAAAGGGATTTGCAGGTCTTTGCGGTGTTACAGCCCTGCCAAGCTGGAAGCTATAGACAAGGTCAGTGTCTAGGACTCTCTTGTATTAAATGAGCAAGTAAGCTTATATGCATTGCAGATTCCCTGCCCATGAGATCTCTTGTCTGAAGCAATCTGCTGAGAGGTGATAGGGTTGAAGTGTAGGCTAGACAACATGCATATGGCAGAGGGTTTGTAATATTCTAAATAGCATCCACTGTGTTTTCCTGGGTCAACATACAAAGGGTGTTGGTAAATCAATAGTTTAATCCAAGTGTGACAAGACAATTTATCAAACCTCTTAAAAAATTGCTTCTCTGTGAGACAAAGCAGCGTTGCTGGCAGAAGCTGTTTTACAGCACATGGCATAACGCAGTTATAGCCAGTGAGAGGTGCCTGCAACCTCGCCTTTCTGTGCTGAGAGGAAGACGAGCTGGGCCACCCTACTGTTTGTGCTTGGGAAACACTATTAAGCACACAGTGACATCTTGCATTATAATATTATAACACAGAAGGGGTGGAAACAATGGCTGTGTGTTCAGCCTTAATTACATGGGGAATTTGTTGTGCTTTTGGTTGAAGAACAGGAGCAATTGCTCCCTGGGCGTTATAAAGACACAACTCACAGATCTGAAAGACTTCATCTCTTTCAAAGGCATGGTAGGGATGCTGCTGCAAGAAAAGGGAAAGGTGTCACTGTGTTACTGTGACACCTACATCAGGGAATAAAAGAATGGGGCACTTGCATTTTGCCATTTGATAACTTTGTGTGAACCAAGAGCAGCATTCACAAGGCCTGGGTTCCTCCAGTTCAGTCCTGAGCTCTGTATTCAGACATTAAATTCCCTCAGCTTCTGAAATCAAAGGGAAAAATAGGTACGTGCACAAATCAGCAAATGTGTGTGATCACAAGTGTAAGGCCCACAGGTTTGAAAGATCCAGGCTGAGACTTTGCAGGCATACATCTCCATATATCAAATAGAGGTGCCCTTCTAAATTCACAGATTCAAAACTGTGCTCAGAGCCCCCATCAGGATACATATATTAAACGCAAAAATTCTTTGACCTAAGGTCTGAATAAAGCAAACTAAATTAAAGCCAAAGGAAAAGAACAGTAGGGGAAAAAAATCCCCTATCCCTTTCAAAAATACATATAGCCAGGTAGAAGTCAAAGCTTTTATTCTGAAAAAGCCTATGTATTATTTTTAAAGAATTCTTGAAAACAGTTTTGTGTGTATCAAAAAGGGGTTATACCTTGTGCTCATACAGAATATTCTTATTATAAAACAGCTGTTATAAACATAGAACACCAAGAAAAGTTTTTTGTGAGACCATTAGAGCCTAACACCTACTTTAAACCCACGTATAATTGCTCACAGGATAAGAGCCTCTATTCATATTACTCAAATACCTTGCCTCAGCTGGAGACAGTTGAAAAGAGTACGGTGTGCAACAAGACTGAGTGAATGAGCTCTAACCTTTCCTCACTAAAGCAAAGCAGGCTTGTTTTACTGTGTGGATAATGAACACAGTTCAAACTCTCATTCAGTTACCTTCCTCATAGTCCAGGCTATGTGTCATTGTGCAAAAGCTGGGTTCTTTATTATTTTTAGAGGGGTTTTTTTCACTTTTTTCCTCAGAGAGAATTATGGATGAGAAGGCAGGAATTCCATGTAGGAGAATGCCTTGTTCTTGGCTCCTCCTGGTTCAGCTTTTTAGCAGCACAAAGCTATAGCTATTTCAGCATCCTTTACTGGGACCAGCTGGTGTTAACACACTTTCTCAGAACACACTCCACTTAAATATCTGTGTCTGTGCTGTGGGACAGGTATGCCCCACCATGTTCCCCAGAAGAGGTCACTGACCTTTTGGAGGGTATTGCACTTTTTTCCCTGCTTATGCCCTGAATTTCCTTCCAACAGAAGGTGGGGGTGTGTGAATGGAGGCTGAGCATCACAGTGCTGAGAGCATCCCTGCAAACACTGCAGAGCACGGGTACCTGAAGGAGAGATGCAGTTGCTCTTTACCACGGTTACTATCTAAAATTTTCTAGCTGGTTAAATCCTAACAGGACAGTACATAAAAGTTCATAATGATGAGGCAATACAGAGTGATTAGGGGAAAAAAGCCATGATGCAAAAAGAAAATACTTTGCCTTAATTTTTTCACTGGAACTGAAACACCCTGTGTAGTCAGTTGTGATCAGTGTGATTCTATACAGCTCAGGGAAATGGAAGCAGAATCTTAGTCTTGATGAAAAGCTTATTAAGAGCTTTAAAAATAGATGTTTCTTGATGCATGTAAAGTTTTTCCTCTTCCTTTTAGCTCAGACTTGCAAGGAAGTAGCCTCCTATTTATTTCGCTGGCTGCATCTGCTGGATCAAATTCTAGCTGGAAATAAACTTCTTTTCCCCATTGTTTCCTAAACTGCACAATTCAGCTTGGAGCAGGGGTCAGCTGTTGATCACTTTCATGCTTTTACATATTTCCTCTAGAAAAATAATCCAGTATTCATGGATATTCACACAGCACTGTGGAATAGCATGCAGGAATTTTACTTTTCCGAAATCTAGAGGACAAATGTATTCAGTAGTTTATTTTGTACATGTTTCATATGTTGTATATACACCACATTAAAAAAACATTCCCAACATCCTTCCCTCAGAGATGTTTCCATTAGGAAAAATCTTTATAGGTAATTTCTGATTGTTTCTTAGTGAACCTAAATATTTAAGGTTGGCTATACTGCATTTAGCATTTGTTGTCTTTGGGGAAGTGAAGAAAGAACTCAAATTGAAAGCACCAAGAAATGGAAATGCATACTTTTTGTAATTCCTAGTGCATTCAAATATCATGGAGCAAGTGTTTGAATAGGCAGGTACCAGATTCTCATCCCCGTGGTGAAAATGGAAACAAAAAAATAGGTAGGTGAAAAACAGAAAAAATAAATGGAAAGATGGCATGAGCAGATGAAAGATAGATGGGGAGAGAAGGAAAAATTGTGACAACAAGGGAACATCCTGTGAAGTGACATGTAGAATTTTACATACAGGCCTCAGAGACGAGCAAGTCCCAAGATGGTTCCTGGGATACAATTCTTCTCCACCTCCCTGCTACCACAGTCACCTGACAACGAGGTAAGTGGAAGAGTCGATACCTGTCATTTTTATTTAGTAGTTTTCCAACTCAGTTTGTATGCAGCTGCATCAAAGAACAAAGCCTCTGTGAAGGACATCACTGCAGAAGGGCAGACAGGACTTTTTGAGGACCTAATTTAATTTACTTTAATTCTCCATTTTTGGCAATATCTTCCACCACCTGAGTAGGGTTTCCTAAGATGCCTGAAAGTTTTACACACAGCTCCTAAAGCTACTGAATAGCTAATGGAAACAGCCCCAGTCACATAAAGAGACCTTACTCTTGACTAGGAGGTTGTTGGGGAGGAAGCCACCAAGGTAAACCATTCTGTTATTTCACCCTGAGCAACCTGATCTAGTGGGGGTCATCCCATCACAGGGGGGTTGGATCTTTAAGGTCCTTTTCAACCCAAACCATAATATGATGCTTCTGTGATGACTCCTAAGAGAAAGAGCTGCACTTTCAGAATGGTAGAAAAAGTGCAAAGCTCCACCAGTGTTGACACTTTCAAGAGTGTGTGAAACAGCAGAGAGGAGAATGGGAGACAGAAAAAATACTGATCTGTTTCTCTCTAATAGCTATGGAGCAGTAGCTCTTTGTTTTAAGGAATAAAATAATTCCTGAGAGTGTTCTTCCCCTCATAAGGTTGCAGTAACCATAAGTGGAAATTCACTGATTTTTTCACTGAGTTTGTTAAGCAATACAGACTTTTTCCTTTCCCTGAGTCCTAAATAGGATGCATAATTTCAGCTCCCATGCCTTCCAGCTCTAGAAGCAGTTATTCTAATCATGGGATGTGCTAGAAGCCAAGGTCATCAACTGTGAAAGCCTGTGTCTTTGCACTTCCTCACGTCTGTCCCTCCAGCTCCTGCAGCTTCCTTTCCTGGCAGCAGCTGCTCCTGCTCTTCATGCTGCTTTTAAAAGCGGTAAGGAATAGGAAAGTAAGGATAACACGAGTGAACAGCAGCAGCACAATCTTGCAAATGAGCCATCACAACATGTCCAGCTATCATGTTCTGTGTAGCTCCATGTTTGATACACATCTAACGAACTGGTCAAAACCTAAAATACCTAGGAACTCCTACTCCTATGTCAACTCCACTTGAAATGAGCAAAAGTTATTGGAGGGATGCACACAGAGGTAAACAGATGGAACGTGGTCCTGTACATTCTGTATATGTATGTACAAACATGCATAACCCAGTGTTATTGTGGAGATGTTGAAAGGTACTGCCTTGGTTTAACAAGTTCAGCTGTGCAGCCCCAAATCCGGCTCTCCACACACTTCAGTGTGACAGCTTGATCGATGCCAACATTTCCTTTAAAGGCATCTCAGCATCCTGTACAGTTCTTGTCTTCGTAGCTCACCCCAGGAAAGGGAGCACAAGACATGGCAGGTTTTTCTCCAGTAACATACAGCTTCCCCACCCCCCAAATTAATCTCATCCCAGGCTCTCCAAACAGATTGAGGGCAATCTGAAGTGGTGCTGACCTGAAATCTGCAATTTCTGCCAGTAACAATTTGCTCCCCTCTGCTAGTTCCAGTTTGTGCTTCACCTCTGAGGAGGGGGAGGTGTTAGAGATCAGGCTGCTGAATAAGATGGGATCTAACTCTGGATTTTTTTCAGCGCAAATAGTGTAGTCTGTGGGACTTCCAGTTACTCTACAAAAACTCCTCAAGTCTTTCAAAGAAATGCTCCTGTAAAGATACAGTTTTGCTTAGGTTGTGCAGTACATAATACGCACACAAGAATGAGTGGGGAGAAAAGACTATCTCCATGAGAGTTAAAGCTGCGCTGCCAAGTTCCTTAAAGTTATGGCTTAACATCCTGAAGAGTATCAAGATGGTGGCTTGGTAACACTTAGGATAAAACTTAGGACCTATACCATTCATTCTCCAGCACTTCCAGCTTAAACCAGATTGCCTTTTAGCGGCACATTTCCTCCCAAGAGCCCATGTCTCCAGGGAAGCCCTTCAGCCTTGTGAGAACTCTAGCCCAAAAAGGGAACTAGTCCCTTGGAGGAAAAGTGGGAGCATAAATCTCCCCATCTTCAGCTTCACCATACCATGACCAGAAAACATGTTTTCTGGTGACCCGGTGTGGTTTGGTTCTGTTTAATTTATCTCTCAGCTTGTTTCAAGGTTTCATGATGATATAAAAAATGCCCCAAAAGCACTTTTCTGAGAAAATTCTTTTGGACTTTTAATTCCAAAAAACCACTCAATTTCTTCCCCCCCCCTCGCCCCCCCCCTCAATTTTCAAGAATCACAAATACTAATATCAGATTTTTTTTGTGTGTGTGTGGGTTATAAATTCCTGGCTTTTTCCTGTGACTCTAGTACCTGTAATATTTTCTTGCTATCTTCCCATCTAATTGCCTTTCTGTAATTAAATATAACATTTTTCCCACGTGAATTATCACTAAGACCTAATCCCAGATCCCCAAATCCCATAGTAAAGATCTGTTCTCTACAAGCCGACACAACAGTAGTCAATTCATTGAGCACAGACAAACACATCTTTTCCATGAAGGCATTTAGCATCTTGGCTGAAATTGTCTCACTAGCAATTTCAGCTAATAAGAAAATGAAGTTAGCACAAAGCTGCTGAAAATAAATTCTGCGGAAGACATCCCTCTGCTTTAATAGAGATTGAATGCAGTCCATTTCTCTTTCCCTGTGCCCCAAACAACACATCAAAACAACGTTTACCAAGTGAGCTACATTTCACAACACCCTTGCATCATAGGTGGACTTGGCAGCATAAATGCACTAGAGAGGGGAAAGTTGGTTGTTTGGGGCTTGGGGTTTTTTCTTTTCTGTCCAGAATATTTTGTCCCAGAACTTTAGGACTGATTGCCCAAGATAACTCCATTATCTCACTTGGGTCTCCAGTGGCTGTTAACCCTCTACATTGCCTAAGTGCCAACACCTGCCCCTTGAATTCAGGTTGCAGAAGTGCTGGAAAGCACTGCTGTTAATTCCTGGCATATCCCACCTAATTTAGACTCAAACACCATGAAATAACACGTGGGAGAGAGGGAGACAGGTGCTTTTAAAAACAGGTATTCCAAGTTCTGTTTAACCAAGCTAGGGGGAAAGAGCTGGAGATATCCCCTGGAGCGGGTCATCTATTTATCTATTTGGTGATTTTCCCCCATTTTTCAGTTTGCTTAATGGTTTCAAAGCTACTATTTTCTCAAGTGACGTGGTGGTTAAATAGTATATAGAAAATGTTATTTAACTTGAAATTTTCTCTTCATATGGTGTGGCCTCCATAATGTGGGTCTTTCTAAGTTCCTCCTGTGCTCTTTGGTAGGAGTAACTGCAGGCCAGCTATCAGCATGTTTGGTGTGGCTCATGGGGATACATCTCAGAAAATTTGGCCCATAAAAATCCTCCTCAGATTTCTGAACTTCTCTGCCCAAGAATATTAGAAATGTGACACTTGAAATTCATTTTCCCAAAACATTTGGTCTAGTCAAGCGCCTTCACACAATGTATGTGGCAGGCAGATGCAACGGGGACACAAACATGGCTGAGACAAATGCTTACCCATTCGGCAGAGGATGTGTGGATTTTTTTCTTGTTTACTGCTGCTAGACAATTCCATATACTGCTGGTAATGACTGTATCTGGGTTTTTTTTCTGTGTGCTTACACCTTACCCTGTAGCTTTGTTCACGGAAATAAAAATAATCTGAACAGCTTGGAAAACTTCCTTTGCTTTAACTTGAAAAGGCTGAATTCAGTTCCCAAGGACCTCAGTGGGAGCTGGATTAACCTCTGTGGCAAAATCCTTAACCTCTAACCATGCTGCTGCTGCAGCAGGTGCCAAATTTCCTTTTATCGATTGGTTAATTTATCCTTTTGTGATTGCAATGTACCAAAAAGTCCTACATTTCTTCCCATATGTAGGGTTTTATTGAGCTTCTGCAACTGAAGAGACCCGGAGCTTCTGCTCTTTCTACAGACTCTAGCCATTTCAGAGCCCCAAAGCTTCAGCCTCCCCAGGAGGCTGCACCAAAGAGTTCTTCTTGGCTGCACCAAGGAGATTTGCAGTATTTCTCACTCATTTTTTTGTATACTCCATCTCCAGAGTATGTTTATTCTTCCTTGTAACTATCTTACCTATCCAAATCATACCTCTGGTAGAACTGCAAACAAGGACAGGCATGTCCTCTTACAGTCCAAGGGGGAAGAGGAGGGACAGGGATTTTACAGGTAAGGTTTTTGTTTGAAATCTAAAAAATAAATGGTGTGTTTACCTTAGCTAGCATCCATTTACCGTTTGATAAATAGGTACAGTTATCCCCAGGACATCAAGTTAGTAGACATAGCTTAAAGAAATAGTAGACATAGCTAAAAAGAAATAGAAATACAGTATTTCTTCCTTCTTAAGGAGCTTTGCCAGTCTTTGTTTTCCTGTGTTCCTTTGCTTCTCTTCAAACCCATTAGTTTAATATCTTTGAAGATCTTTTTAAAAACAGTCTTCTATTTCAAAAAACCATGTCAAATGGAGGAGGTAAAGCAACAGGGCTCCCCAGAAATAGAGCACTGTTTCTACAGAAATAACTCTGATTGATGAATTCTACATAAATCAGCAAATAAAAAGCCTGTAAGATAATTAGAATGCCAAGGGATGGCAGCTCATCTGCTGAATTTAATAATTACATTTAAGGGCCCCAGTGTTCATTGGAAAGATAATCTTCACATGCTACATGGTGGTGTTCCACAAGACATCCAAGTCAAATTTGCTTGTGCTTGTTATTCTTTTCAGAACATGTTGGTTAATTTAACTCTTGTTTGATATGTGCTGAAGCACCTGAAGTGCCTTCAGGCACTCCAAAGATTTCTACCGTCTGATAATAAGACATGAGAGAAAGCATAATGATATTTACAAATTGTGAAAGATAGAGGTGTCTAGTCACACCCAGACTTTGTTAATGAATGGATTTTGGTATGGTTACTCTGGATTTATGCCTTTATAGGTTAAAAAAGAAAACCATAACTTTAGGACAAACTTGCCATATGGCAAAGTTGGCAAAGCAATATTGCCAAAAATGGCAATATTGCTTTGAGCAGAGCAGTTAGAATCTGTATTTTGGGCTTGCTCTGTTTAACAATACCTTTAATGAACATCATTTAACCACAGGCAGCTGTGGATCTAGTCTTATAAACCATGCCAAAATAATTAAAAGAAACAAGAAAAATGCACGTTCCCAAGTTTTGTAATTTTCCCACCACTGGAGAAAGGATTTTTAAAACAAGCCCTCCATAATCTTTTGAATGTTCAAATACAGGGCTGAAACAGAAGCAGTAAGCAGTCACCATGCCTCAAAATAAAGTGAAAATTTTCCATTCAAATTGGAAGAAAAAAAAACAAATAGCAAAGGCAATTTCCTTCTCTGTTTCTGTAAATTAATTTCAGAGATGAGCACAAACCATAAAACTCGGATTCAGACATAAACCTGGGAGCTTGTGGCTTGAAATGGAGCTGGGTAATGTATTCAGACCACCTCAGTTGCTGGCAAAAAGGTAATAACTGGTTAGTTAGCAAAGTCCCCTATCTCACAGTATATTTCCTGATACACTACATCATCTTATATCCTGTGTTGATGATCTAACATCTTAGGACCCTGTGACAGGTGTATATATATATATATATATTTTTTTTTTTTTTTAATAAACAAGTACATAGCTGGGATAAAAATTTTCACTAAAAAATTTGAGCCTCATTTATGGAATCTCCTACAAATCCATCTCACTTAGTGAAAGACAAATTTTACTTAAAAATCCAGCAAGAAAGGATATACAGCAACTCACCTAAAATATGACCCAAAACCCAGCCTTTATGTTCATCAGTTCCCAACAATCCAGTTTAGTCTGGGACTAAAAACAGAAGCAGACAAATATATAAATACATGAGCTTTTACAGAACGTATACATAATGGACAAAAAGGACAACATGAAATGGATATAGTAATATTTTTCACTGTAGGAAAAAGGAGTTTTTTTAAGACTATCATTCAGCTAATGTAATGTGTTGCCAGTATTTGTTATTTGATACCAAGGAAATAAAAAGACTCAATAAAGCAACTTGGATGATGACAAGTAAAAGGGAGCTAGGTCCTAGACACCCATATTGCCTCCTAAATCATAACAGTTCCTACATTGTTTAAAATATAAATCACACAAAGTGGTCAAATCCAGCTTTAATTCTCAGTCTAATGATTACATTGGTCGATTTCCAAGACCACAGCTAAAGGCCATGAGAACTTTCTAAATATTTTCCCAGCCATATACATATTGTCCCAAGCATTAGGGGGAAAAAAGGCAAGTAACCAAGAAAGAAAAAGAGCAGAAACCGTACAGAAAGCACAGTTGTGAAATAAAACATTCAGCAGGGAGGTACTGCTCTGCAAGTAAGCTTTGAAATTACCAGGAGACATGAAGATTTTGATTCAGCACCCCATTGAATTTTCATGATCATTTTGGAAGGTGGAAGGGACCCCCATACAATACCTTTGATGTCTTTACTATGGGTTTGAGGAGTTTCAGGTTTCTTTCTTGCTTTTTTTTTTTCCTCTTTTTCTTGTGTGAAACAGATTGTTCATAGAAAATTATTTCAAGAGCTTTCCCTTCACTTTCCTGTGCAGAGCTACAACAGAGTGCTATTAGCATCTGGTTCTGCATATGCCTAGAAGCTCATTCATTTCAAGCCACTTTCAGAATCAGGGCCTTGACATGTGATAATTCCCTAAAAATTCTGATATGTATGGAGTTTTTTTCTTAAAATGTACTTGAAATCTCAAAATACTCCAAATTCCCTGCAAGTCTCCTCTCAGGAGACTAACCTTCTGAGCAATCATTTCTCATAGTGTTCCAATAAAGAAGCAGCCTGACAAATACTTAGTATGATGAAAAAAAATTGAAAGACATCAAAATAAAAATATGAATACAAATTTACAATCGGTATTAGTCATAATTAACCAGTCAGGAGAAATAGCAGTGTATAAGGATCTGCTATGTACAAAGTACTGAATATTTTAGCAATTCTTTAGAAAGGTACTGAACTTTCCTTGCAATTAATTATTCATCCATGAAACTTTCCTTATTTCCTCCTCAAATTACTGCAGAACTTTCTTCTCCTCAGTGAGATCAGGAGTGTAATCACATGCATGTATACAGTACACAGACAAAAACACATACCCATAAAAAAAAAACCTCATCAGATACCACCCCCAACTTTCCCCAGTTGTACATTTGATGCTTGCTGGTGCCATTAAGCAAACACAAAACAACAGCAAGCGCATTCTGTTGAAATGTTTAGCTAAATGGAACCAAAACAGTCACAGTTCACAATTTCATAAATACATTAATTAGAAGTGTCTCCAAATAGCATGTGATTTTGAATTATTAACATAAAACACTGCATTATAAATGACTGCAAATTGCATTCCTTAGTGCTCTCCATGCTTAATTTATTATGCCGTAGGAAAATTTGCAAATTACTTCACTGTTTTATATTTAATGGATAGTTTTATATGTATATTGTTTCATTAAGATAAAATTAAACCACTGTGTACGTATTATATGCCTTTCCAGTGACATAAATGTCACTAGAGACCCTCCAACTTTGTCAGAAGGGGAGCGTGCTTTGTGTCATCTCCTGGATGTAACAAAGCAGTGAAGAGAAATTTTGAGTTTCTGCCCTTTCCGTGCCCATCCATAATCCCTTCTTCTAGACAGCCCATTTCTGAAGTTTGCAGATGGCACTGCTGAAAAGTTTCCTGCATTTTGAAAGTATGGAGGGGGATGGGGAGAAGCCAGGGCTGCTCCGTGGTTTGAAAGCAAAGGATTTTTTCCAGCAGTGACCTCTGCTGCTAGGACAATGCAGGTGCCATGCCACCTGTGCTTTGTGAGTGAAAATGGAGGTGGCAAGTCAGGTGGGCCTACTGCCCTGAACCCCACAAGCACAGACACCTCTGGAAAACCACCTCAGTCTCCCAGGAAGAGGAAAAAATGGCTGGCATGGGCTGGCCTGCTACACTGCCAAGGTTTTTACTGTCATATCTTCCTGCAGTAGGGAAAGGATGGAAATAAAACATATTAGGAAATCCTGATTAGGCTAGGGTGGGGATATGTGCCTGGAGAAACACTGAGGAGGGAAGGTGAAGGACACCGTATATGAAAGGAAAATTCATTAAATATGTAAATACAAAGACATCCATCTTTGACAACTTCTTTGCATGCTGTCTGTTCTTAGCCATTTGTCTTCCCTATTTGTAAATTCCTCAGAAGAGGAACTGCCTCTAACCGTGTGCTTGTTGAGTGCCTGTTACAATGGGGACTCAACTTCCCTGAACACCTGAAATGCAAATAGACTATAAATAATAGATACTATTTATGATACATAAATCAATAACATTGGGCCATGAAGAGGCATCCTAGATATGTTTAAAAAGGCTGTCCAATTCCCTGTTTTCTGAGATCTAATAACATTCCTTTGGTGGATGTGATAGATATTTCTTTGAACTCACTTTCAGGCCTTTTTAAAAGACAGCAAAGTTCATGGTTACCTGACTGCATGGATTCCATGGAGTTTTTAGAGGTGCTTTTGTTTAATAAAAATATAGCACAATAAAATATTGCAGTATATGTAGGAAGTGGGGAGATGGCTGGTTTGGGAAAGCTATAAATTCTGCTGTAAGTTGAAATTGTATTAATGAAATTGAAGCTACAAGAAGATGCATGCAAGAGAGAGACAACCCTCTGAGCTATTCTTTTCAAGTAATGAAGATGAGACTCTGTCAGAGATTGAGGTGTCAAAACTGGAAGTGCTGGAACAAATTCACAAATTAAAGAGCAACAAGTCACCATGACCAGATGGCATACATCTGAGAGCTCTGAAGGAACTTAAGAATTAAGTGGTTGAGCTGCTAACAGAAAAATATGCAGCCTTTCATTAAACTGCTACCATGCCAGAGGACAGGAGGTAACAAATACCTCGTCTCACAAAATCGGGAAGGTGTGTTCCTGCAAGCTTGATTAAAGCTGCAGATTGCTTTTCTCTTTTAATCATCCTGGCTGCAGAGTGAAGTTGGGCACATCCAGCAAAAAGAGCTGCCCTCAGCTGACAGGAGCCCCTGGTGAAAGCCAGCACAAGCATTTTGCTGACTCAGCATACAGTGCTGACCATTAACCTGGCTGTGGCTGGGGGGCCTTGCGAGGACTGCCTTCAGTGATAATTAAAAACCAACTGCCCTAATTACCCCCTGCCTTCTAAAACAGCATTTAGATTCCACGAGTCCCTCTCCCTGGCAGTATTTTCAGGATAGCTTAACTCTTTCCTGGGCACATTTATGAATGTGATGAGAGGACAAAGCTACGACCCTTCCAACCCAGGAATATCCTTCTGGTTTTATCTTCCACTTCCATTTCCTTATGATCCAGATAAAAAGCTCTTTGGGGTAGCATTCAGAGGAGAAAGCACAGAGAGGAAAAATAATAGTTCACAATCTACCTGTGCAGCACGTACACGTGCTTGCATCGTTGTGTAGATTTTAAGGTGGGTGTTTGATGACCTAGAGCTGCAGAGCACAGCTGCTGTGCTGCTCCTTGGTGTGCATGCCAGCACAGAGCCCAGCTGATGCACAGGAGGCCGTGCAAACGTGGCCCCACAGCCTCAGGTACACCCCACGTGCACAGGTCATCAGTGCAGGACATCAGCAGAGCACCTCTGCCTTTTCCTGCCAGGTATGCATGCAGATGGATCTCGCCTCCCCAAAGGCAAGGCTGGGGGGTGCAGAGATCTCTGATTGCATCTTCTGGGTGTTACAGAACAGAGAGTTTTTGCATTATTATGCTCACATCAGATTGACTACAGTATATCTTCCTGCTAGGTGCTTAGCCTGTGACAGACAATATCAAGATTTAGGAAAGTCATCTGTACCAGTGAAGGTCTCAACTAGTCACTGGTACTGTTAAAAATATGTTTCTCTTCCAGAGGGAATACACTTGACCTTCATGTCCAGCCACTTTTTGTGTTCTTACGGTTAATGAAGGCCCTCGGGAAACATGTTATCACTTTGAAGATTACAAATAGATTTCAAACTATCAAAACAGGAGCTGTGGGAGAGCAGCTTAGCCATCCCCAAAAACACCTGTTGAGATTAAAAAAGAAAAAAAAAAAAAAAAAAACAAAAACGGAAAAAAGATGGGGTTCTTCTTCCACAGCAGAACCCACACCTTGTAAAAGCTTTCATGTGTGACAACTAGAGACTCTCCTACCATTTAAAAATATTCCGAATTGGAGGACTGTTATCTAGGATGCACAGAAAAAGTGGGGTGGGGGGAATATCTGCTTGAGAATAACCAGACACTTGGTGCTTCAAACACATATTTCCAACCTGTAAGAGTGAGACTTACATCGCTACTTCTAGTGAACACCCCAAGCTATTATTCAGGGTGAAAGAAGCTCTTTTTCCAGTTTGGATAAGAAGTTGAAAATAAAACATACATATATGCAGGAGGTTTAACTTTTTAAAAGTATATTTTCCCACAAATTAAACACTATGTAAGAGAAAACTTCTGGCCATGAGCACTCTTGCTTGTTTAGGGGCATCCTGAAACCATTTCTCCTGCAGCAGAGGACAGATGTAAAGCAGATGTTGAGAACCCCTGATCCAGATGCATGGGCTGGGGGCCAGCTCTTACCTTGCCAGTAATGTTCAGTCTGGCAGTCAGACTGGAGGGTCCAGTGCTTGAGGACTCCTTGCTGAATGCAGGAGCTTGAAGTGTGGGGGGTTTTTCCTCAGAACTGGGCTGTCTAGAGAGCAAACCCTTATCTTCTACAGATGCAACAGAGAAGTGTTGGTTACATCAACTGTACACTGTAAGAACTTTGGGATTATGATGCTTTTTAACCCTGCGTCATTCCTATCTAGAGTTGATGCGTTAGCACAAAGAAGGAGGAGGACTGCTGCTGTCTTCTGACGACAGCTGACAAACCTGCTCTCTTCTTCCCATGCATATATACTCGTATTTGAAAGGAAAACATGGACATTTCTTCAGGAAAAAAAAAATTAACAACGAGCGGTTTAAACTTTGGCTTAATTTCTTGGTATTCTTAAAATACACCTCTGTGAGTGAGCAGCAGGGCATGAGAAGGAGTCCAAATCCCACTAGTAGCAGGTTGGGTGGGCTGGAGAAGACCATCATCTTTCATATTTTCTCCCTCTGGTGGATCTGCTGGAGTAGATGGCCTACTTTTCCTGATATCTCAAAAGTCTTTATTTTTCTTTCACTATTAGCAAGGGGCCATTTCTCCCTCATCTTTACCCCAGTTTCCACTCTCAGAAAGGTAAGTTTAAACAGATACATCAAAGTTCTCTGCATGGTCAAAGCCACTCAGTCTTCTCCCAGAATGGACAATCACAGTTTTTAGGTCATGATGGAAAGTCCCATCATGAGCAACTTTTTTATTTTCAGAATCTGTTGGAGGAACCACAAACAGATGTTCTTGCAGAAATGTGGAAAACAGGATATGTGTGGGAGTCCTTGCTGGGACAAATGGTGGCAGTCCTGTGGATTCAGTAGTGTCCATAGGCCTTACACTCAGCAGAAACCAATGGCTTAAAAATATCTAACCCTCCCAACATATTCCCTGTGCATTCCTTTCATGGCAGTCACTTCCTTATCCTAAATCGGGCAATAAATATGGACAAATTCACAACTTGCTTTAGTGACTTTTAACCTAGAAAGCTGCTTTTATGTTTTATCACAAATGAATTCCACGCATGATTATGAAAACCCAAGTTTTCCCATGCTTGAGTCAAATCAAGGCCTATGCCAACATTTTTGCAGTCCCTAGGCTGGTGTACTGAAGCTTATTCTCCATGAAGCCATCACTGGAAAACTCCATTTGGTTCAGAAAATAGATGCCCTCTAAATATTCTGCAGTGGTCACTGTCTGCTTTCAAACAAACGTGTGATGCTGACCAAGACTGGCAGATCCCTCCATGTCAGACTCACTTCACAAAGAGACAGACATTTTCTTTATGTCCCATTGCAGCCACTGAGCTCTCTGGGCTTCCTGCAGACCTTGATGCTTTCCCAGCGGACAGTCCCAGCTAGTTGCGATCTCTCTGGCTGCATCTGCTGGATGTTTCATAGTCACTTCAGTCTCTACACTCTTTTGGAACCACCAGAAGCTCAATTTGATAAGCTGGACTGAAAAACACAACTGTTTTTCAAGTCTCTAATTGGCTTTTGGCAAAATTTACCTCAGGCTCTATTTTTTATGTCATCTTTACTGTTAGCATTATTTTCTTCTGGTTGAAATGATAGGCAGGCAGGCAAGTGTCACAAATGTATGAAACTCTCAGAAAGCAGACAGATACTCAATGAAACTGAAATTATTTCTTTTGTGCAGCTAAACCAGACCCAAATAACAAAATCAAGTTGACCTTGAGTGAAAACCAAGCATGGTTTCTTGGCTCACAAGCTCAAGCAGCTTCAGGACTTTCATCTTTCCCTAACAGAGTATGGACACAGAGACTGGTGAATGCAGAGTGTGGCCCCAAGCAGGCAGTATGGAAGCGGGTTTAGGAAAGCCAATGTAATCTGTGTGTTCTTACCACTGGGACAGCTCCTGCCTGCTGGAGTTAATGGAGGCAGCAGCTCTGGTATGGTGCCAGGCTTCTCCCCAACTCCCTATCCTCAATCCAGCCAAAACTGTTCATCTGGAAATTTGGGGGTATGATGAGATCAGCCTAAAGCACTTCTCCAGCCAGTGCAAGAGAATTCCACAGCGGATGGACCAGCTTGCTTCTGTTTGACGTAGCGCAGCACTTAGGGTAAGGTCATTAACTTTTCCAGGATGTAATTTCTTTCATTTTGTGGAAGTCTCAAGTCCCTGAGCTTTGCTCAAGACCCAGAATCTAATGTCTTTTTCTGTTTTCTCCCTGACAAGTCTCAGAGATATTAAAAATCAAAAGAAGACTCTAAGGAGCAAATAAAGTCTCTCTTTAAAGTACTGTTCCACTTTTGTGTTAACTCACAGAAGCTTTTTGCTCTCTCTGCCTGGCCCCACTCAGATCTTGCATAAAAGGGAAAAAATGCACATAAAAGTGCTGTTTTCTTTCCACTTCCCCCTGCGCCTCAAATCATTAGTCTTTCTGCAGTTCTCTTTTATTCCCAGACTGGCTTGTGCCGAATCAGATTATAATACATTAAACCTCCAAAAACACAAAGCTCTCCAAAGTGCTCTTTGGGGTCTCCATACATGTGTTCTCTTGCTCTTTCCTGCAATAATTACTGCCATCCCAGGGTCAGCTCCTGTGTGCAGGTCCCACTCCGACACACAGCCTTGCCTCCCATTGCTGCAAAAGGAAGTCAGGATGGGGTTTGCCTGCACGTCGCCTCAGCTTTTGTGCGCAGAAGCGAGGGAAATGCCTTGTCCGCAAGGATGCCCTGCCCTACTTTTCCAGGCTTAGTCCCTTTTTGCAGCTTCTTTGGAGAAATAGGGATGGTGGTATTCCAACCAACTTCTCTGGACACATCCTAATTCCCTCTGCTAAAGGCAGAGCTGTCAAATCACAGTCCTGGCCTGATCAGCATCTACACCACGGCTCCCCTGATTTCAGTGAGACCATGGCCCTCACACCTGTGGAGTCTTGAGTGATGACAGCCAGCACTGGGAAAAGTTCAACAGCATTTGTGCTTTCAGAAGGAAGCACTGTCCTTAGCTTGGCCTTTACTCTGAGAAGGAAGAAGGCTATATAGGGATATCACTGCTGGATAGAACAGCCTCATCCCAGGGCAGCACAGTGCAAAGAGTTGAATATAAAGCTATTGCCAACCACATCAACATCAGTCAAAAAGCAAACAGAAATCAAAGACAGTGAGGCACTACCCTGAGTCTGATTAAACTCATTAGTCACAGGTTATTGGAGAGCAGTAGCTCTGATATTCCCAAGTAGTACTTCCAGTTCTCCATAGGAGGAACACAACGAGCTCCAGGAGGGGCTCAAGGGTACAAATAGCCCTCGTCTGTGGTGGCCAGGGCTGCTTTATCATGTGGCTGCTAAAGCTCCTGAGACATCTGCTGCTGCAGAGGAAGTCAAGTGAAAGGAGTGATCCCCAGCGTGGGTGAGCTCTGCAGCTGGAAGCACCTGGGGACGACTTCTGCCCACTCAATGTCATTATGGCTCAGACCACAAGAGCATTTATAAACCTAAAGCAAATGAGTCATTGCCAGTTCTGCAGAAAATTTATTACTGGGAAAAATAAAAAGATATCAACCTGAACACTTGACATCCAAAGAAACATCAATGTGCTCTGAAGCCATGTTGTAGCTTTTTTTGGCTTCTGTAGGGGCAGAACAAACCAAAATCCTTGGTATTATCAAAATTGGTATTGTGTTTTTCCATCAGGCCTTACACACAGAATAAATTTGTATGGAAAGGAAAATATTTTTCTTCAAGCCACCACCACAGTCCCCTTCTTTCTTCTGGAGAAGATGACTCTATATTTCTTCTGAGGGTGTAGGGATAGGAACAGTGAACTAATAGGCACATGCTTCCACTACAGCTTTGCTAGAAAACTTGAATTCCCTCATGAAGTGCTACTCTCCTCCCAGTCCTGATTTCTTCCTCTGAAAAGAAGCCTGCTTTCTCATTTTTGTGGTGGTTTAATAATGTGGAAAAATGGGTCCACGATGGAAAGAGGTACGGTAAGGTTCTACTCTTGCCCTAAGCAGGAAATGAGCAGATACCTCCCAAAATGAAAACTTGGTTATCTAGCTTGCTGAAATGCCATGCCAATAAAGAAGCCTTTTTTCTATTTAAAGAAGTAATATAACAAAATGTTGGTTCATTTCATTATAATAGCTAGGAAGGATTTGCTAGTTTCACAGCATAAATTTAGATTAATTTTTTAGATTTGACAACGTTATAAAAATTATATTGATTCTGAAATTATAATTTTAGATTGGTTCTGTCATTTTAGCCTATTAGCAGTCTTTAAATGAAGTGATCCAATGTTACAATCAATCTTATCTTCCATTATGCACTTCCTGGTGCTAAAAAGTGAGATCGATTCTAATTAACTACACTGGTTCAGTCATTTGGGTAGTTTGTTCAGGGAAAAAAAAAAGTTACTGCCCTAATATCACTGAACAATTTGTTATACATTTATGTACTGAATTTAGATCCAAAATTAATATCAGTCCTATGGTAAAAACAGTACAGTTACAGCTCTCTAAAATATAGGATGGCAACATTAGTGCTACTGGTTTAGCCAGTGCAGCACATGAAACATTTTCAGGATCCACTTGAGGTTTAAGAAGCAAAGCAGGGTCAGCAAAAAATACTTCCTCTGCAGCAGAGGCTGTAAATCTATATGTACATTCAAAGCGACTTGGAAAATGGCATTTCCAACATGCAGCTGTGGCTAAGAGGCCAGGCTTAAATGCTGCTTAAGAGGCCATGATGGTGAAAATAATGCTATGAAGCAAGTTGATGTGATTGAAATATGAATCAGCTCGAACTCACTTATTTCTTCCAGTATTTCCTGACTTCAGCTTGTACTGGGGAGACCTTGACACCCACCTGTGCCAGTCTCAGACTCCGTAGACCGCTAGCCTTCAAATGAGCTCCGCAGATGTTGGCATAGGTGCAGGGCTGTGGGGGACCAGTATGCTGTGATCCTACATGAAATGAACCTGAAAGTCTGATGAACTCTTGGAGGAAAAGCAGAAGCCAGAAAGGTAGACTTATTTCAAAACAGACAGCAAAGGCTGACCTCTGGTAAAACTTGAGGGAACATGTACGTCTCTTACAATTTTATTCCTTAGTATGCTTAAATCATTCTCTTAAGTAAAACACTATTACCTCAAGTACAAATCTGTTCATTTTCTCATCTATAATGTTTGTGCCTGGAGTCTCTTCTAACTGGTTCCTTGCTTTTCCCTGCTACACCTTCAAAGAAAAGCAGCATGTACAGCCTCACCACTAAATCAGCTTGTCTACCAGTCACATTCAGGGCAACTTGGAAATGTTCTGCAATTCAAGGGATGCTATGCTTGCTTTTCCAATCACTGCTACTACATCCTTTTGTGTGGACCAACGTGCTGGGGAATGAGTCAAGAATAAGAAATGTGGGCCTGCCATCCTGCTGCAGGGTATTCCTTGACTTCCCTCCCTTTACAGACCCTCAGGCATGCTTTGCTCCTATGCTCCTAATGGCATCATCTTACTAAGAAGCCAAAAGAACCGTGAAAGGGTGCAGTAACTGTAAAATGTTTCACTTATTCATGGCTTTTTTGTCATTTTTCTTTAAGATCTCAGCCTTGGTCATTCAATGGAAAAAGATCAGAAAATTACTGTGAGCCCCTGTATCTGCCCACTTTGAGAAAAAGCATCTTGGCCAGGGGAAGAGAAGTCCTGCAGAGTTAAAAACCCAAAGTGGATGGCAGGTGGACTAACACTGTACTTCTCTATAGGCCCTCAAGAATTGCTGCCAGTTGTCATAAAGCTTGCCAATAATTCTTAGGAAGGAGAAGTCTCAGAACCCCATTTCTTGATTGGCTCCTTTTATCCCTTCCTTAAACATGTCTCAGTATTGAAGATGTGCTGGCTGAAAAGATTGACTTTGGATTCTGTGGAAAGCCACTGCAGAAACTACTCTGGGTGATGCTGGAAGCCTTTGCATGGGAATATCCTTTTTATGCCGGCGGTTTGTTGCTCAAGTGACAGACAAATGCCTGGCAAGAAAAAGCCTTGATTTCACTGTTCCTGCTATTGCATTTGTATTGCACACCATCATTAATTATTTGCCACCCTGTAAGAAGCCCTCGGGAGCCTGATTCTCCACTGCCTCACACCTCATGTAATCATTTACATCAGTGCAAAGTGAGTGCAAAACACTCTCACACATCTGCAGAGAGGTCCAACTCCAGCAGCATTCCAGCAGACAGGGCAATGGAGGGTGAGCCTGGAAATCATCAGAGGGTGCATATGCACACCACTCTTGTTTGCACAAGACAAGCAGTTATTGGTTCACTTTTAACTTGATGCCACTGGCCAAGCAAGAGGACAGACAGACTCCTGACTGCCTCAGGGAAATGCCCTAAAGCTTCTTGAATCTCACCATCAGCTGCACAAGGTGCTGCAGACACTTTGCAACGTGAGTCTGTCACTGACAGTGGCATGTGGGACTTGTACCCTGCTCGTGGTGCTTTGTGGGGTGACAGGGGTTCCTTTCTGCTGCAGCCCTGGAGAGCTGCTGGGCTGTGACAGATCCCCCTCCATGCCCAGTGTTCCTCCCAGCAGAGCAAGGCACACCTCACAAGCTGGATTTCTAAACACAAGGTCGGCGTTGCTAGCTGGGCTGTGGGAAAGGCCAGGTCCCAGAGCACCTGAAGGAGAAGATGGCTGGGAGTGATGTGGAAGGAGACCATGACGCATGGCCAATGTCACCCAGGAAATAAAAGGTGTGGGAGCAGGACAAGGTGAGAGATACTGCAAAACAGAGGAGGTGAAATTCCTGCAGAAAAACTGCTTTTGTTTCTTTCTCATTTCACAGGCAGCATGTCTATTAAATGTGGCTTCTGCTGCCAAAGGACTTGTCATATTACATTAGGTTTAGCAACTTCTGCTGTGGCAAAGTGTGCAGTGTCTCCCTTCACATAAAGAAAATATTTTCACAAGTCTGTTCAACCTGCTAACTGTGATTACAGACAGTTGGCCCCTGACATGACATTTATTGCTCCAGCGTCCAAGTAAGAGCCTCACAGCACTGCCCAGCCAGCTACCTGAAGAGCACATATGTGTATGTAGATCTTAAACAAGTTTCTGCTAATGGCTTCATTTTGTACCCTTTTAGTAGGTCTTTAGCAGCTTGATAGAAAACATGGTACAGTAAAGTAGTAAAAATAAAAAGAGTATGTGCAAGCTCCCTCTTTTTATGCTCGCCTTGAAATGTATGATATGATACAATATATTATATCCATTTGCTGCTGCAAGTGCTCTTTGCATGCATGTTTCTACTCTGCTCAGCAATATTCATCGTAACTGAGAATCACTGCAATTGTCTACCTCCACTTGAGAGACAATCTCACACAGAGTGAAAATAAAAGTGAGAAACAACACCAGAACCAGCGACCTGTAACATGTGCTGACAATAAACACAAATAACAAGTTGACCTAGTTGGGTGCCTGAGTCAAGGAGTCTAGGAGATGACTGGCTAGAGGAAAGTTTTCCATGAAAAAAACAAAAAAAAATGAACCCCAAAGAAACCCAAAGCAGAGCAAATGAGTGAAGCAGATACTTCCCTGTTCCAGACAGGATATGCTGATCATGGTCACAGCATCTACTGGAAACACCTGCCGAGAGACCAACTCCTCCATCACTGTATCCAGTAACTGTGCAGGCTTCTGCAAGATCTATCTATATATTTTCCTGGCACTTGGGAAGAAAGAAAGCATAATGAAGGCTTTGCCAGTACAAGAGAATATAATCTGGCAATCATTTGGTTATTAATGATTGGGCTTTTGGGGGAAGTGAGTTGTTTTAAATTGGGTTGGTTATTTTAAATATTTTGTATGAGTTTAAATCATTTAAAAATATGTTAAATGGCCTGGCTTTTTGCCTTCACTTTCCTTTCCTGCACAAGACATTTGTAGGGCCTGGATTCTTACATGACTTGGCCTATTCTGTCTTACTTTCTGGCAGGTCATTTTGCTCTATTCTTCTCCAAACAAAAATTAAGCTCTGGCCAAGGGAGAAGCAGAGCAGAATGCAGCCTGCTACAACAGCTTGTAGTGAGTTGGAAAGAACTCTGTGTTATAGATGAGAGCTGATCAAATACCCTTCTCTTTTTTGTTGTTAATTTCACTGTCTTATTTTTAAACTTGCATGTGCATCTGCCAGCAGCACTGCATCTTGCTATAATATTCTTATTAAGCAGGTGGATGAATCGTGAGCAGACAGGATTTATTTCCATTTTGGTTAAGGGTAGGCTCTTCAGTGATTAAGTTTCATCTACATCTTCTGCGGGACTGGGAATTCAACTGATTCTACAACAGTCTGAACAGTCTCCCTCACAGTTTTGTTTTCTATCATGTCAGAAACTTACTTACAAAAAGACCGTGTAGGATTCAGCTGGGCACTCATAACTTCTTTTGCCAGAGTTGTACCCCCTTTGGCAATAAAATAACTCATGCCCAGAAAGGATAAGTAAGAGCTGTACAGCTCTATTCTGCTTTCCCCATTTGCACTCTTTTTTTGTTGGTGGTGGTGTTATTTTTCAATTTTCCCTTTTATTCTCTGCTTGTATTGATATCTGAAGTGGGCCTGGATAAGCAGCACGAGGTGGGTGTCAAAACTCAGGGATGGAGAGCTCACATTCCAAAACAAAACCACTTTTCCTCCTCCTTCTTTGCCCGTGGTTCAATTCCAAGAAATCATCTGAGAGCCGCCTACCCTGATGCAGAGAACCTTTCCTGGAGATTTCTAATATACTACAGTAAAAACCGCTTTTTCCCAAGACCCTCCATAAGTCCCCAAGGATTTTTCATGGTCCAGTCTTCGTTAAAATAGAAAGCATATTTGGGGTGAATTACTAATCCCCTGCCTGAATGCGACATGCCATTTGGACACTTTGTGATCTGCTACACTAACTCTCTGATTTGTTTGGCCTTGTGAAAACCTTTTAAGCTAGGCTCTGGAAATTTACCCCTGAAGCCTCTTCTGGGGCTTGTGTTTTTTATTTTCCTCCCATTTCCTCAAATCTTTCCCTTGTTTCTAAAGAGTGCCATCGTCCGTTCCTGAGCCCTCAAATCCAATTACCAAACAATGTACAAATATATGGCTGAGCGTGGTCTATGGGAACAGCTGCAAAATTGCTAATATTAGGTCTAATTTAGCTACAATAAATTAGCAAGTGTGTGGAAGCAAAATGATGACAGCATAATTATAACAAAAGTCGATGTGTTGAAGTATATGGATGACAATACATACTAATTTTAGCGAAAAAACGCAGCAAATGAAATGCATGCAATGAACAGACGGGACTAATAGCTCAGACACATATACTTAATGTGACCAGTCAGTGTAAAAACAAAAAGATAGATGAAGCTGTTCAGAATCTAGTGCTAACAAGCAGTGTAGTCTGAAACCATTAACTGTCAGGGGTAATAACACTCAAAGTACTGAAGTGCAGTAAAACAGCAGCACTTTTCTCGGGATGATGTGCTGATGTACAAGCACACACCTGTGAAGAGGGTACTAAATCTATCCTCGCGTTTATTACTATGGAGGGAGGAAAAACAACACTAATAATGTAAAGTATAAACGAAAATAGCAGACAGCAGAGAGTGACATTTGCATGGTCCCAGTCAGCTTGTTAGCTGAAGTGGGTTTTAATTAGCTATTTTCCAGCAAGCAAACGAGCAAATTAGTGGCAGCCATAAACAAGCAGAGACAATCAGGCCCAAAGAAAAAAAAAAAGATCGGACCTTTTTCTGTGTGTTTTCCTTTTGGAAATACAATGCCTTCATGCTTCAGCTAAATATTTCTATTAACCAAAAGAATGTGGTAAAGCAAAGACCTTGGCAACTGCGCAAGTTCCCGAAGTGGCTCAAAACACAATGTTAACAATACAGCGGCGACACAAAGCCCTGCTCTGAAGAAAACCACGTCGAAGGCTAAACCTTGGGTCTCTCGTGCAGAGTCTCAGGGGCTCCTTGGCTCTAGTATACTGCCCTCCTGCTGAAGACTGCCCACCTATCCTCAGCTCTTGGGACAACAGGGCCCCAGCACCATCCCTCACTCCCACTCTGGATGCACAGCAGCAGGTGCTTCAAAAAGTGTGATCCAGGGTGTAGGTGCCACCTTCTCCTTTGCACCACAAGAGGCACAAGATGGGTGTTGCCAAAGGGGCGCCTGAGGCTACCAGCTGCTCCTGCTGCTGAGGAAGAGGGATATAGCTCGGCAAGGGCTGCAGGAGACAGGCCACTGGGGTGAGTGTGAGGAGGGGAGAGAGGTGAGCAGACGGGCCAACCCCTGTTGCTAAGCTATCTTGCTAAGAGAAGATGCTTATCAGTGTAGGATGCAGCCCTTGGCAGACAACATGGATTCAGGCACTAATGAACAAACCCACATTTGGTGTTTCTTTTATTACTGTAGTATTACTGGCTGCTTAATGAAACCTGCCCCGCTGTTACAGCAACATGAACACGGGATGAAGATCCTTCAGAGCCTGGTCAAGCAAGGCCCAAGGTTAAGTAATTCACTGTAGTACTTTTGCTACTAAACTGATTATATTAATAATCAGCCATAATGAAAAACATGGCAAGCTTATCCCTCGAGTCAGTCATGTTTACCCTCCTGTTGCCTCTAATTTTAAGAAATGCTGATGCAGCAAAGATGGGAAACCCAATACAAAGGACAGATTGCATACTTGTATCTTCTGCTGAACATGTCCAAATCCTTCAGGTATAAAACCTGACAGCTGAAAAGTCAGGTAGCAGTAAGCAACTACTAGAGGTAGTTGCTAGGCAGGAGAGTTCAGTGGTTTGAGCGCTAATCTAGACCTTGGGAAAGTTGAAGTTCATGTTTCACTGTACCAGAAACTTCTATGGCCATGGGTGACCCAGTCAATCTGTCTGGGGATAAAAGTACTTCTGCCTCAGGAAGTTGCTGCAGAATGCTCATTAAATACTGTGTGGGGCTTAGATATTGTGGAGAAGGGACTAATTAGTTGGAAGGAAGGGAAAACACCTAATAGAAATTAATCTTATTTATGCATCACTATTGGTACATGTGGCACTAGAGAAAGACATTGCAGCAGGCTTTCAGTTGGTATAAATTATCAGAGAGCTGCAGGAGAGACTCTCTTGCCTCCCTGTCCTTGTCTTGTGCCAAGGGTATTACAGTCTAATTAATACAGATAACATGAGTGCAGACGCCTACCTGTTGGGCGCCGTTGGAATATTAACACAAGGGGAGGGCTGGGGGAAGGCTCTTAAAGAAGGCTTATTTTATTTAGTTCATTTGTTTAGTAATGTTTTGATGGTCAGAAAACCCTGGCAATGAGTAGAGCCCAAGAGGCAATTAGCAATGGGGCAGAAAATGTAATGAGCCAAAAAATGAATTAACTTGAGCAGACTAGGCACACACACAAGGGGCCAATGCTTTTTGCTAGTTTATAACCCCTGCCCCTCTGCTGAATTCAAAAAAGTAGGAGGAGATGTGATTTAACATAGAAACAGCCTGCAGGATATTTCCTACCACACCCGGGGTAGCTCTTCTCCGCACAAAGCACCAGCTGATGTGGTGGCAGGCAAGCAGGCAGCCTGGATCAGCTCTTGCCTAAAGCCAGCCTCTCTCCATAAAGTTTCCTTCCATTACCACCACTCAGGAGGGCAGAACACTGAGAAAACCAGCACCCAGCAGGCTGCCACCATGCCCAGAAAGAGGGGGCAGCCAGAGGTACCCTGTCAGACAGCAGCTCCCAGCACTGCCCTGCCAAGGCAGCAAGGCTAGTGGCAGCAAGGCTAGTGGCAGCAAGAGTGGGGCTAGTGGAGTACAGTGAGCCAAATTTTGCTCTCTTTGCCTCTTTTGAGTTTCTTTTGATCCTTTATTTTTTTTTCCTTTGATGGCTTTCAGGGTTTGCTGTTAGCAAACATACATACTTTGTATTAGAATTCATTCTAAGTCATGGGCTGATATTGTTTTCAGCTTGTACGAAACCATAAGCACTTTCACCACACTCAAACTGTATACATATTTTGCTTTTACAGTGAACTTGTTTCCCCTGTCTCTGACAGCAGTTTGTGAGCATCACAGGGAAAAAAGCATAGGCAGTTGCTCTTGCAGGTACACAGGGATGGTAACTATCCAGCTTCCACAGGGGGACACAAGAGGTAACTATCACCCAAATTGTCATGTTAGCCATCCTGCTAGCCATTAGAATCAAATATAATGATTTGTAGTTTAGAGAGCTGCTTGACTGAATCACAGAAAAACACAACTGCCCCCAAGTGTGTGCTAGGATGATTTTCAATGCATGCTGCAGTTCTGCAACGCTCGGTCTTACACGGCCCATAGGCTTTGTCCTGAGGGAGATTATTCCAGCAAAAACCTAAAGCTGTTATGTGGAGTTCAGGAACGGAAACTTTGAGGAGGAAAAAAAAAAGGTCCACATCATTTTAATTCCCTTGCATGGATAGTTCAATGCCAAATGAAAGGACAGGAAAGCCACAAAGCACACGCACTTCAACACTGCTCCTTTCTCCCTGGGTCATGCCCAATGCTATTTCATCATGGCTAGAGGACTTTGGAGGAAGCGGGAGCAGAAGGGAAAGAAGAAAGATGATCTTTAAAAGAACAGAACTGTTGAAAATTCAAAGCAAACGAGTCAATTCATAGCTTTATCAGCATATAGCAAGTGGAATAGCAAGATATTCCTCTTCAAAGAGGAAAGTCCCCAAATGGATAAAGGTTAAGATAAAGGGGCAGAATTTCTGCCTGGCTCCATGCAGCTCACAGCTGCTCTGACATTGGCTGGATCTTTGGTGTTTTTCGAGTGAACTATCACTGAGCATAGGAAAGTCATGACCAGCTTCCCGAGCATCCCAGTGGAAAAAAAAAAAAAGCAAGGGCTCTAATCCAAATCTTTGACACTTTATATCAACAACTGTATATCTTTGCCTCAGCTCCTGCCAGCCTCAGAAGTTAAATGGACAGCACTGTTCGTTGCTTAAGCCTACACTGCTCCATTGCTTTTAGTGAAGCTGCAGGTTGTAATTGAGAGTCTGGTAAGGATCCCTTTTCACTGAGTGATGTTACAATCTTCTTTGCTGGAATTATTTTAGCCTTGTAATAGTTCTTTTTAAAGAACAGTCTGATCTACTTTCCAAAATCTTCTGCAGAAAATAAGTTGCATTCATAACACAGGAATGAGGTTGAAATCCAAGGCCTTACCCAGCAATACCTCACTCGCCTCAGGACATGTCTTGATGATCCCTCTGTGTGGTGGTGCTTCAGCAGCAGAAGAAGAAGCAGCTTTCAGCAAGGATCCTGAGAGATCAGAGACAAGAAGCCTTCACAGCTCAGGGAGGTCAGGCAAGCAGGAGACAAAGAGCTCAAAGTTCAGTCCCACACACATCCAATCTGCCTGGAATACCTGGGTTACCCTTCACCTGGGCACAGAAGCAATACCAGAAAAACCTGTTCTCTTTGGCTTCTCTGCCCAAAACATCCCATACAGATAATAAAGATTAAATGGGAAGGGTTGTTCTCCTCACAGCCACCCCCAGTAAAGAGTTACTGTTCGTCTCTGAGGTCTTGCCTAAGCACAGTGGTGAGATTCACGGGTTTTCTTCACTGCAATAGACAGACTGCACCAATGCCCACAGCAAAACTCAATTTCTTCTCTATTTTTCTATCCCTGTCTCTCTTACTCCTTCATTTGCAATCCTCTTCTCTTTAACGTTAGCTCTACCATCATTTCTTGCACTGAGTGCACATTAGACTAGGCTCTCAGGAATTAATGAGAAGGCTTAGCAAAGGAAGATAACATAAGGATCAGGACAGCAGAACTGGGTGCTAAATAGCAGCTTCTTTATGACTGGATTTTGGAGGCACAAATCTATCTTCAGTTCTCACCGATTTCACAAAGAGCTTCAAGAAATGAAATCTTGTGACATGACTTGTTTTCCACTGGGTTGCTCTAAGAAAACCCCTTATGGACACAAAGATGTGAAAGTCTAAGCAGGCACATGCTAAAACCCACAGAGGTAAGGTCACACCATAGCTGCTGAGGGTGTACCTAGACTTGCTAGGCCAGCATGGTCCAAAAGGTCAAGCCATGATGTTGGCTTTGTTAGAAGGAGCAGCCATGTGGTGTCTGCCACAATGACAAAGAAATTGCCATTTTGGAATAGGTAGCCTTGTTAATAAGGGCTACTTTGAGCTATCTCTGTAATATTTGTTACTGTGTTTTGTGATTAATTTCCCTTATAACAAGGCAGAAGATGTATTTCTGTAGGAACTGTGGCCAGTCTGACTGGTTAGAAAGGAAAGCACCTGTATTTCTGCTTTGACTGTAATCAGGAAGAGTTAATCCAGTCACACATTTTCATAGGACATAGACCAGACGGAATAAGTGTCTCTTCTTTCCCTTCCTGGTAGCTCCCCTTCTAAGAAATAGGGGAAAGAGCCAAACTTCTAACTACAAATGTTTCCCACCAGGAAGTGGAGAGAAACTGAACATCTCATCCCATATCTTCTCCTCCTCTCTGCCTGCTTTCCTGCTTGAATGGAAAAAAGGGTACTCGTTTCAAGCATCTTACAGTAACGCATGGAGGATGCCTCAGGCTGCTATTTTGCAAATGAACGACGAAGCCCAGATATGAACTGAGCATCAGACTGTAGTCATAATAAAGCTACTGTCTGCACATGTGATTATTGGTAGCAGTGGGAACATGAGAAATTCATAGGCTGAGACACAATGAGCTCCCTTAAAGTCTGAGTATTCTTCTGTAATTTAAATAGATTAGGGGTGCAAATCCCCCAGGATTTAATCTTACATTTTCCTGTCACTTCATACTTTGCCAATGTATGCAAAGTGAGTGCTTCCCAGAGGTGTCTTTTCCCCTCCCACTATTTCTATCCTTCTGCATTTATTTCCAGCAGCAAGCACGGGAAGAACGGGGCAAACTCAAAAACTGTCTTATTTTGAAACTCAGTGATCCTCTTTGGATCTGAAAGATTGGGCCAAGCTGGAGAAAATTATTGACACTTCTTGTAGCTGACTAGTCCAGTCAGTTCAGTTTTAATGCTTATTTCTATATCTTTAAGCTTCTATCACAGAAAATATGCCCATAGTTTTCTTGACATCCAGGTGTAGCAGTGATCTTCTCATAAAAGATATGTTACACCAAAGGGCAGATAGCTCCTTTTATTTTTTTTCCCCAAACACTAATACAACTAAAGGAGTTTCTTGAAGAATAAATGGGATATAGGCACAAAAGCACTTTTTTTGCATTGCAAATACAGAAGATCAGGTTCCAAACTGCTGAATATGATATAAATATAGCCTTTTACAGATTAAAATTAATGGAAATACATAGCCCTGTTGACTTCATTTGGCTTTGGGTCAGCCAAATGGATCACTATACATATCCAAAGCAAAGACAGTTTTGACATGAGCGCAAAGGCTAGACACAAGAACCAGAAATCTGGAATCTGGAAGACAAATAAGCCAGCCATATAAAAATATTCCATGACATTTCATGTTGCAAATATTTGCAGTGATAACTTCTCCCAAGATTTTCAGATGATCTATGTGTTCTCTAGGTCTCATCTGCTTTTCTGCCATGACCTTAATTTTATTCAAATGCAGCACACAGCAAAGAAACATTGCCTTTTTCCTTAGCTTGATCATGCCATTATATAACAGACCAAAACCCATGAAAATGGGAAGTGCAGAAGAAAATCCAGACCACAAAAAAGCATATGTGCAGGAATGATAAAAAAATCAATTGCTAAAATTACATTCTTGGTATTAGCTTTTAGGCAGCAGTGGACAAACAGAAAAAAAGAAAGTCTTCTTCTAACTCTTATCTGAAGATAAGAATGCCTGAAGTATTTGGATTTGCAAAGCTGTGTTGGCATCTTGTGAATTCAGGTTTGCACTGAGTCAGGCAAATCCATTCTCTTCTAACATCAACATATCCCCTCTCTCTGGTTAAGTGTAAGGGATGACCAAAAAAACAACCCACTTAGGGAAAACATCAGTGGTGTTTCCTCACCAAGTCCCCTGCTGCAGCCTGGTCTTCATCATGGCTCTGCCGTAAATTTCCCCTCTAACTGCTGAGCACTCGCTCACCAGGCCACCAGCAATGATGCTCCTGGACCTATGCACAGATCCAAACAGCACAAGCACCACTGAAGAGTATTGCACGTTGCTTCATCTGTCTCCTTTTTATTTATATATTTTTTTTCCTTATACGTTTCTTGGCCTTCCTATGACATAGCAATGTGATAGAGAATGTGCCTGTCAGACAAAAACCTTAGAGTAAAGGGAGGCATAAAATTTTAGAAGACACTTTCCACTAAATTCGTAGTCTTCTGCTGTAGTAAACATTTCTGCTATGCTATGTTGATGATGATTAATAGAAGACTTGACACAAAACAAACAAGATATAAGAATGGTACTCATTGTCCTTCTCTCAGCACATTTTCTTCTAAGCTCTTTCCAGATTAGAAAATAAATTGTTTTTCAGGACTTAGGTATTTCCAGTTGTGGAATCAAAAATGATATGAATCAAATTATTGAGATACAGGAGTTTTCAGGCTATGACTAAAAGGCAAGAGAGAATTTCTTTCCTAACAGAAGAGTGTGAAGACACAGCCGCTTCCTTTGAAGGACAGTGTGAAAATTCAGACAGGCTTCCATGCTGCTCCAAATGAGTGCAAAATAAAATAGGCACTCCAGATCTTCTTGGGAAGAGTCTCAGAAAGAGCTGAAAAAAGAATCATACTTCTGGAGAAGGGATAACGGGTTTTGTGAAGGGTTCTAAAGACAGAGTTTGATTCACATCCCAAGGCAGTGCACCGGGACAAATGTAATTTCCTGGATGTTAAGAGTTATTAATGCCATTAATATCATGGTAGTGGCAGATCACATCTGACCACAGCAGAGTAGCTGTGAGATAGAAGTGACAGGCTTTCAGAGTGAAACACTTCATTGATATTGTGTAAACTGGCACTAAGAGAGCACTGGCACAAAAAGCCTTAACTGCTGATGAAAGTGGGAGCATCACTCAAAACACCTGACCTTAGTGGGAGAGCTGCTGCATTTTTGTGTCCCAAAAACTCCAGTTCCTTTTGCACAAATTGCTTTAGTGTTCATGGGTCCTGTTCCTCCTTCCTCAAGATACACCAGCACCAGATCTCTCAGAGGACCTCTCCCAACACCCTTTAGGAAAGCTGTCGTATCAGAGGTCACTTTGCTTTTCAGTCCTGACTTCCCTCCCAGCACATACACAGAGGAAGGACAGGGACAAAACACTTCAGATTCCAAATCACTGCCACAAATGTTCTTAACACGAAGACTCCTGTGAGCCACAAATATTCCCAGATTCCTTTGCTTTAAATCAAATACTTTCATCCTTAGAAATTTCTGGTGGTGCCTTAATTCTGGAACATGCAAACTGCCATTCACAGAGTATCTAGGTTTGGGACCTAGTAGATTCTTCCCAATAAATATGACAAGGAAGCAGCTATAATACTTGTGTGATGCTTTTACCTGTACTTATTTTTTTTTATTATTGTTTATTATTAGTTTTTTCTTTTTTATTTTCTGTAATGAAAGAGAGAACCGGGGAGATAGCAGGAACCAAGGTTGATCCAACAGGCAAACACAATATATTTGTCATGGTTTTCATGTTATATTTCCCATATGCATGTTAGTGCTCCCTTTCCATTGGTAGAAGAGAGAAACTCTTGTCCCACCGTGTTGTTATTGGTTTCAGCAGCATAAGCTGAGCTTTTCATTATAAGAAGAAATGATTCTTGAATCCATCTCATTTGTCTTTGGTTTCGATGGAAGCATCTCTCTTTACCCAGCAGAAGAAAAATGATCACTACCTTTATTTTTCACCTCATCTATAATTGATTATCTCCTTGCTGGGGAAAAAAATGGGATAGAGCCTCTTCTGCAGAACAAGAAATGACCTGTTGCTGGAAGGACTTAACCCAGGCATAAAACCTAGAATTTTCTTTATTGCTACTTCTTTCCTTTCTCACTGCCTTTTCAGACAGAGGCCTCCTGAGGGTACCCTCATAGCTGGCACCTGAACATGAGACCTCTGGGTGCAAACATGTAAGCCCTACCTGTTGCATTAATGTAGGATTCCTATCAGCTGTCGCTTACAGCAGCCCCGACGCGTTCCTCCAGGACTCCCTGCTCTAGGTTAGACACTGCTGCAGCCCTGAACAGCAGGAGTCCATTCTTGCATATTTTATTGATCTCAGTGTGCACTTAGGCAACACTTTTTTTTTCATTTAACATTTATTTAACAATTGCTTTCACAACCTGGCACAAAGGTGGAGCTTTGCTCTCATGTCCCCAAAGGAGAGTGCAATCTGACATGGTAGAGTAGATGTAGTGCTGAGGGCAGTGCAAACAGCCCCTCTGAATGCCAGGGAACAGTGTGTGTGTGTGGGAACAGGGGATGGGGAGGTGTTGCAGCACCAGTGCAGGTACTGGGAAGATACAGACCAGCAGCATCCCATATCCTTGACAGTCACCACAGAGGCAGCTGAAAAAACCTGTCAGACTGGGAAGGCTCAATAACAAAAACATTTTTCTATTTAAAGAATGATTCCATTGGTGCCCTCAGGCTTGCCCTGGTAAAAATCTCCTGGTCTTCTGCTTCTATAGCTGGACTGCAGCCATACAGACGTCACATTGCCCAGCATTTTATTTTCACACATCTTTAAAAAGAGAGCTGCTATAAATTGTTTTCCAGTTACAGAGTATTTTGCTCCCCAGACAATACTTCCATTTCCTATAATTACAGATAAATGAAGAAGTGTTCTGGTAATTATACTAGCAAAGAGAATTCACTATCAGAGAAGGATATTTTAAAAATATTCTGGGAAACTGCAGGTAAAGAAAAAAGAAACTCTGTTTGGTTTACTCTCCTCTCCCCAGCTCTGGTGAGGGTTGCAATAACCCCAAAAGCCAATCATATCCTGGGCTGCATCCAAAGCAGCATGGCCATCAGGGCAAGGGAGGGGATTCTGCTTCTCTACTCCTGCTGCACTTGCAGTGCTACACCCAGCTCTGGGGCCCCCAGCACAGGAAGGACATGGACCTATTGGAGCGAGTCCAGGTGAGTGACACCAAGATGATCAGAAGGATGGAGCACCTCTCCTGTGAGGAAAGGCTCAGAGAATTGGGTTTATTCAGCCTGGAAAAGAGAAGGCTCCAGGGTGAACTGTGATCTTGCAGTACCTGAAGGACCCTGCAAAAAAGAAGGAGAGAGTCTCTTTACAAGGGCATGTAGTGATAGGAAAAGGGGGAATGGCTTCAAACTGAAAGGGGGTAGGTTTAGATTAGATATTAGGAAGAAATTCTTTACTGTGAGGATGATGAGGCATTGGCACAGGTGGCCCAGAATACCTGTGGATGCCCCATCCCTGCAAGTGTTCAAGGGCCAGGCTGAATGGTGATTTGAGCAACCTGGTCTAGTGGAAGGTGGACCTGCCCATGGCCTTTCTATGATTCTGTAATCTTCCTCAAGAAATGCCCAGCAGGTTGGGGACCAGCACCTCCCACTGCCTCAGTGGAGCCAGAGCAGGACTGGGCAAGAGAGCTGCCCATGAGTCAGCAAGTAGGGCTAAAGCCCCAACGTGGAGATGAGGGAGCAGGAACCTCTTTGAAGGAGTCTCTTTGCAGGTGCTGCTTTGGGTATCTGGGCTCACACTGACTTTCATCCTCCCTATCTCAGCCAAGAAAAATGCAGTCTGGTGCTGCCAACAAGTCATTTGCCACAAAGATTTCCCCTCAGCTCTTCAGCAAGGAGCACTTTTCTGTCTGCTCTACTGGGGGATATAGACTCCTCCCATGTCTAAGCCCTGATTTACCCCATTTGTACCCAAAAGCAAGTGGCTAAAAGCTGTGGCAGCACACGGCACTTTTACACACACCTTGCACTATTGACGGTGGGAGAGGAAAGGAGATGCAAGCTCAGGCTTCAGCAACCTTCTAACCAGAGCAGCTACAGAACACAGGAGTCTGCAGACCATCTCTCAGAAAACCAAAGCATTGGTTTTCATTAAAAATGCTCAAAAATGCTGGTTTTGTAGATTTGAAGGGGAAGATGGCAGAAGCATTTCTGTTAGTCTTCAGTGTCTTTGCTGAGACCATCTGTAATAAAATAAAAAAAGGAAGGCACATGAGATGCAGCCCAGGTGCAGCATGTTATAATGATGCATCTCCTGGAGAAAACGTTGCCTTCAGATGAGACATCTCCCCAAGAACACTGTCACTCACGGCTTACTGCAGGTGTCAGGTGCCCCAGCTATTGTTATTATTATTATTATATATTTGCCGAGTGCCAGCAGTGCACCTGGTGCTCATCATCAGCTCAAACAAGCTGCTGATTTTTAACAGTGGACTGACTGCATTTCCACGTGTGAAAATTTGCCTGTTTGCTTCTTCAGGCACTCTCTTCTCCAAGGGGAATTATGCAATATACTTTTGTTTCCTTCCTCCAGGACTTTTGGTACCTGTTATTTTTTTAAGCACACAACAGCCTAGCTTCTCACCACAGTAAGCCAGTCTTTTTTATCCATCATCTCTTCAGGATCAGATCACTAATTCACGTACAGGATAAGACAACTGCCAAATTATTATACTACAAAGAGAAGATCTTCAGACACCTGTCATCTTGATGAAAGCAGCACCATCAACTGACCTTTGCCAGTTCAAGGTCGATAATGAGACAAGTCAGGCAGGAAGAGCAGCGTGTGCTGACTCCATTAACGCTGGCTGTGTGCACACTCAGTAGCACTGCGTCTCCTGTCAATTAGTGTGGGTAAACTAGGGACTGCTGATTGCCAGAGACATGGCATAGTGAGCTGCTGCTACCTTTACTTCTACACCCTGCTGCATTTTAATTAGCTCCGTTCCCCTGACTATTTCTTCAGAGCTTCATTACTGCCGTCTTCAAGAAACTCAAGGCAAGCCTTTTACATTGCACATCGCTAATGAGAAGAGATGTGAACATCCTCACCACGGAGTTGGATAATGCCGGACTGTCTGCATGCGCACATGAGGGGGCATGTGAAGATTTAAGGGGCTTCTCAGCATAATGCAGAGTAAACATCGCTCAGAGATGGCAAAAGAATAGAATGAGCCAGAGCCCACAAGGAAAGGTATTCCCAAAATGACCAAAAACAAAGGACAGAAAAATGGTGCACGGTCCATGATGCGCGCAGGGGAACGTGTGTGTGTGCTTGCATAAGGTGTGGTTTCAGTAAGGATTTTTAAAGCCCACCCACATACGCTACAGTTTAATAGCCTGAGGGGGTAAGTTAGGAAATAAGAGAGTTGCCCCAAGGGGCACCGTCTTTGGCTCGCACAGTCTATGCGGGGTGCGGACAGCAGCCATGAAGAGTTGACAGACAAAGGACCTGGAGCATCACTCCGTCATTTCCAAGATTTCCCATGGAGTGCCACAGCTTTCCAACAGAAAGACAGGTGTTTGTGATTTTTTTTTTTTTTTTTGCTGTATTTTAACCTTTTTTGCAGTCAGTTTGATAGTATCAGTGTGGCTGTTCTAATTTTCCTTGAGTTTCAATTATATTTGAAGCAAACTGTGAAAGACAGTTGCTGCCTGTACAGACAAGTGCTGGCCAGACCCACTTACAAAGAGCTTCAGGTTAAAATATTAGGGTCTCCACAGCTCTCCCTTCACAATACACAGATGTGCTTGGTGCAGGTCAGCTTGGTGAGGGATTCATGTTGGCGTTTTGAGTCAAAGTCTTGATCCTGTTCTCTTTGCACAGCTTCATCAGCATATGGGTGGTTCTGCTGCTACTTGGCTCAGGCATCTATAAATCCCAGCTATAACTCAATATGAATACTACCTGAGTCCTACTCCCACCCTGTATGACCACCAGCATTCATTCCATCCTCACAACAACAGCTCTTTTAATTAACTTCTCTCATATGTCACTCATGTCCTTACAGACTTGCAGCTAATGAGCCAGCAAATCCACTTTGGGATTGCTTTCCTCAGTGAGCACTGGTACAAATCTTGTAGAAGCCACAAAAAGTTGTGATGAGAGTATTCATGCTGGAGACGTTGGAGAAGCCGTGGGATGGCCTAAAGAAATTCTGTTTTCTACATGGATTCAGGAGCTTCTGGATAAGAGGTGGAGAATTAATTAGGTTGAGGTTTTTTCTGACAGTCCTTTTATTCTCAGCAACTGTTCGGAAATCAAGGATGTGTCTCCTTCAGTTTAGTAGCTGCTCTTACTGCTTTAGAAGAAAAGGTTCCTCATAACAATATCTCCCTGGGAAACCTCCTTTACAGTTGGTGACCTAGCTTCATTTAGTGTTTATTGCTTTCTCTGCATTGAGCAAACTTAGGCCTAGAGACAGCTGTGGATTGAAAGTGGCTTCTTTATCCTTTCGGCTGCTTCTGGACCTGCCCAGGAACATCTGCTGTGCTCTAAGTGATTGCCCGTACAACAAACCTGTCCTCCTGGAGAGGATGCTCCCTTGAGTGTGACATGGAGGGAAGAAAGCAAACCCAGAGAAGCTGGCTGGACACAGGGGAAAACTCTCATCATCCTGTCAGGAAGTGGTGCAGGACTGTGCCTCTATGGTGAGCCTGTGGCTCATCACAGAGTTGCTCTACAGTGGCACATTCTGGCCTTAGCCTATGCTTCCATTATCAAAAATAATAAAATTAACCCACCTCAAAACTGAAACACTGCCTTCCCCCATGCATACATGGAGCTCTCTTTTTTTTTTTCCTTGAAGGACTAAAAGAAATCTACTTTGCACCCAGGGGCATTATCATTAAAAAAAAAAAGTCACATAACCAAAACAGGATTTTTTTTTCTAAAGTGCCTCTGCCTGATGGGGTTTTTGTTTTCTCTGAAACAAGAGGCTGCTGTCAGCCCTCTGCATTCTCCCAAAGCTAACTGGAAAAAAAAATAGTCCTTTCTTTCTTAAGGCGAATAACCATTATCCAGAAAAGCCTGGACACCCAGCACTGCTTCTCCTTTTATTTCTCACCCACGAGCAGTCAGATTGCTTCAACATTCATGCTGTGCCATCTAACAAATGCTTGCTAGCCACCTGTGTGGATATCTTTAAAACAGTAACTTTAAAAAACACCCACCAGCATCCAAACATATGGATATGTGCCTGAGGGTTGGATACATTCTGTACATACAGTTATTCTCATGCCTGGTGCAATCTGATAGTCCATCTATGCTGTTGCAGGGACACCTCCCTACATCCTCCCACAGGCTCCTACACAACAGTTCAGGATCAGCCAGTGGGCATCAGTGCTAGCCACAATCTAAATTCTCTTTATCATCTCAGTGTTTGCACTTTATCGTGCAACCCTGATTGATAAAGATAGAGCTGACATAAAGGAATTGTATTTCAAAGGAAATGCATGAAGCCATACAGATGATGGAAAGGATGGGTGCGTGTCTGTTGCCACAGGGGAACATCACTTCACAAACCTCTCAGCAGAGCAGGTGAAGCCACTTTTACCAACTCTGGCTATTCGATTAGAAATATCTTTTTATTTATTTTTCATATTGCTCCAGCTGTGCATGCCCACACAGCATGAGGCTGACTTGAGGAGCCTGAAAATGTTAACATTAAAGCTCAAAATAGAAGCAAACCACTCCAGATCCCAAATCTCTTCTCTACAGGTGACAGGATCACTGCCTAGAATAGTGCTTCTTTTCCCACGCTTGATTATAATTTTTCCATTAAAATGAACTAGCTTCTTGACAGAAAATAGTGTTACCAATAGAGCTAAGCCTACTTATTCCCCATTGCTGTATTTTCACTGGGAAAAAAAAAATTAAAGAAAATATTTTTGCCACATACTTCACTGAAACCAAAATATTTCTGACATACATTTCATTGAAAACCAAAATTTTTTGACTGGAAATATGGCTGCAGTCCCTCAGGAGACGTGCTAGTTCATTGACTCCCTTTTTCCCAAGGGAGTCTATGCAAAGAGAGTGTAGAAAAAAAAATCCACTCACATTTGCACAGACTCTGTATTTTTTCCTTTCCCCACACTTCCTCAGACCACATTTACTGGCAATCCAGACAGCAGGCGAAGGACATCCCTTCTCATTCCCCAAGCACAATGAAGCGATGCTCACTACGCATCGCAAGGTGTAACAATGGCCATGACAGTCACACATGAGAGACCAAGAAGCCAAAGGAGATTTTCCCATAACTCTTTCCTAACGGAGCTGTGCCATTTCCAGCCTGCACAACAGCATCTCCTTCCCTGCAGCACTGACAAGACAGGGCCCACAGCGCCTGGACCACAGCTCTCTGGATAGCAGCTATTTTGCCCAAAGAAAACCGTCTCACAGTTTTTCAAGCTCCACGTATAGATGAAAAATTGTGGATGCCTGTCACACCTCATGACTCACTTTGGGGCACTGGCACATCCATGAAGTGTACTCAGAAATGCCTGTCACTCTGCATCTCCTCTGCTCGGCTGACAGCCTAGTAAGGGGCTGGACTCTAATAAACAGAAGATAGCACAGTGGCAGCAGCATCCAGCCAAGGTACCTATCACGCCTTTAAAGACAGACACACACAGAGGGTTTCTGTCTTGATCATAATTAAAGATTGTTTTCAGTCAAAAAAATAAGTGGCAACTGAGGTAAAAATTTGCTGTGGTATGCAGGTGTCTAAACAAGCAAAATAACAGGATTTTTTAAAGCATGGTGGCATCTACCATCCCTTATAAATAAGCTGACAAGAAAAGCAGAAGAAAGACAAAGAAATGCTCATCAAAATAGAGGAAAAGAAGGATTTAGGGATTTATGTTTGCCCAGTAGTCAGCTACACAAATTGCTTGTGAAAAAGTGTTTAAAATGTTTTAAAAGGTGTTTGAGGCGTATCTAGGCTTGCTTATTTGCCAGGGAATAATATTTATGCATTTCTATCTGTTCTGTTCTAAATCACCCAAAATAGACTGTAATGTTGCTAATAAAGCAATATGAATCCAAAAAAGAGCAGGAGCAGAAAAAACCACCCCGAATTAAGGAAATAAAAAATAAAAGACATGGATGTGTTCTGAAGCTGGGACTAATTCATGCAAACAAACAAATCACCAAAGGCACGCTAAAGAAGGAGGAAGGAGAAAACATGTGGTGTAGAAACTACCATGTGTCCATAAGAGATTTATCTCAAAAACCTCTCAAGTGCCAAGTGTTATCTGTCTGCTAGGAATGTAGGGATATTTAATCAACATGAGCCATTAGCACAGTTTCTCCAAACAAAGAACCAAAGACGAGAGAGACCAAATGGAAACCCGTGCGATTTTCTGTTTCTCCCAAGGTTTACGAAATTCCCCTGGGAACAGAGCCAAGAAAGAAGCAAAGATGGTGCTTTCTCAACAAAAAAAATAGAAGCTGAGAAATGACTGGGATAAACTTGAGAGATTCAGGGCCAGGTTGTGACCATCATTTCATAGCTTGGTACCCATGCCCGCTGCCCTCCATCCTGCCAGCCTGCATGGCTTCACCCCTGAGCAAATCTTTTAAGGTTTGGTCACTTTGGAAGAAGCTTTGCCTTAAAGATAAATGCAATGTTTTGCTAGGTCATTAACTACAGCTCATGACTGGACTGTAAAAAGATAAATTTCAGCATGGGCTAAAAATATAAGGGTCATTTGTGACACTCACTTTCCTATCTCAGCCACCAAAATGCAAGTAATTTCTGCTGGGTTTGTAATACAAACATCAGGTCCTTGCTGTAAGGCTAAAAGCAGCTCCAAATGCTTTGTTCAACTCTCATTTCAGCAAGGCAAAGGTATTAGACAAACAGCCAAGCACAGATCACATTCTGCTGTCCCCTAAACTCACATAAATTTATATGGAGCATCTCCACTAGCTTCCATCCCCGCCTGTGCCTGTGGGCTACAGAGAAGGATTGGGGTCTGAGATTTTAAAGTTTCTTGTGAGAACCAACATTCTGAAGCAACCCTAGCAAATGTGTGAAAGAAATCTCCTTGGCTCCTTTCTCCCCTAGCAACAAGGTAGTAAACTCCACGGATAGTAGTCTCCCAAAAAATAAGATAAAGGATTAAAAAAACCACTAAGAGCTATCAGAGAACAGATAAAACAGCATGAAATGAGAGGACAAAAAGGAAATACAAGGACCTCAAGACCCTAGCAGTGCTCACTAGGCAAAGTGAGAATGGAATAAGTCTCCATTCTTTTACTACCCATTAAAAAGTGTTTGTTCCCCCCTACTGACCATCTTATTTGATTTTTTTTTTCTGGATGATTTTCTGTGATAATCACTGAAAAAACAAGAATAAAAGTCTACTTGGTCTCCTGGGCCTTGGCAGAATTATTTTAAATTCGGCAGAGCAGGGAAAAAGGAGGGATGGTTTGCATTTTCTGTTTGAGTCTTGAGTCTTCTTCTAGTACACAGCAACCCTCCATTATTTCAAACATGCTTATTAGGTGCTGAGCTAAAGGTAACTATAATGAAATTAAATTTTCTATCTAGCACCAAGGTGCATAGGTTTCTGGGCAGCCAGCTCCTTGTCACCTTTTCTGTGTATTGTGGCTAAGTATGAATATTAATGAACTGTGAGTTCTCCTCACCCTCCCCTTTCCCAATTTATTCACAACTATTCTGTCTTTCTGCAATGAAAGAAGGAAAAAAAGGGGCTAAATATAATTAGCTTCTCTATGAGAAGCCCTCAGTGTGCTCTGGCATCAGTGACTGAGCCTCCCATCTTGCTAGTGGACAATGTACTGATGAAGAAAATAACCTTTAATAAGACAGCGGTTTTATTATCTTCAGAAGCCCTGACAACCTTCCGAGAGCTCTGCAATGAAAATAAGATTTCTTGCTCATGTTCCTGGCCATGAAATAATCTTGCACAGCCTAACAATAATTGTTTTACCCAAACTTGGGTCACACATTTCTTGATTGAAAATCTGCACTCTCATAGAGAGTGAGGACAGAGGGTTTGGTCTAAAACTACCAGTGCTAATAAGAATAATGACATCTCCCCTCTGCCAAGCCATCACTTCCCTAGAGCTTGCAAATTAGCTCTAGTACTGGAGTGGGAATCCATAATTATCAAGCCATAGACTTGCTACAGACTGCCAACACCAGTTCCTCAGGAAAAGTCTCCTTTCATCAATCCCAGGCACAGTGAGGGCACAGCGAGTCAATGCATTCCACCGCAGGCTGACCCCAGCGAGGGGGACAGCAGAGAGCAGATGTCACCACACCCTGTTTTCTCCTTCCAAAGTTGCAACATCCCAGAGAACCAACTCCAGGGCAGCACTTCTCCACCAAGGAAGGCAGGAGAACCTGCAATGGAAATCTGATCACAGGATAAAGTGCCCTACCACCAAATTGGAGAGAACTTCAATGGGGAGGGAAGTGCACCAAAGAGGCAGCTCAAAAAACAAGTGGTTGCACTCACTAGCCTAGCCAGGAGCTGCCACCTCAGCAGAAGGAAAACCAAACCTCTCTTTCTTCAGCTTGCCTGTTTTTCCTGGGCTACATCACCACAGGATCAGGTTGAGTCCCACCAGCTCTTTGGTTCCCAACCCCACTGAAGGCCGCCTGTACTGAGGCCCAGTACATCAAGATCATCCATTTCCCACCTTCCCTTCACCCCACAAAAAAGGCTGGTCACCAGGACACTGTGAGGACCTTCTCAGTGCCACGATTCATCACTCATGCCCAGACAAGCTCAATGGGCTGGTTCATAGCACACACAGATACCCTGTTCAGCTCTCCAAATGGGGGTACGTGTCACTGCATCTTGAGTTCCAAAAGCACACTTCTCTTTTCAGCCCCACCCCCAAAGGTACAGGCTTGCATGGAGTGTGTCTGCATTTGAACTGATGAGTGCTCCCCAAAATAGAAGACAAAAAGCTGATTCCAGTCATCTCCAAATTATTTTATATTAATAATGATTTGCATTAAAAATTAATTCCCTTTGACTCTACTCACACCTCAGTGGTGTTTACTGACTGAAAACATGCTGGTAAATGTGTTTGCTGAAGAAACATTCCCTTCACTGGCAAATTTTAGGCAAATATTTGTGGTAAGCCATTTTCAAAACTGCAAACCGAAATGTTTATCCCAGAAAAAGGATTATAGAAGTCCACTCGCAGGACAGAAACATACCACACAACCTCTGTCTCCAGCCAGCCTGACAGGCGCCCAGCAAAGACAAAGAATCCTTCAGAGGGGTACTGGGGCTGGCTGATAAAATCCCAGCTTGCTTACAAGCAGACCAAAACCCGAAGGAGAGGAAGGACAAAATTTATGAAGCAATCATCTCATGGAAATTATTTTCTCAGTGTGCCTATCACATTTGGTGAAAGGAGGAAGTACATGCGAGGCCTGACACAGCTCCACTGAGGTTGAGGTGGAATGGGGTTTATTCCCTTCTGTTTCTGTGGCAATGAACAGCAGCAGTGCTCCCTCAGATTGTGTTTTTGCAGGCTATATGTGCTCAGAAGGAGGGTCAGCTGGATGGTGGCCACTAGACCTCAATTAGATACGAAAATACTATGTCAATGGAAAGTTGTACATAGCTGCAGAAATGCCCTTACGCCTGCACAAACCAGAGAAGAAGAAGGCAGCTTAGAAAGCAAATTTTATACTACATCCAAGCCAAGCATCTATAATATATGTTTTGTTTGGTATTTACACAGAATCTATCTGAAAACGAAGGTGCCTTTAGTTGCCAAGTGTAGCAGATGTGTTTTCTGCAATCTACTGCCAAAAAGTAAGTTAAGAAAGGAGAAGAGGGAAGTTCAGCTCCTTCAGCATGGAGAGCATGGTGTCCAAATACTTCAAGTCAACCCACCTGCAGTAAAATTTAAAGTATTTAACTCAGACGGCTGAGACTGCGGCTGATTATTTTTAATCTCGACAATAGCATGACACCCAAATGGCAAAGTGCAGCCTTCCTGGAGGGTACCTTTGCCTGTTGCCTATAAGGAATATGTGGGAACAGCCAGAAGACCTACCCTGGGTCAAGCCTGAGAAATGGCAGAGGCAGGACTTGTTCGAGGACTTTGCTGCAGCCTCCTCCAAATAAACTGGGTGGTGCAGGCTACCGAAAAATTTGATCCCACAGCCCAGTCCTGCCTGACCAGTCCTCCCCACTGCTCCTTCTTGTAGGCTCACCACAGAGGACAGAGCTTGACCCACCTTCGGCACGATGTCCCCTGAGCAGTGCACAGCTCCTTCCAGTTCAGTACATTGATGGGAGGGCAGAAGGAAATGTACATTGCTACCAGCCTGGTGCAAGAGACGTGCTGCACTCTTAAAAAACAAAGGATTTTATTTTTTTGAGTTCTCAGCCTTTCTGTTTTTCATGACCTAAAATTTCATTCTCAAAGGACTTCCTCGAAGGCATTTTAAGCAGAACTACACATAAAAAGCCCAAATGGCTGACAGAAGATCAATAGTGTTTTTCCCAATGCAACCTGTGAAAAATGGTATTTTTAATGTGCACTTTTAACCTCTCTCAGACTCCCTGTCTCAGTGACGACCACATAGCATATGGTTCTAGCCATCAGAAGAATTAAACAAGTATCTACAAAGATAATGAAGCAGTAAAACCTGCAATAGAGATTAAACTCTCTGGAAACTTGTAAGTGGAAAAGGTTTAGAATAATGCTTCATTGCAAATTGGAAAACAATCAGAATATAATTTTGTTTTAAAGCAGACGAGAATTTGAAGAGACTGTGAAATTGTAGAAGAATTTGTAATGTACATAAGGCAGAGCAGTTGGTCATCAAATTTTGAGAGGGCTAACCTATCCTTGCCAAGGGAGCAGAGGGTGATCAGTACCAGCACCAAAACATCCAGTCAGAGCCTTCTGGGGGAAAAAACTCTTGGTGCTGCCATAACAAGAGTTTGCCAAGCAAAGAAAGTCACCCATTCTGGACCAGTGTTCACACTCCTCCAGCATTGTAAGCACTGGAAAAAGTTCAATGCACCTAGCAGGGAGCAGGAATACAGAGTTCAGAGCTGAGACAGGGGGTGCAACCTGCTAGGCAGTTCTCACCATGTCATAGACACAGCACCATAAATAGCCAGATGGGGAGAAAGGTTTGCATCCACAGCATTTTTTCTAGAGGCAGGCACAAGTCATGGGACACGGTATCTTCGCAGAGGCCACATTTGCACAAAATTCATGTGGCAGGAAGGCAGAGTCTGGCCCTGCCTATTGCACCTGGTGCAATCTCAGATGGGAGAGAGCAATCTGAACTCCAACATGACTTCAAGTGGCACACTGTCAGACAGGATCCCATCTGCAGGGACACGCTCTGAACCACAGCATGGCAGAGAGCCTCTCTGATTATCCATGGATGGTGCATGGCTGAGAATTCCCCTTTTCCTGTTGGCCTGGGAGGGGCAGATGCGCACAAGCACGACTTTCTGAAGATTTTGCAGGAACCTATGCACCAGTTGTGCTGCATGGAAGTTCTCATGTCAGAGCTCTGAAAAGGTTCCTAATTGCTAATTTTGCCAAGATTGAGAAGGAAAAGCCATAGCACGTGCGTGATGCAAGAACCACAAAACTTCCCTACTGCAATACCATAAAAAAAGTATTTTAGCCTCTGATAAAGGTTCCCAGCTTTTTAAGGCCTTACATACATTAATAAGCTTAATTATTTGTGAGTCTCTGTAGCCTAATCATTAACATTTGCAGTTAATGCAAATGTCATTCACTATGGTTGCACCTATATTACCTGCTCAGCTATCTACCACAGAGTCCAGGGGTCCTGAGGGATCATGGTGTACTCTGCTCTCACTGGGCCTGGATTTTCCTTGCAGAGACTATTGTGCACTAGAGTTTCATCCTAAGAAAACGTGTCCCCAGGCTCAGGAACCCAGAAGTGCTGCTACATTCAATAATATGCTATATGTAAGGACAGAAAACCTCACCAAATGTCCTACAAGCCCACACAGAAAGGTGGACTCTCAAAAGCACCTTCCAGCAAAGTGAATAACAGTATTTTTTTCTTTATTGCTTAAAAAGGGATGAATGCTATTGAAAAAGGAGTAGCCAGTAACAGTAGTAGCAGTAGACAATATTTTCTGGGATTAAACTGTAAAGCAATATTTGCAGGAAACTACACATTGATTCTGACTCTGCAAGCCTCAGAAACTTTCCCGGATTGTGAGTCCAAGCTTCCACCTTGACCCCACCAAAGCTGATGGAAATGGACAATGCTGGTTATTCAAGAAGCTCCTGTTTTCAGAGGAAGAAAAATGACAGGAGAAATATTTGTATCAGCACAATCATTCCTTTGGCTCTTTCACTCTCCTTCTCCCAGTCCTGGCTATTAAATAGATCGCTCTAGCTAGAAAGTTCTTCATACAAATTCCTGACCTACACTCTACTGCTGACTGTTTGATGATGCTGTCACCTTCCCAATGCCACAATGTTTTTTCAAAAAAAATTCAGGTATTTTTTCTGATGACATACTATTTAACAAAAAACATCAAACCTCCAACTTCAGATACAGCAGAAAACCATCATCCTGTGACCAACCACAGAATGCCTGAGGTAGGAAAATACTATTTATTCTTGTAATGGATTTTATGAACAAATCAAATGAGGTGAGATGTTTCCGAAAATTTGATCATTCATCACCAAAGCCTTTTCCCATCTTGTACTCATCATTTCTACTACCTGCCACTGCTGGAAATATGTCCTGCTCATAGAAATAGATATAACATGCACACACACACTTACTCACGTGCACACACTCCAAGCAAGTGCCTGGCCTTCTTTGGAGAGCAGCAGATCTATAAAGATGCAAGGACCATTTAATCAGTCATTTTTATTTGCTTTTCTTTTAATAAAAAACTACTGCAGCTATGGAATGTGAACTTTTGCCTCCTTCTTAAATGTCAGGCTTAACTAGTCTCCCTTTTTTCCTCCATCTCAGAAATAGTCTTAATAAAGCTGGAGAGGATGTGCATATATTTATCATGTTTTACTTTTGTCTGTCAGAATGGCAAAAATTTTAGTGTTACAGAGATATAAAAAAATCCTAAACTCTTCAGTAAACTGGTAATTTAGATGTCTCCACACATTTTCTGAGGCTTTAAGAAAGAAGATGCTGTCATCACAAAAAAAAAAAGTGGTTTTAATTCTGGTAAAGTTTTGCACATGTGTATACATGTTTGTATGTGTGTGTTTTAATGTCATAAAATACCAGAAAAAGTTTTGGAGGTTGTGGGAATAAATTTTCAGCATTCTTGCTCATTTAAGGGAGGGCAGCCAAAAAAAGTGTATTCACAGAAGCTTGGCAGCAATCCCTCATGGAGACAAATAAGTACATCACAAGACAGTGCTGTTCCCTTTCCACTGTGCAGCAATGCAGAATTTCACACTCTGTTCACATTGCAGAAGACTGAATAAAATTTATCAATGCTCAAAAGGTTCATTAAAAAAAAAAGAGCAAAACCCAGTCCTTGCTGTGTAAGCACTCGAGGTTTTCAGCTGCTGGTGTGGGGAGGTGCTGTGGTGGGCTCAGACAGTGGAGGATGGCTCCGCTGGGCTGTACCATTACAGGCTGCTTTGGCTCTTCGTCCAGCAATGTGGTCATTCCTGAAATCACTCCACGGCTTGCCCTTGGGAACGTTCCCTCAGTTTTTAAGACTGAAGGCACATACTTTTCTGCCATTTGTGGCTCTTGGGAATAAAAAAAAAATTTAAAAAGAAAGAAGGTGCAGAATTACTCCATTTACTTTTCACTGCCCGGGTGGCCAGTGATCAAACATGGCAGTTGATAGAAATGGTCTTTGGCTATCTACCATCCCGGATTTTCAAGTTGAATGTAAGTAATGTTGCAATGATAAACAATTTCAAAACAAGTTACTTAAAATATCATGAGACTCCAGCTCCAAGATTATTGCCCCAAAAATGAAACCACTGAGGTTATTCTTCTCTTCTCTTCTCTCTTCTCTTCTCTTCTCTTCTCTTCTCTTCTCTTCTCCTCTTCTCTTCTCTTCTCTGCTCTTCTTTCTTCTCTCTTCTCTCTTCTCTTCTCCCAACATCCTCTTCTCCCCTTGCTCTGGAAAATGCTTTCCCTGCATCTCTCACTCTTTCTTCCCTCTCATGAGCTGTTTTATCTCCCTGGTGCACACAAATTTCCTTCTCAATATCATCTTACAGATTTTCTCTGTCTGCCTCGCAACAGTCTTAAAAGATACTCTCTGGCCAGACCCTCTTCAGCTATCCTGCACCTCCAGAGACTCTCCAGACTTTGTGGCTCTTACAGCATATATTGAAACTGATTGCATCTTTCTGGCTCCCTCAGGGAAGCCCTGCAGTTTGTGGGGTAGTAAAAAAGCTGAGCTGCAAAATTTGGGAGGCAGAGGATCCCAAATGGTCATCCCAAGGTACATATATTCAAATGTCATTCTTCATATCATTCTTCATATTTAATAACGTCGGCTCTGCTAGAAGTCACCCTGAGTCTTCACCATCTTTCCAACTTTAATTTTTATATCATTGAGCCACACAAAGGTATAAACTGAGAAAATATTCGGGTTGGATTCCAAAACTGGTCAAACATTTGTAGTCATGTGACACTACAAGATAACACAAGTGTCAAATTTTTTTTCAACTACTGGAGTGTATTAAAACAAATTAAAAAAAAAAAAGTTAGAACAAACCCCTGGAGTGACCATTATAATTTACTTTAAAATCTCAAAGATGTTAATGGCAATTGTTTCTAATGCATTGGAAAATAACAAAAAGAATATATATTAGACTTACTAATTATGGTAGTTTTAAGAAAATGGACCATTTTTCCTGGTAAGTGATTTGGCTGTGAAATAATTCTCCCACTGCCCTCATACTGTATTATTATCAGACAGGACAATCTGTTCAGGCACTATTGAAGGAGATATTTTTTATCCTTTTGTTTAAGTGTAATTCTGAAGTGGTTTCACAAACACACTCAAATACTACCAGGGTGAATGAGAGGCAATTTCTAAAATGGATGTATTTTTTCCTTCTAGTATTAGTACAAGATGGAGAGACAGGCTTGGTAAGGCACTTTGAATGCCCCCTGTGCTGAGATGAAGACCTGACATCACACTTCCACATTGCACTGAGAGCTTAGACCAAAAGGGCTTTATCTTCTTTTGTCTGTTGGTTTTTGGCTTTGTCTGGGTCAGACAGCCTGGGAAGAGCCATGCAGGTTGGAAAGTTGCTGACAATCTGTTGAAGCTGGTGGAGCTTGGGTAATGTATTAGTATCACTGTGTACTCTTCTGGGAACTAGACAGAATCTCTTCAGGACTACCTTTCTTTAAGTGAAGTCACGTTGATTGTTGGATTGAGCTTGGAGAATCACTGCTCTCATGACAATTTTTTCTTCAATAGCAACAACTTCTTTAGAGGAATTTGCTGACAAGAGAGGTTCCATCCATACTAGTAAAAGAAGGATGACCAGGACCATCCTGGGGGAGTAAGATCAACTGGCAGAGGACAGCCTGTGTCGATGAAATTGAATTCTCCTACCTTTTCAAAATACACCCAAGCTGCCTGTTTCCATAGGAGTGTCATTATCAATGCTTGCTTCCCAGTACATACCCCATTATCTAAAGCGCTTCTTTCTAATGGTACCACAACATCTACCAAAAGACAAGTGACAGGTAGTCTGGATGATGTGCAGAATAAATATTCTTACCTACTCAGAGAAACTGAGGGGAAAAGCAGCACTACCACAAAGGCTCCTTAGAAGAATGCTCTGGGAAACCCCAGCAGTCTCAAGGGCATCCTTATGATTGCACAGTTTTTTCTTATTTTCAGTCATCACAAAGCACAACACCAAAGTGCAGCTCTACAATTCTAAGGTAAGCGTTAGGGTGCTGTACTTGCTGGTTGTTGGTGGAAAAACTCTCACAAGCATCAACACAGACACAGAAATGATGTTGCATGACCAGTTTATCCTCTGACTGTCCCATGCTTTCCTGCAGCTTTCACCAATACAGACATTGTGGAATCACAGGAGACAGAGCTGAAAAACACCCTGAGATGTCCCAGGGTAGGACAAGCTCTGTCTCAGTGCCGTTTCTGGTGGTTGCTTGTCTCCCCTGCTCTGAAAAACACTTCACCAAGGAGGACAGCTCCTCATCTCCACAGATGTTCTTGTCCAGTTCCTCGCTATCCTCATATTTTCTCTTGCTTTCTCTCCCAGGTCCTTCTCTCTGCAGCTTATGACCACTGCTTCTTGCTTTGCCTGCTGCAGATATAGAGAACAGATTATTTCCCTCTCTTTCCACTTGAAAACTGTTATCCTGTCCCATTTCCCCCATGAATGTGCTCTCCCTTAGAGCAAGTAACCCAAATCTTTGCCTTTTTTCTTCTTAGGCTATGTGTTTAGATCACATTTTTCTGAATAACTTAATCTTCACTTCATCCTCTCCAAGTGATCGATGGCTTTCATGAAGCACACTGCCAGACACTGGACATGAGATAGCTTTAGCAATGAAAGCATTATTTCATGTCTTTGTTGTTTACACGTCACAGGGTGGACTTTCTCCTTTTCACAGCAGGCTGACGTTGCTCACAGCTTGTGATCCAACATTGCTCTGAGATCCCTCCTGGAAGAAACCAACAGTTTCTCACCCCTTATTTAATTAATGATTTTTTGTTGCACCCTACCTTGCACCAGAAGGGAACTGTGGCACCAGGCACTGTGGAATTTCATCTTATATTTAGGAAAAATCTTCAATTTTTCAGAATTGCTTTAAATTCTAACTCTTTTCCTGTTGTGCTTGCAGTATTTCTTAGATTTGTTTTAGCTTCAGGCTTGCTAAGCCTCCCATGATCCAGGTCATTAAAGAGAGCATTGGATGAAAGTGAATGGAGAACAGGCACTTGTGCACTATTCACAAGGCAAGATTTCTAAAAAGATGGCACTTTATCACAGTTTCATAATACATATTTTGACATTCCTTTCCCCCTTTTGCTATCAACCACCACTCTTCTGGGCTGTGAGTTTCAAATTTCCTCTTACACAAAGGCTGTAATAAGATCCTAGAAAACATTTTCTAATGGATAACTCAAAACTTGAGCCAGGAATATAAATCTGAGATATTTAAATTATCCTAACTGATATCTGTGGGGATTCACATTTACTACTGGACATCTTATATCCCTTGCAATTAAAAAAAAGGTTTGAAAATCCTGTGGCCTTCTTTCTGATGCTCTGCATCCCCTTACTGAAGGCAAGTTTTGTGCACATTGTGGCTTAACAGCATATTATTTATCTTTTACTTTTCTGACTGGCACAAACTCGCTTTTTTCCCATGCTGCATTTTTTTTAACCTGAGTCACTTTATTTGATGCGGCATATCTGCTTGTTAAAGGTCTGTGACACACAGGTAGCACACTCCTTGTTTTGAGCACTGCTGTGAGTCAGAAACTCTTTCATTTCAACCCTGATTTTGCCATATAGGCAGCTGCATAGGTCTAGGCAGATATTTTAGCTCCCTACGTTGTTTTAGTACCAGCCAGTGCTAAAACAACCCAGCAGACAACATTGTCTTCCTTCCTTTCAGTGAAAGTCCAAAATTAATACCCGCAGTGAATTGCACCCAGCTAAATGCACTTAGCTACAATTATTCTTTCAGGTTTTCAGTGCGTATTTACAAACAGCATCTCGGAAATAGGCTACCAGATCTTCAGCTGGTGTAACCGTGAGGCTCCACAGATGGCCAGGAGAACTGTTCACGAAGGCATTATGTTATCGAACTGTATTATGTTATCGGGTTCTGTAAATCCTATTTGACAAGATCTGCTATAAAACCAGTTTCTGCACCCCTGAGCTTTATTGCAAAACACCTGCATTTACACTTCTTTCTTCTGCTGAGGGCAAAGTATTTTAGAAGCTGAATCTCTTAATGGAATTGATGTATCAAGAAGAGCAGGTGGATTTCTTGGGAAAAAAAAAATTAAGAAGCAAACAAAGGGAAGGGAAGCAAAGGAAGGAAAGTATAGCTTCACTAAAAAAGCTTTTCTGTACTAGAATATTAAGGAGATACTATGACAAATCAAACACAGGAAGATTAGGAGTTACAGGAACTGAAGGCAAAGAGAATTAGAAGTAAAAGTAGCAGAGCAGGAATACAATCTCAAAGGTCAATTGATAAAATACATAGCAAGCGCTGAACCAACACGAATCAATACTGCTCAGTATGAACTGAATCACAGCCTAATAACCACATCACGTCCACTTCATGGCACTATCTATCACAGCACAGCAGGAAGCATTGTCCAGTCCACTTTCTGCACACTCACATGGACTGGCCTTGCCAAATGGTCCGGAGGAGTAAGGTGGGATGTATTCCACCCTTGGTGCTCTGCCCTAGAACTGAAAAGTGCCTAAGAAATGCAACACCACAGATCTACACTCCCCGAAGCAAGATGGGACTAGGAAGAGCAAAGGAGGCTTAGTGGCTGAGCGCAATGCCTGCCACATCTTCCAGATGGGAGGCCGTCCACAGAAGTGAGCATCCTGGTGCAGTTCCCTCCTGTGCATAGGTGTGTACCCTTCTCATCAGCCCAGGAGGAGCAAAGGAGGCTTAGGTTCCTCTGTCCCTGCCCTCTGAGTCAATCCCAGGGTTCCTCTGCAGGCTCCATCTCCTGGACAACATGCAGGTCAGCAGGGAGATCCCTATGTCCAGTAAGATTTGGTCACAGTGAATCCATCCCTAGGTCAGCTTTGGAGTAAAAACTGCCTTCTCCATAAAGGAGGATGAACTCACATAGAAAATAAGTAGAGACTGGATTGAGAAGAGGGATCAAAGTCAAGTCTAGCCCATTTTTACACCATGTTATGGAAAAATCTTGGCCCCTTTCAAATTAGTAAAAGTCTCCAAAGTGCTTAGAAAGGCCTGAGAATACGTCATTAGTCTTGATCTAATGCTTATGATGTTTGACCTGCTTCTTTCCCAAAATGCAGGTGGATCTCATTCAAAATTTTATAAGCAGATATAGTCAGCAGTATAGGCTCCATGAAGATACTGCACATTTGCTTGAATATGACAGCACATTTGGGGTAGATTGCAGTTACTGCTGTGTGCCCAAAAGGGAGTGCTGAAAGAAAAGATTTTTTAAATCTGCTCTTTCTCCAGTTATCCTTATTCCGGAGAAGTACTGGATGTTAAATTGTTTCTTACCGATACAAAGCCGCAGAAAATCACCTCTTCATCCTAAACCCTGCCCTGAGCCTGGAGGCTCCTTAGGCTAGTGCCATCCCAGCATGCCGGTGCCTGTTGCTGGCGGGAGGGCCAGGACTGGCACTGCAGCTGCTGCCGCTCGCTGCCCTGCCCGAGCGGAGCCTGAGGCAGCACAGCCAGGCAAGGCACGGGGCGCCTGGCACGGATCCGGAGCGAGCCTCGTGCTCCAACACCTGTGGATCCGCTGGAGATGACTGCAGCCCCTCGGGCAGCTCGCCTGCCAATGCAACACACACAGATGCTATCGAAGCAGTATCCCTGGGAAAGACTGGGAACTGGCTTCCTTGGCTTTCTCCACACCTTTTTCCTGTCTTTCAGCTGGTCCCGTGCCTGGGACAACACCTTTTCTTAAAGCATGTGTTCTCCTCTTGCTTGTTTTGATTTTACATTTTGAACAGGTTAATCATCCCTGTCTGACAGATACACCAAATTCAAGATGCTAAGAAGTCTTCAGGTTAACTCCTTTTCTAAGAAAATTGAATTTATATAACAAATCCACAACAGAATGAACAAGCCTCACATTTAAAAACATTTCATTTCACCAAAAATGTCTTTCACAATCTTAACTGGTTGAAGTAAGACCAACCAGCAAAGCAGGCTTACAGCACTCCTGGACTGTTATAGTCCTTCTTCATAACATAACTAAACTTTCAAGAAAAATTCTCTACCTTAGTTTTTCCCTTCCATTTCAAGTAGCAATGGTGCTATATAACTTAGAGGACACATTTTAAGATTACCATGCATTGCTTATGTATATTATATATGTTAATATTATATATACTCATACAATGCTTATACCAGGATCTCACAAATATAAGGAAATAAATCTTACCACATATGTTTACAGAGCTGTTAGAAAGATTTTGGAGTCTAATTAACTGAGAGTTCTCCCCAAATGAGAAAATTAAAAATCACAGGGAGAATAAGAAGTGGCACAGGAGTGGAATTGTCTCAGGAAATTAATCAAAATATGCATAACCAATTATTTGACAGATATTACTTCTTCTAATTATAGCCAGATATCGCAGCTGACAGAGAAGGTAAGGTAGCTTTTTACGTAACAGCAGAGCACAGGACATCTGTCACCAAAATCTATTCCACAGCTAATTCTCTTAGTATCTCACTTAAGGCAGTCTCTGATCAAAATCATAGATAAATAATTCTGTATATTTCCTATTCTATGGCTTTGTAAGCAAATGAAGTCGACAAGCTGCTAAGTCTGGAAAATACTGCCCTGTGTGCTCAGCTACCTGCCCCCATTCATGGAGAAATCCAGCTGAGATTGGTGTCTTGACCCATGCCCAGCTTGTGCTTGCAATATGCTTTTGTGCCCATGTCATCCTATGCCATTTGAAAACACAAAACAACTTTGCTGAGTTTCTAACATCCATTATTTAGTCATTCCATGTGCTGTTAATCTTTGGGGCTGAGGATGACTTTGTTTTGTTTCAGAGTCATCAAACTAAACTCAGTCCACTGGGGTTACTTTATCACCAGCAATGCTGGCAAGATTTTTATGCTGCTCCAAATACAGACAATGTACAGTTCAAACACACACGTATCTGTGTTCACACATGCTCACACACACTCAAAGGTGTGTGTATCTAAACACATGGAAACAAACACAGTTTCATCATGTTTTCCTTTAAAAATAATTTTAGCCAGTGGCATTGCAAAATCTGCCTGGCCTATAACCAGGAGCTTGCACCTGCACAAATCCCAGTTGCAGAACTCATCCTGTAACTGTTAAGCAATTTGCCTGTTAAACACCACTGGCAAGAGTCTGGCAGATCTTATGCTCAAAAAAAACAGTATTTGTTTGGCTTATATGTTACTAAGACACTGCACTATTCCTCAGACCATCTAGAAAGCTGCTGTTGTCATTCTGACAAGAGGTTTTGCTTTCCCCTTTAAATTAATGAAACGTTCCCTTACATGCAAGAAGCACAGCCCAGAAGAACCAAATCCTTCCTAAAATGATGTTTTTATCCTAGACATTCTTCTTATATCTGGAGACGTAGGAAGGAGCAGGGCTTATCGTTCCCTGCTCCCACTCCTACTCTTTTAGAGAGGAGCTGGCTCTGGAAGAGGAGGTTCAGGCTTTTTCCCTTGGAGAAAAAAATTACTTTCTATTTCTCCTCACTTCAGTCTCTTGCCAGACTTTTTAGTTAGTCTTTCACTAATGTTGGCATGTCCCTCCTGGTCAATGCAGCTGGTATGGGCAAGAGCAGTGAAAATGCACTGCAGCCCAGGCTTCAATACATGACAGCAACCAGACTAAAGATGTCCCACAGACTTTGGGTTCTCATGGCTCTCTGAAAACCACATTGCTCTGTCTTTGCTGCTACTGCCCTGTTAGCACATGCTACTTATTGGTGGGGTGCAGAAAAACATCAAAAATCACTGGCAAAGACATGATTTGCGTAAGCACTCTAACAGGACTGCAAATAAAGGCTCTCAAGGAGGTCAGGGAAATGCTGGCAGAAGAGGTATAGAGGTGAGAGCTGAGAAACATTTTCCATTCATTTGATTCTCCAATTTCCAAGAAAGCAGAATTACTTATTTAGAAAAACACAAAAGTTGCACCAAAAATGCTCAACTGGATAACTGGTTATTCCACATAATGTCCAAGGCACTAAATTTTGGCTGCCTGCTCAGCTCAAAAACAGTCAACAAAAATTAGTCATTTTCTCCATTTCCTTGAGCTTCCCTTTCTTGATTCCTCCCCTTTCTTCTTGGGTAGAACAAAGAAAGATCAAAAATAAGCAAGTGCGCAGACCTCTGTTGAAAATTTTTCTGTTTCCTGGTGACAAGTGCAAAATCACTTCTCATGAAATAGCAACCTCTCTGTCTAGAAGCACATCTGCTAACCTGAAACATCTGTCCTCTGCAGCCAGTGCAGGGCAATAGGTTGACAGATTAACCCTCCAGAGGTGCCAGACTCAGATACATGCCCTGGACAAGATAAAACAAATTTTGAAGATGTCTCTCTCTCCCAAAGTTAACTGTAGGAGGATCCTGGAAAACTTTGGTTCATGTACATTTATAAGGGCAGTAATATATAAAAGACTGGCAGTGAAAGACCTGAAGTCAGGTGAGAGGGGTCCTGCCTTTAATACCTTGTGGACAGCAGAAAGCACACAGAAAGGCAAGTCAGGTCTGGAGTGCTGATTGCTATAGAAACCATAGTACCATTTCTGTGTCTTTCTTTCTTTGTCTTAATTTTTTTATCTCCTGTAAGTTTGGGATAAGTAAAAATCTGGACTACCAGTCCTTTCCTTTGTGATTTTTTTTTTTTTTAACAGAACAAATTTTAAGGCCATTCTTTGACTTTCTTTACAATTTCTCCCCACATACACACCAGATGAAAAGCTTTCTAACCATGCCATTAATCTGCAGGTGCTTAAGTGAGGACTTGATGTGCAGGTTTAACAAACTACTGAAGATCAGTGCTTGAAAAATGAGGACCATTATTATTCCATGCCTTGCAGATTATGAACTGATAGCTGTAGCCTCCATCCTTTGCTTGTGCTTCATAACTTGGAAATCTCTGCACATTCAGAGAAGCATTCAGTTAAAAAGGAAATGGATTTCTCTGTCTAATTAGACTAAGTGCTCTCTCCTAGCCTTTGTCCTTGTCTTTCTGGGATCTCATTTACGGTGCTATTTAAAAGGAGCCACATCTGTTACAATGAGCTGTCTGTCAACTAAACATCCCATATCAGACACAATTTTCTCTCACCTTTTACTTATACTTTTCAATAACAAGATGATAGATACAGATTTTAGTCAGCAGTTTTTTTTAAAATTGCTGAAAGTTTGCCCTCCTCCCTATCCTCTTTCAGCTTGCAATATGGTCCTGATTTAGAGACACCATGACCACTGAATTGAAAACCTGGATTAGTTTGGCCTCAAAGTTTGCTTTTATTTAGACCACTAAAATAAAAATCATCTTGGTCTTTGCATGTTTTAATTGAGAATACTGCTAATCGCTCAGTAGCAATAGACATATGCCTCACTGTAAATTTTACATTCACCCCTAGCAGCTGCAGCTGGTGTTGATTTAGTGTTACCCTGATAACCCTGCTGGGTGGTTTTTCACTTGATTTATATTCCCTGTGAAGGGTGGAGGTAACATTTTTGAGAGTGTGAAAACAAAGTGACCTTACAGCTAAACTCTCCTTCCTACAAGCAGCAAAGCAGTGGTTTTTACCATCTGACCTTTAAAACTGAAATTACAAGGGTCATCCTGAGCAACTCTGCTGCAACGGGCTTTGTTTTAATCTACCAACCACAAACATTCAGGGTCAGCCCTGAATGTTTGTTCATTACTTTGATTGTCCTCCACTGGTGTTTTTTGCACACGCACACGGGAAAGCAAACACAGCCCAGGGGAAGGAGGGATCCCCTGCACGGCCAGCTGGCTGCAGGGGTGGAAGTGCTGTGGGTGCACAAACACACACAGCACCATGCTAAAGGCTGCTGTGCCATCTCCAAGCCACTCAACCACATTTTCCAGCCCAGTGCTGGGCAGAGAAGTTAACCTGGGTCCTGCAGCCTCCTCAAGGCTTAGCTCAGGGCAGCAATCACGCTTCTCAGGCAGGGGCTGCCACAAGGACTCGGCTGCATTTTTCAGGCTGAGTGTTCTCTCCACAGCAGCTCACTGTGCTGCTTTTATAAGACAGCCCTTTCTCGTGGCTCTCTTGTGCATTTAAGCTATGAATTCTTAGTATTTGTTGGGCCTGGTTCATCAGTGATCTGCTTTCACTAGGCCTTCAGAGGCTCTGTCATGACACAAATAATGATTAATAGTAACAATAAAATCCTTTGTCTGAAATAGCTGTGTATCATTTGTAATGGATAGCTGGTCAATACTTTACTCTGAAAGTTTAGCATCCTCCAGGGGAAAGAACAATTTACTTTTATTTAATACATTTCCTGTAAGTGTGTCATCAGTTACTTGCTGCTCTCTCATGTACAAATTCTTGTGGATCTGAAGTCTACGTTTTAGCCTAACATTTCATTCTCAGCTGAAAAGCAGACATCGCCCTTCCTCAATAAGTTGTATATTGAAAGCCAATCTTAACATTCCAGGCGGCAACCGTGAGAAGAGCGAGCAGAAACACAGCTCAGCCTTTACAAAGAGCAAGGTGTGCCTCTGCCTGAGTGAAACAGCTGACAATAGGTGGGACCAGCACGCAGGGTTGCTAACTGCTTGTTTATGTCATTTTCCACCGTTTCCCTTTTAGGCAACAGAGCTCCATTGGCACCAACTGCTGCTAAACATCTAATATTTTGAAAGATTTGGCCTTTTTGACTGCAGTAGGATTTAAATTAAATTTTGACACATCATCTTAGCATATCCCTTAATACCTCTAGCTCTGGCCTTACACCACGAGGAGGGTATGATAGATGCAGCCCTTATCTGATCTGAGCCAGCCACAAAGCAGGCAGTCTTTGAGGCATTTTATCTTACAATACAGATACCTTCTCTTGGATTGTATTTTGTCTTTGCCAAGTTTAGTGTGAAGCACAGCGTACAGCCAGAGGGAACAAAATCTATGTTTTTAAACCATGTTCCTTAATGAGCCTGCCCCAAATTAAAACAGCCTCTGTTATAACTTCAAAAACCTTCCCACTTCTCAGAGATACACTCACTGCATATATCTCAGAAGCCAAGTTCATGCCAAAGGGCTTTTTTATACTTTTTTTTTTTAGTTCAGCTGCCAAATGCTGCATTAACTCAGTAGCTGAAATGCTGACTCATCAGACCGTACTCATCAGAAATGCCTGTGTGTTCTCAAATAGAGATTGCTTTCTTTTCTGAGAGTTTAGATTCCTCTTCTGTGACAAGTTTCAAGCTTTATGGCCTCAAAAGATATGTTATTCTTATTTGATTCTGAATTGCCACCATAGATTTAAGACCTATTGGCTACCCTTTCAAATCCTCTTATGTCTGGAGTGGCATGATATTATTAGTACTATTATTATTGTTGTTGTTGTTGTTGATGATGTTTCATATTTTTATTGTTGAATTAAATTATTTGCTCTGGGGTTTTTTTGTTTGTTTTTTTTTTTACAAAATACCCTCATTTGAAAGCTAGACCACAGGTGTTGCTGTGTCCATCTTACACAGGATGTTTGTTTCAAGGGACCCTAGTTCAGCAGGCACACATTCTTTAATTAAACTGATTTACGGTGCCATCAGCTCCCTGTATTTTCAGATTTCACTGAAATCACAGGATTTCAGCAGGAAGTTGGAATTAAAGACAAAATTAACACAAGAGCAGAAATAATGAGAGAATGGCCAGTGATCCTGAAACTGGAGGGAACAATATTGTCTGGGTAGTTCAAGGCAAAATTAATTTCTGGGCAGAGACAGATGATGTGCCCCAAAGTGTGTCTAGTGGGGGGCGAAATCACCTTGCTCAATAAATGTAAGAGACCTGACTATTAATTTTCTCACACATATTTGGTAAATGCAGTTTAGAAAGAAAATTACCACTTTTTAACCTCAAAAATGCTATAAAATTTACAACCTGACTTATGAATCTTAAGGGTATGAGTCTGGCAGAATCTTTTCAGGTTACCTCTCTGATCAATGAATCCAGAACAAACAGTTTAGATTAAATTCACTGCTGGGCAGACAATATATAGGGCACAGAATATGAAAAATTTCATTAACATGAAAAAAACCCCACATCTGATTCACGCAAATCTGGTGATGAAGAGATTCCAGCAAAATTTCATTTTTATATTCAAAGATACTTGGGTTTGGCCTGAATCTGTTCAAATCCAGCTCCTGTTGCTATTTACAATGTTATCAAGTGATAGTGGTTTTTAAAACATTGTAATTCCCCTTACACTGGTATTTTATGGGCTGAAGTCCCATGATCCCTCATGCAGCTGTCAAAACCTCCAACTTTCCCAGGACAACCGTTTCAGTTTATTTAAGTGCTGTCAGTGCCAAAATCTGGGGCATTCTGGAAATCTGATGGTAGCATAAAATAAACTGAAGCTGAGTGTCAGAAAAAAGGGAACAGGGAATATATTACTCACTGACTGAGTTCATAAGAGAATGAATTATATAATAAAAAAACCTTCCTTGAAAAGAACGAGCCACCACCAGAGTTTCTAGTTTTACTGCACAACTCAGTAGTGAAAGGCTACAAAAAGTAGGCACTTCACCTCAGAACTGAGGGCTGGCTTCACACCACTGTGCAAACACAGCTTTTGCCACGGAACAGGCATGTTCTTTTATGGCTTAATAAACACGGCAGTCATCCAGTCACATCCCATGCATGCCAAACCTTTACTTTCCACACTCAGCCCTCACTGTCAAAGACTTTTTTTCTCTGATGAGACCCCACCTGCAGTGCTGCATTCAGCTCTGGGGTCCCCAGCACACGAAGGACATGGACCTGTTGGAGTGAGTCCAGGTGTGCGACACTAAGATGATCAGAGGTATGGAGCACCTTTCCTATAAAGAAAGGCTGAGAGAATTCAGATATTTCAGCCTGGAGAAGAGATGGCTTCAGGATGAACTAGTTATGGTTTTCCAGTACCTAGGGAGCCTACATGAAACATGGAAAGGAACATTTTTACAGGGGCAAGTAGTGACAGGACAAGGGAGAATGGATTCAAACTGAGAGTAGGTTTAGATGACGTATTAGGCAGAAATTCTTTAGTGTTAGGGTTGTGAAGCACTGGAAAAGGTTGCCCAAAGAAGTTATGGATGCCCCATACCTGTAAGTATTTAAGGCCAGCTGTTTAAAGCCAGGATGGGCTCTGAGCAATCTGGTCTCATGGAAGGTGTCCCTGCCCCTGGAGAGGCTGTTGGAACTGGATGATCTTTAAGGTCTTTTCCAACCCACGACATTCCACAATTCTGTGACTTCCTGTGACTTCTACAGGGCCATTTGCAAGGATGAGAACGATACCAAAATCTGACCCTAAAGGACCCAGGCAAGACAAGCAAAAAATAATCAGGTCCAGGTAAGATAGGAAAAGCAAGACAAAGGTCATAACAAAAGTTTACAGAAGCCTTTCTGTAAACTATACAAGACTTTCCTCCTTGTATGTTTGCTTGCAATTTGGTTGAGAAGAACCTGGTCCACCCCAGTGGCAGAGGGGCACTTTGGAGGTCAGGGCTGGAAGGTAGTGATGGGATCAGCCAAGAGGCCACATATTATACGGCTTTTCCACTGCATCTTTTAGATTTGCTGGCCTGCTGGGCTGCACAGTTTTTCTGACGCAAAATGTAGCATCCAAAGAAAGCACGCTGATCAGTCTTAAGGTAAATGCAGGGTTACAGACTGAGTTTTCAAAGTTTCCTTTCAATTTATTGTAAAAAAAATTAAATTGGTGCCACCAAATTTAATGACAAGGCTACCCTGCTGAGTTTGGAGCCCAGAAAGCTATTGTCTCCCTGGTCTATGTATCCTAGACTGTGCTAATGTTTCCTATAATGCAGCTAATAACCAACCATCAGCAATAAATGCCTTGTCATCTCATTGTTGCACACAGCAATAGCTGGAGCAGTGATACTGACAAATGAACCTGTGTAATCACTTCAGATTTCTTTGTTACATTTCACAGTGTGAAGACTGCTTCTGCTCAGCACGTCACAAAAAAACAAACAAGAGCTATAGCTGTCTCTTCCATCAATCTCAGCTTATTTTTGTCAGTCCTCTGCCTGTACAACCACAACCCCACCACTGCTTGACAGTGAATGGGAGAGCTGAGGGTTTGCAGAAGGGAAGATGGATGGCGGTCAGAGCGAGACGGATGGACCTCTGCACTCTCTCCTCTCCTCTGTGAACATTTTTTGCCTTGAGAGAGCAAGCAGGCAGGGGGAAACTGGACTTTTTTTCTACTTTCCAAGGCTGCTTCATATGGAAAAAGAGAAAAGTGGGAAGGGGGGTACTCTCATTAAAATCCAGTCGATTCTGCCATTTTCTCTTTTACCTTTTCAATCTTTTTATAGTTTCAAATCATTAACTATCAGCGTGAAGCTCAAAGGTAGCAGTAGCCATCTATGAAACAGTGACACATTTGACAATAATGCTTTTGAAGAGCTTGTCACATCCTCTTCCCAAATCAGTCTCATTAATGCTCAGACTGTCTTCTCTTTTCTCCCTGCTTCTTTTCTCCTGATTTCTCTCTAATTAGCTTGTTTTTTTATGCTCCCTCGTTCCACAGTTTGAGCTTAAAAAAAAAAAAAGAAAGAAGAAAAAAAATAAAGGAGGTGGATGTCATTTCCATGAACCCCAAGGCCAAGTTAATCAGCAGAATTAATGACTCTATTACCCATTAGACTTGGGGCTATGGTGCTTGTATGGCAGCACCCAGTGTTCTCCAATCCCATGCTTCTTCACTTTGCTCTCACAAATGTAAACTTTTGCTGCCTCCTGCAAGCACACTCCCTGATCCAGCCAGCCCACCACGCTCCCCTTTAGTCACAGCAGCTGCCATGACCCCAAAGGCATCCTGGGCACGCCACTGCTGCCCTCCATTACCTCTGCAACAAGGAAGGGAGCAAAACCTACCATCTGAAAAAAAAGGAGATAGGAAAAAGTGAGGTGGTATTACTTTTTCTTCTCCCTTTGTCACATTTATCTCCCCAGCACCATGCCCAAGATGTGCCAGTCCCACTCCATGCAGATGTTTTCAGCTCCTGACTTGGAAAAGTGGCTGGCAGATCTCAGTGCTTCGAATCCAGGGTGAGGCATAAGGCTCTGCAAAATAGGATGCTGGCAGGACTTATCTCCTCCAAAGGGCTTTACATCTTCACAACCAACCCATCGAATGGGCAAAACATCACTTGCCTTTCTCTGGAACAGAAACAGGAGCAGAAAGACAGACTTCAGTGCCAGGAACAACCAAAGGGTAGAACTATTGAACCCAGATGTGAGCTCATGATGTCTGTGCCACTGGAGGATGACCATGAGGATGGATGGCAGGGAAGAGCTTGCCCAGGCCAGGAGTTCCTCTGTGTACAGTGAATTCCCCAAAAGCGATTTGCAGGGTTTATTTTGAGAATCCTGCCACAGTACAGACGGCCTGAGCTACCCTTGTCCTGCCATGCTGAAGGCTGCCAGTCCTGGCTCCTCCATCACTGGGAGCATCAGAGCAGAGGCATCTGAAACCCCTCAGCATGGGCAGCAGCGTTGCATTTGAACCTGCTTTTTCATAACACCAGTGTGGAACCACTGTGCAGATGACACCAGGTCTCAAACTGGGTCACCAGGACAGTTGGCTCTGTCTGCTGTTCCTCACTTTTAGGAACAGTTTCACCTGGGATAAAGTAATTATATTGCTTGCATCACTGGAGAGAGAATATGCTCAGGCCCTGAGCTGATGGAGAGTTGCTCTTTTTGTCTCACTGAGCTTTGCATGGAAACATTGGGTAATTTTTTCTTCTATTGATCCAATTGCCTGATTCACAGTTTTAACAAAATTGCATTGCTATACAGTCAAAATACAGACAGCCCTGCTCCTCCATACTCAGCTACCTCTATTCAGGAAACAGCGATTAAGAAAAGGATATGATAAGAAAGGGCTTTCCTCAGCTTGAAGGATAAGAGGGGCTGAAATTGTCTATCTGAGAGGATAACCTTATTTTCACACTTGTAACGAAAAAAAAGCATGATCCCTAGGAATGATTTGCACACCTGATCTAGTCTGTAGCCATGCAGCCTTAAAAATCAGTGGCAGCTCTACCTTGATCTCGGTAGGAGCGGACTGACTTCTGGCAGGCATCTTGTGCCGAAGCAGCACAGCAGGGCATTATCCACTGGACTTGAACCTCCCAGGAGGCACAGCAGCCATCACAGAAATGTCTGTGAAGGTGCTGCTGGAAACAGCTGAATCCTTTTAGCCTGGGTGATCCATATACTTTAAAGTGAACAGAAAATTGAGCTTCCCCTCACACCGTTTGTGCATTGAAGCCATTTTGCCAATAAAAACGCAGCCTCTGCACTGAGTTCAAGAGCCTCTCCCCACAGGAAAGTGCAGGGTAACAAACCCAAGCCATATGAGGTACAAGCTGCTTGCATGGCAACTAGTGGGATACTTTCAACTACCAGAAATAGAAATAAAAGGCAAAAGGCAAGTACTACATGGCGATGCATCTGAGAGCATCTAGGAAAGAGAGATACCTCTTCACATGCGCACCCCATTAACTCACTACACAGATTCTAAGTCTCACACACAAATCTTGATGCAGCACAGATGCAAAACAAGCGCAGACAAGAATGAAACCTCCCTTGTCCTTCTTTGCAGACCACAGCATTTAAATGAAGGGGACAAAAATAGGACAAAGCCTCAAAGTGGCCATGTGTGGTTTCCTGCTCCTCCAGGGAGAAAAAGGCTGGGATCAAAACCTCTTCCAACTCTGCTGCCTGCCATGGACAAGTTCAGCCTCTTCCCAGGGTTTTTATGTGATAGCTTCATTATGGTCACCCTGGTGACCACATTGACCAGTCTTGGTTTCCAGCTCTGTCCCTGACCATTTCTCTCTCTGGGTACTCAGTAGTGCTGATTTGGGTGCCATGGCTCACCCCAGCACCACATCCTCTTCCACTCAAGTATGAGGGCTAACGCTGCAGCAGCTTGCATGCTTGCCCAAGTGCTGAGCAAAAGCCACGCTGAGCCCCAACATGCCAGCTCCCTTCCACAGGTTGTAGCCAGGTGGAGGGTCTCATCTCCCAAGTGCCAGCAACAAGACAAGAGGAAACGGCCTCAAAGTTGCTCCAGGAGAGGTTCAGATTGAATCTTAGGGGGAAAAAATTCTCAGAAAGAGTTGTCAAGCACTGGGACAGGCTGTCCAGATAGATGATTGAGTCACCATCCCTTGAGGTCTTTAAAATACATGTATTTGTGGCCTTGAGGGACATGGTTTAGTGATGGACTTGGCAGTGTTAGGTTAATGGTTGGACTTGATGGTCTTAGAAGTCTTTTTCAACCTAAGCAATTCTGTGAAAAATTTTCCTACATGAACTTCATAGTGCAGCAGAAAAAGCTGGCCTTAAATTTCCCTGTGAAACAGGGCGAAAAGTTACGTTGGTGGTTACTGAGGCAGAATAATAATCAGTGAAAAAAACAGGATAAAATCCATGAGTAAAAACTGAGAAATAGCCTAGCCAGTGATTAGCATTAGCACTTATCCCACAAGGAGCCATTATTTTGCCACCATATCTTTTCACACGCTGTTGTTTCAGATTCACTGGACCAATGTGACTGAGCAATTGCTCCCCTCACCCAAAATTAAACTGACCTGAGAGAACGTCTTTGATTTTACTGCCTGGCCTTAAATGCCTGCTCAAAAATCAGTGCTTTTTAACATACAGGTTTAATATGCACTTTTCCAAAGTGCTTTCAACAGTAAATATAGCAGGCCAGGGATAAATTTGGCCCAGTGTGTTTAACCACATGCAACAGAGCTAAAACACAGGAGACATCCTTGAGTTCCAACTCATCTGCCCCCCAAAATCCATAATAATAATATTTTTATTTTAGTACTTTTACCTGGAGGCCTCTAGGTACTTTAAAAAAATGTATAGAGTAGTAAAAGCAATTTAGTCCCCAATAGTTGCAGATTTTAATTCATGGTATATTATTATTCCTCTGCACACATATTGCTTTAGTCATCTACATTTTAATGCCCTTTCTTTTTACTGTAAAACTGAATTCTTAACTATATTTATGGACTGCTGTATTTTCCCTGTACACCTATGCACCTTATTATTTATTCATAATCTCCCATTTCCTTTTAAACTATTGTTTGCAATATATTTTTAAAATCAATAGTAAAGCTTGAACTCCAGGTTTTGACTTTTTAATCTAGAGACTGCACAGGGCTAAGCAATGCTTTGTTTACACAAAAGAGTGAAGACAGGATTTGGCCCAAGAATACATCACTCTAGGTAGGACGGAAACCATTAACATTCACCCTGCATCTCTGGCACACAAACAATGGGCAGACACAGGTATCAGCTGACTCCACATTCATTGTGAGGAGGATTCACTTTGCTAGCACAGACACCTCATTAATGATCAAAATTCCTTGTAGCAGCAGGTTAGCCAAGGCCTTGCCAGCATGCTTCAGCATTTCTCAAAGCACTTTCCTGGAAGCAAGGATGCTCTTAGCAAGTCCTTCCCAACACCACTGTCCCCTCTGACAGCACCCACACAGGTAGGTCTGCATGCAGTCATTCAGTACAGGAGTGCTGTGGCACCAATTATCTGCTTTGTAATCAACAGCGTGGGATGTTTAAAAACATTGCACTGCTCAGACTGGTGTTTTTCCATATCTCATTCCCTTGAAGGGCTTTGTCAGAGAGGAAAACTGAGTACAGTTAATCTGAATTAACTGCTAAAATGGATTAGTTAAAAACGCATTAAATCTCTGTGTACATATTCTCCTTCAGAATTAACTTGGCCTTTATGAGACTTATCTTACTTTACCTTAATTCTGAACAAGGACATCTACATAGGGATTTAATGGAATTTAATCAGTCCACTTTAAATTCAGATCATCTAGCTAGCTTGGGTTTCTTTCTTTCTTTCCACATGCCTCTGTAGACTAACTTATGACTCAACATATCTGAGGAATGGCTGACGGAGAGTAAGAATCTGTACAGCACTGCACCCATCTTCCTGGAGACCTGGTGTCTGCTTCCTATTTTCACATACCTGTGTGCACTCAAAAAGTCTGACCAAGCATCCACACGCCCCCGCAGTTTTCAAAGAAACTTGCTTCTGAAAACATCCCGAATCCTCTCCATCATAACCACACAAAGACACCCAGCAATGGCACTCAGGAAGTCCAGGTGGTTCTACCAGGGCTGACACAAGAGCCTCCTCCACACAAAATTGAGACATCAGGATGGGAGGGGGCACCTCTAGCATTTTTTGTTAATTGCCTCCTAAGGACCAAGTCATGAGGAGACACAAACACTATTTTCTTAGAGCAACTTTTATTCATCAAGCTTTTATTTCCAAGGGGACATGACACACAGGTTTTGTTACCTAGCAGCGATTCCAGCAAACCAAAAACAGGTCTCTCCCTGGAGTTACAGGAGACCAGTCCATCCCACTTGATTGCTTTTGGTGATGCTGAAATGCAGTTCATTTAAGCTGTTCAAGAGAAACTACCATGTTTCTCTGACTTTTCTGTTCCAGAAGGGAGGAGAAATGAGCTGTGAATGCAAAACCTCACCTTACAGCTTTCTCTCTTTCCCCATACATTCATACCACTATATCTAAGCTGCCTTCTTCTTTATTCAGTATATTTCTCTTAAGGAGTCACCTATTCCACTGTTCATCTCCTAAGGGCAGCCAGAATATCACATGAAAGGGAGTTGTCATTTCTCCCCTATTCCTTTGGGTTTCATATCATAATGCAGAAAGGCCCAGACAAGCCTGTAACTTGCAGGATTTTGCAAGATCTTCCTGCACACTGTCTTTTCTAAAAACATTTGAAATCAAATTCTAAATATCAGCAGACTTGGTACATATGAGAAAAAAAAATTTTTTTGTTGGGTTTGAGATGGAGGAAGAGACACAAGTGAGAATCAGGAAGATGCTGCATTGGGTTAGAAACAAGTGAGGTGTAGGCTGTGACACTGCCCTATCACAACCTTGCCACTTAAACTGCACGAGGAAACATGGAATTTTTTACATTGTACATGTCCAACCACTGCTATCTAAAAAAAATTGGTTTGTCATGAACACCTGGACACATCTCACCAGAGCTCTCTGTCAAAGGTAGATAAGATTCATAAGCAATGGGTATGTTCTGGGTTTCATGCTTGTTCCTCAGGAAGCGGATAAATGTCTTTCCCTCCTCTGTCTCTCCATATAGAGTCAGGCAACAATTCCTCAATGTATTTACAGCATTGCTCTGTCCCTCTGCCTGAATCCATCCTTGTCTCTTTGGCTCTACCATCATTTTGTCATCAAGCTCTGTACACTAGAGGGCAACTTCCATGGATTACCCTTTCTCTGACTTATGTACAGAGCAGTTAGAAAAACCCCATTGCTCTATTTTCAGGTCGTCCTTTGTTCTGTTCAAATAATCAAAACATTTGTTACTTCCCCTCTTGAGGCCCACAGACTCCCTCTGCAAGGGATATTAATCCTTTGCAATGGCATCAGCTCCTCTTCCTTCTAAGCACACTGTAATGTTGATCTCCAGCTTCGTGCACCCCACACCTTTTGTATGCACTCCAGCCTCTGGCTTCATCTCCCACCAAGTATCTCCTCCATGCTGCCACTGACACCAGCTTTGCTGCCTGCTCTTCAGCTTCTTGTGATGTTTTAATGTGCTGACTAATACAGGTCTTTACACACACCCCCTCTCTACACCTGTCCACCAGGTTTATTTATCCACCAGTCATCCTCTTTCTGCTCCTCTCTGCAGGAAAGTCCCACAAAACCAGCCTATCATCAGTGGTTGGGGCAGCCATCAGCCAGATGAAGCAATGTGCAGTATTTTTATCGCAATTGCTTTCAAAGCTTACAATTACTTCGTTCTTCTTTGCCCTTTCTCCCTTCTCTTAAGCTACACAACTTGTAGCCTAAGAGGAGGGAAGGATATAGCATCAAGCAAGCACTGCTACTCCTGAGTCCCAGTTGCTCCTACTGAAATGCAGACATTAAAAGATAGTGTCTTTGGACACTGGAAACACCCTGAATGTTAAGATAGGCATTGTCTTGTCTCACACACACATACACACACAGGCATTAGGTGCTCACGTAGCAAATAAGTGAGAGGCACTATTGAAGAAGATACAGTTAGCAAATTGCCCTTTTTCTTATATCCTGTTGCAGTAGGAATATCTGTCACTCTCTTAGTGGTTTGCTGCTTGGAGGGTGATTTTAATTAAAATGTAAAATGTCAAACATTAGTAAGAAGGAGGATAACCCTGTGGGGAGTGAGGATGAATCAAATTTATTAGTCACTGAGCAGCAGGCTGGTAGCCCTTCACTTGGTGAAATTTTAAAGGCAGTTAATGCGAAATAAAGAATCAGTCTAATCTCCCCCTATTCAAACTAACCTTCTGAAAAACACTATCACAAGTTTCCACTAATTCCAGAAATTAAAGTTAAATCTGCTATAGAGATCAAAAAAGCCTCATTTTGTGTGTGTAGAAAACACAAAAAGTTAAGTCCCATTTATGAACTGTAAAGGAAAATGTCTCTCTTAGGGGCATTTCTCCCTGTTATAAAGAAATGGCTGTGTTAGCACTGTACACATTGTGCAGTAGGATTGTTAGAGCCACTGGCATTTGGTAGCAAGCATGAAAACCAACCCTTGGGACTATTTTTTAGGGAACCGTTTCCAAGAGCAGAATTTGCCTGTCCACAGTGCTCAGGAACAAGGATGGTTATAGAACCCTCAGGAGCAGAGAAGGTCAGGACTGCAGCATGTGCAGGCTCCACCTGTCCTCATACTGGCCTGATAGTCTCTGCAGTTCTGCTTTACACTGCTGCCGAATCCACTGGATGGTTCTATCGTCTTTATCATCCACAGAAAAATAGCATCTCTGTTATTTTGCAACGTTCCCTTTAGGAAAAAAGATTTCCACTGTACTTTTTACTTTGCTAGTATCAAGCTAACAAACATTCTTCTTTTTTTTTTTTTCAAGTTTCAAATTTAATAGATTCAAAGGAAGAATAGAACAACATTCTGTCTACCCCATAAATAGATTGCCTTGTGGCTTATTCCCCATAAAGGTAGCTGAGAAGCTTATGGGGACTTGTAGAGCCTTTTACCTAATGGAGCAATGCACATAGTGACAAAATTAATGCTGTCTTGCAAAAGAGGGGCTGTGGGTGGGGGTCTCCAGGTAGATTTTCAGCTCCTCTACAAATGGATGGTGGCATTTGTGTGGGCACCTCTATGCATGGCAGAAGTCACAGATTTTGGTTGGCAATCATGTCCTTGGGCTTATTTCCAGCCCCTGCACACCGTTTAGTCATAGGGCAAGCTACAAGCACTACTCTCTGGTCATTCATGGCCTACATTTGGGCTGTGTCCTCCTTCATGCTAGGGCTAAGCTTCCTTTTGCAAAGGGGGAAATTCCCTTCCTTGAGAAGGCATCAGCTGCTACAGAAGGAATCAAGGCAGCTGTCTCAACAGAGACATTAAATACAGGATAATTTTCGCACCGTTTCATAATGCAATGCTTTTTTATTTTTTTGTTTTTTAAACTTGTGATGGGGTGTAAACTCTTGTGAGCATTTTGAACAGCTTTTAGCTAAGAGTCCTTCAAATTAAACTGTTTGATTCAGCTTGAAATCTAATTCTATATGGCAGAAAAGACAAGCAGCATTTGGGAGGTGGGGGGAGAAAAAAAAGAATAGAGCAATAGTATAGAGCTTACAAATTACAACCAAGTGGAGCTGTCAATAAGATCTTGCTCACCATATTGTCACAGAATTTTCCTTCTGTGTCACGTTGGTCATTACTGTAACACTACATGAGAAATCACTCCATCTGTTAAAAAAGAAAAGAAAAGCAGCTGCTATCCTCCTGCAAAGATAGAATTAACAAACACACAGTAACTGTATTCCTTTAAACTTTTGCAGTCACAATTTTAGTCCCGTTTTATTTGCTCCACACAAGCCACCAAGCAATTCTACTGCCATAGTAATAAGGCCCTCAAAAAGTTCATTAACCAACATGAAAAGTGCTACCTATGGAAACTGTATGACTGTGACAGCTTTAATTCTTGCACTGATGGTTTAGAGGGCTTTGGATTTTCTCTGGTGGCAGGGAAGGAGATGTTAACATTTTGGGGAGGAGAGCAGTAATCCAGTGATTGCAGGAGACTAGAAGAAATCTTCACAGAGATTCAAGGTTATTTTGCTGACTTAGCTCGGCAGTTAAAACAGGTGAGTCCCATTACATCCAACCACATAAAATAAAAGCATTTGAATGCGTGAAGCGGAAGAGCCTGGAGCAAGAGCAGCAGGCTACCAGCAGAGGCACTCAGGCTCAGGAGGAAGCCTGGGTTAGGATTTTATGACTTGCCATTAACACTAAACAACACATGGAGCCCCTGGGAACATGCTCCTTCAAGATCACAGCTACGCTGTATATACCAATAAAAGGGCTGGGTGCGATTGCACCTATGTGCCATATTTTTCTGTTCCTAAATTATGCTAGACGGTAGCCTGTAGCCTCTGCAATTCAGAGAACATTGATCCAAGATCAGGGAAACCCCAAATCAAACACCTAACAGAGACCAAATCCTAACAGCCACATTTCTCCCATGAAGGGTGAGATCACTAAATACGACTTACCAAAAAGAGCCAGTAGCAAAACCCGATATGATAGCCAGTGCATTTGAACAGCTATTGAAGAGCAAAGGCTGGTATGGGTGTGATCAGGCAGGACTGTACTGGAGACAGCACGTTCCAGGTAGATGAAGCCGCCTGTTAAATAATGTTTCAGGCAAGCTCCAGCCTGCCTGGGGGACAGCCCTTCTTCTTCATGTTTGTGTGTGCCTCCTTGCCCTCCCCTCCCTTCAGGCTTGGCTCTGGATTTACACATCACACCAATGTCTGCCTTCACACTGGCAGGTCCCCGTGCCAGCTTGAGCCATGACCAGCCATGGTCAAGGGCCATGGAAAAACCAGAGGGTGTTCAGACATGTCACCATGCTCGTGTCACCCTTCTTACACTCTTCACCAAGCACCTGCTGTTGTCCAGGAATGGGGATAGGAGCCTTCTTGGAGGCACAATGTTACAGTGAATACAGCTGCCCCCACGCAAGGGGGACTTGTTTTTTGTCCTGGCAGGTTGTTTCAACAAGCCTGTAGGCACATTTCTGCTGAAAGAGGAAACACAAGAGGCAAGTTCAGCTCCAGGTGTTTGAAAAGAAACCTCCTGAACCCAAAGAGACTTCACTCCAGGGGCACTCCTGATCCATTTGCTATCCTGTAGGACTCTTCAGTTCACTAGGGAGTGATCTGCAACTATTCTGTGACAAAAGGAATATGCCATTAGGCAGCATCATTCCAACAGTCTGCAAGATGGTACTCTAATTTTCTGGAAAGAGTGAATTTTATTATAAGTGTGTAAGTTGTATCTGTTCATCTGGTTAATTCATCCAAAGGCTTCACCTTTCTAATAGGCTCAGTGGCTAATGTAGCTGATAAGATACCTCAAAATAATTATTAAAGGTACTCCAATAAATAGAGCATTATTTGCATTATACCAATACAAAGATCCAAGTGAGATCAGAGTTCCGTTTCCTAGCACAAGTAGTAAAAATCTAGTTCCAAAGAATTTTTATGGAGGAGGCAAGCAATGGGAGAAGGGAAATTAAGGCACAGAGATTTGAAGTACTACTTCAGCAGGATACTAAAGCAAGAAATAGAATTACCTGTTTTAACCTCACTGACGTATTTATAAAAGGACCTTCATTTTAGTACCAATGTAAGGTATTCAAATAAACTGTACTGCTAGTAAAACTCACCTAAAAAAAAATTAAAAAACAGTGCCCACTAACGATGATCAGGAGTTTTTCAGAGCTTGAATCAAATGTCATCAAGAAGGAAGTATGATTTTTTTCACGAAAACCCATTAGTTTCCAGAAGGAAAAAAAAAAAAGAAAAACAAAGCAAAGCAAGCAAGAAAACCCATCCTGCAAGAGTTTCCTCAAACCCTGGGTGAAATTTCTGGCCATGCCTAGAGAAAGCCCTAAGTGACTAGAGCCCTCTCTGAGATGATTCAAACCACAGCCTGGCCCAAGGCTGCCTTCGTACTGGAGCACCCTGTCATGGCAGGCCAAGTCCTCCTCATTTTCCCTGCACACTTTTGGAAGTGAACACAGTTGGCCTGATGCAGAAGATCAAGTTTCCTGTCCCTGTTCTGAACAGGACGAGAAGAAACTTTAAACAGGGACTTCCAACCACAGGACTCACCTGAATTACTCTGGAGCCTCAAAATCAGCAGAGTAGTCAGATCTCCTTCTGCCTACCTCTGCTACATATATGCATGTGACAGAGCCACCATCTCAGCATACACTGTGGATTCTAAACACAACAAAATATTCTGTAAGGGCTGCCTGACTTTCCGGCCCTATTGTTTTTACCAGGGATAGGCCACAGGGTTTGAATGCATGCAGGGATTTTAAATACCACAAAGTTTGTTGGTACCATTTATGTGACTTTGGTTCAAGCCAACTCCTGTTTTGACAAAAAAGGAAACTCTGGTTTTTTGAGAGAACACAACATGAAGGCATTCAATGCATCTGCCAGCCTGCCGTCATGCAGTTTTTCAGTGTAAAGGGTCAGCAAAACCACTGCACCACGCATGAACTCTTACATAGCCGTAGTTATTGTGCAAATGAAAAACTGTTTTACACAGCATGCCTGACCAAGAGCTTGGCACCACAGCAAGAACTAGTCTATATAGCAAACTGGATTTTATCACAGGCTGAAAGACTCTCAAAGTCCTTGAATACAAAGAGCTCCATTTAGAAAGAAATTGCAGTGTGTAAATATAATCCACAATCAAGGCTCTCAGAGTCACAAAATAGCATGACTATATCTCTGATTACTAATTTAATCAGGCACCACAAGCACTTAAGTGAAGAACCCCAACCAGACAAAGGGAGCTCCTTACAGCTGTTTTTAGCAAGCTGTATTTTGCAATAGGCATGTGAGCACAGATCCCAGTTTGTAAGAGATCCCATGTCTGAGAGGCAACATTTACCAAAACAAAGTGAGATGGCAGTGACGTGAATCACAAGAATCTTCACAGACGCAATCCCGCACTGCTAAACCACGTATTTGCCATGGTGTGAGCGAATATGAGTCTTGGCACCATACACACTGACTCCCATTTAGTCAAGATGCATCAGAAGCTAGAGCTAGCTCAAAAGGCTGAAAAAGGCACTTACATTGGAAAGATCCTTCAGTATTTTTGCTGCTGAAATAAATAAATGAATACAGTCAAACCAAAACCAGATAGGTGTCTGCTACTGATGCAAGTGTCATTCCAGACTAAGCAAAACATCTTAAGTAACCTACACTCAGCAAAACATCTGAGAACAGCAAGACTTGGTAGGACTTTTCCGAGCTGAGACTTCCCTACAAGTTCCAGAGGCATGAGGGTTACCATTGCTCAGCCCAGGGAAGAGGCAGCACTTTCTACACAGACGCTGCAAAGTCCTTTTGACCTCCTTCCCTCCAGAACCCCGAGCAGTGTCTGGGAGGAACACGGGATCTAATGTCTCTTTATACTTTTTAAATTGCCAAAGAGCACACAGGTCTCTCCAGCTAGATATTAGGTGTCTTAAACATATCTGTGGATCTCTGTGCCAGAGAATAGAAGTGTGAGTATGCAGGCAGCCTTTGGATTTTAGCCCGCTTCCCTTTCTCCCCCATTCACCTTGTTCTGTCCGCTTTCACTGAAACCCTTTGGAGTGACTTACCTACCACAAAGGCACCTTCTCTGTGGTGTTGTGCCAGGCCACCAATCTCATATATACATCTGCGACATAGCAGGGCAGCCAAAAAGGATACAACCTTTACATATCTATTGGTAAGTCCTTCGACCAGCCCACTGCTGCCTACAGACATGAATTATGTCCATTAGCTTAATTTTCTGACAATATCTCAAAGTGATATTAAAATATCTATAGGACACATACCTTCTCCTCTCCCACCTTCCTCCCCGCTCAACCCTACGCACTCAATGGGTAAAAAAAAAAATTCACAATGCCACATAACAGGAAATCTCTGCTTAGTTGGATGTATTAATAGCTCAACTCATTTTCTGATGCAATTGCTTTAATTGTTCCTGTCCCAACTGGTTTTTCAAGAGAAAAAGGAAGGTTCATTTAAATATTAAACACAGAAAATGTTGGGGTTTTTGTTACGGCTTTGCGCGCAGATGTGAAGCAGAGTGCTAAATATCAGCACTCTGCCTAGTTGAAGACTGTTGTGTTAGCAGGAATCCTCACCTATTCGTACAAACTAGCATGTACCAGATGGCTCCATGGGAGTCAGGAGGCTTGAAATGGAGCAATCATTCAGTCTGCAGATGGAATATACAGTACGTTCCCAGTTAAGTAAGGGGCTCATTTATTCAGATAGATTCTGCATATATGGAGCGTGTCTCAGAGGATAAGCCAGTTTCTATCTCCAGATTTGCAGCAAATTTCTAAGCTAGGTCCATCTTCCATACACTTCTGCTGCTAGAGTCCAAAAAAACCCAAAGGTCCCTACTTAAAATGTGAAATTTTGCTCAAGCTGTGCTGAAGTATAACACTGAACACAAAATTTACAATTTTTTTTAAATCTTCTCAATCTGGAAAATAAAAGGTGCTCCAATATTTTTTTTGTCACTCATTATGCAAACATTTGGACGGAACCTCCAAATTCAGCGTAGAAGAACTACATATTTATACACTTGTTATGATTATTTATCACCAAAAAATAAACCAATGACTTAATGGCAACTAAGACCTGCAGCAGCAACACCCACTGTTGCCATGCAGAGTCCCAGCAGAGAGTCATCCATGCCTGCCTTTGACTTCTGCAGAAGCACAGAGGCAAGATATGTGCCTAAGGGAAAGGGGCAAGACGGATTCTGCCTCTTGAACAGACAGCTTTAGAAGTCCAAGCTAGAAGTTTCTGACATATGACTGTTGTTATTTGTACAATAATATAAAACAGAAGATGTCCTGAACAGGATTAGGGTGGGACTCGAGTGCTTCAAAGACATTGCAAAGCAACCTTGCTCTCAAAGATTAAGATGAAACAAGAATTCTAGCCTCAGATTTTCAGTGGCCTACTGAAACTTTTCTAGGCAAATAACTGAAGAAAATTATGAAAAAACTTTTTCAAATGTCAGGGTGAAAAATATTCTTTGTTTCATAGTTTAAGGCTTTGTAGAGCCTATTCTGCAGGGAAAGGAGTATGAAGAGATATCTGGGGTTTGGTTTGTGTTAGCCAAAATCCATGAAAACACAACAACTGCTCATGTTCCACAAAGAAGGGAAACACCTCCTCCTATGCTTTGGCTTCACAAAACAAGTGATTAAAAACATGCAAAGCCTTTCTCTCCATACAAAGTCTAAAAGTAGATCCTGAGAGCTTGGTCAAGCTATGACCTAGATCCACACCCAGCAAAGTTGCTTTCCACAGTGGTCCTTCTGGGACAGCAAGTTGCTTCAACACACACAGCTGTGATTGTTTAACACCAGCAGGAAATTAAATTCCAAATAAGTCACTCCCCTTCCCCCTACGTCTTCTGGTAAAGGAGGGAAAACAGCAGAGACTATGGGTTGAGATAACATTTTACTGAAAGCAAAAAGCAATAGAATGAGACGTACCTGATAATAATAACAATCTTAATACCAAAAGTATACAAAGGTAGAAGGTGTCTTACCCACAAAAAGGTACTCACCACTGGGAGCAAAAACACACAGGGGCTGACCCAAACACCTTCCCACTGGACAGGGGAAGGCAAAAGTGGCACACTTCCGATGGGGTACCCAGCATTTCCTCCCAAAACCAAGGCCCCTAGTGATGATGTGATAGTGTAGAACACAAGCTTGCCACACCCACACCTTAGCTCTGCCCCCTCTCTGCAACCCGGACAACCATCCACTTTGGTGCTTCTTGGAAGCACCGGCACCTCCTGGCATGAGTGCTTCCAGCAATTTTTGGCAGCCTTCACAGAGGCAAAGGGATGTCTTCCAGGCTTTGCTGGTTCTGCTGTCTCCATACTCCATGCTGCAGCTGCCTAGCGGGGGACCTCTCACTTGATCCTTTATTTGGCTCCCAGTACCTGACACAGGCAATGTAGCATGTGATAATGGTAAAGTTTACAAATGTGAACATCACAGGGTAAGTATTGATTCATAATGACAAGCTGGAGGAGCAGGAAGAGGGAATTGTTAAGGGACTGTCTTCTATCACTTTTCAAGGATGGGAGGAACTCAATTATACCCAGCAGCCTCACCTAACGTAATTGTATTCGCTGGCTGTTTGCCTTTGAAGTGCCTCTCCTGCAGTATGTCTTGGCAGTGTATTCTGCCACATCAAAAAGGAAAAAGTTTTACTACCTGTGCTTTTGGAGGGCTCATTAAAAACACACCAAGTAGAGAGATGGAGCAGAAAATTTTTATCAAATCCTCTGGGGTTTTTTGTTTTGTGTTGTTTTTCTTCTCAGATCACACAGAAGCCCATGCACTTTGTGGACTCTGTTACAGAAACGTTGATCGCATGGAATGTTGTTAATTCATCACAGCTCTGCTAGGCTACTTGTCTTCATTTGCCATGAACACAAACAAATTCTACAGACATGCCATATCAAATCTGTTCTCCTGAAAAGGCACATTCACTGGTGAAACAAAGAGAAACGTAATGGCAATTAATAAACTAACATTTACTGCACTAATTAGCATCTCCTAGAGGGCTTGATTATGTGTTTACACCAGTTAGATACAGCTCAGTATGAGAAAATACCCACATTTCATACATCAAAAGACATTTCTTTCATATTTCCTCTTCCATTCTTATGGTAGTGAAGTGTGAAGACAAGAGCATGAAGGAAGGTAGAATAATTCATTACCTTGTCTGCTACTGATTTGTACATTCAACATTTTTTTGGAATAAACACAAAGTCATAAATTAGCTTGTAGCAAAACAGAATTAATTGAATGTCTTAGTAGGATCATCAAACCAAGGTTTAAAGTCAATTTATCTGCCTGGGATATTGCTAATGTAGCTTCAGCTCATTAGGGTGAGAGCTGATGCTGTGGATGGGACACACAGGCTCATGAAAACACACACCAATCCATGTTTTCCCTATTTAGGGACAAAAATTTGTCATATATGTCATGCACAAGCACATGCATATGCATGTACATGTATTGACATTCACAGAGAAAAAAATGTGAGCCATAAAATAAGTACTCTCGAGAAAGGGATTTTATATCAAGGATTTCAAATGCCTCCAGAAGACATGTAGTCATATTTATAAACCCAGATTGTCTCTGGATCCCAGATTCCACTGGATCCTTGTAGCACCATGTTATTTCCTTAGCTCGTGAACAACATAGACACCACAATGGATACCAAGAGACAGTGTGGTTACATCAGCCCCTCCACCTAAGAGGTAATATTCCAAGGCTGGAAACAGATGCAGGATAATTAGGACACAGAAATCAGTACTGTGGGTTTGGGAGACATTTTGGGAACAAATACCATAATAATCTCTGTGGATACTTCACTACAGCCAGAATGTTTCCTGTCAGGAGGGCTTTGGACAATAAATGCTCCATCTAAGCAAGGCAGATGGAGGGCTGCAGAGCAGCCTGACACGGAGTGTGCTAGCAGCTCCATCCTATAGGCAGCAGGTTGGAAAGGTTTCCTGAGCTGGTATCGCCGAGATTTAACAAGAACCTCAAATGCAGATCAGGGCTTGAAGTTTATACTAATGCTCTGTGCTCCCAGATGTGCTCTCCAGCAAGAGCAAAAGATTTTCATGGGACTGGTGAAAAAAGCCCCAAACCATCAGGGCTCAAAAGCAGCTCCCAGTTGTACCACGCTAAAGGAAAACCCCAAGCTGACAAAAGACAAAGTACAACCATCCTGTGTCATTAAGTGGAAGAAGGATCACACGCTTAGCGATTCAAACGAATTCTGGGGAAGGAAAAGGCAACACAGTGCAGCACTCCAGCACAGCTTCGGATGAAGATCATGATGGTTGCACAGGCTGATGCCAAAGGCCAAATGCAACACCTGGCACAGGAACAAAGTCAGTGCACTGAGACAAGCACTCAGGATATAAATGGCATTTCAAATCTACAAACCAGTGACACACAACTTGCCAGCTGTGAGCATCTCACTTCTGTCACTGCATACCCACCTCACGCTCTTATTCCTGTTTACTGTTTGCATCTTGGGAGGACTTATAGTCTCAGCCAGCTGTGCTGAGAGCCACATAAGTGTATGATGGCAGAGGCTGTACCTCACAATCTGGTAAAAGGAGGAAAGTACCTGCAGCAATGATAAGAAATTAAATGATGAGACCTCTCATAAAGGGTCTTAAGTGATAGGCTGCTCAAGTCACATCTTTAACGCTCTCTTAAGCACAACAACACACTACTGCTTACACACCTAAAGATTTAGACAGCAGAACGATACTGGCAGCAATCTCCAAAAGCACCCATGTTCAGATCCTTCTGAACTGGGCACTCAGAAATTTTTGATAATGCCAGTAGGTACCTATGAATGGTTGCTGAGCAAACTTACTTTAAGGACTTCAGGGTGTGGGAGACACTCCAATCAAACCTTTAGTCCTTTAGTTTAAGCAGACTCTTAATGGCAGTTTTAGTCACAGCCTGCAGATAGAACATTTCTTCATTTACCAGCAGCCCCTGAGAGGTGTTACCAGTAGCCTTACGTTTCTTCAGGGTCAAAGCAGTCATCCTAGAAGTCTTCCAGCTTGCCACCACTTTGGTTCAGCAAGCTGGCCCTGACACAGACTGTAAGTCTGGTGAGCCTGCCACGTCATCAGTATGGGAGCAACCACTTCACCTGCACCCCCAAGCCATGAGATCGAATTCTGTGTGTGGGTAGGAGCAAGCTGTCCTAGGCTCCGTCCCCATTAAGCAAAAGCAATGCCTGTAGGTGGTTTAAAACATGTAACAAAGGCTGCTGGTGCTCAGGTGACTCCACTGGACATTCAGGCCTGACTTTTTCCAGGCTGCCAGTTTTCAACAGAAATGGATCAGTTGCTGCTTTTAGATTCCAGGGGACAATCATGGTAGGAATATCCTTTTTGTATCTCAGGCTGCCCAGAAACTGTGTCGGCTGCTGCTGCAGTTGAGATTTTTGTCACTTTGAAATCACTGAAACTTCTGTCCTAAGTTTCAAAGATTTCCAAGTACAGCAAGCTAGCTCTATGAGCATATGGATGCAGAAAATGGATGCAGAAACATTTTTGCTCTTTCTTCTTTTTGACCACCTTTCTATTATCCTACTGTCCTTCCTTCCCTATTTACTGATCTGTTTGCTAGAGGCAACACAGCAGCATCTTAAATGGGGTATATCCAGCTGGGACAGGAAATATAGCTGGGAGCACCACTGCCTTCTTCTAATGGCCCCAGCTTTCAGTTGTCTTCTCCCTCACCAGACGTCTGTCCTTCTGTGAGCATGGCTGGCTGCAGTCCATCTGATATGAAGATGATGTCTGGCACCTCCTGCTCAAAATAGACTCTTTGATGTAGCCCCTCATCCTTGCCAAACACCCCAGCACTAGGCTAAGGAAAAGGCAGGGCTAATTCATGTATACAACTGTATAATACAGGACGAATATAAATATTTGTCAAAATATTCAACCACCAGCAAACCCAGCACCACTAGTTGTAATGGACCAGTGCCATTTCACATCAGTCCTTCTAAACAGGAGCAAGCTGTTCACAGCACATTCAGCTGTAGATAAAACAGAATTTCTAAAAAATTCTTTGTGAAAGGCCTATTTTCCTAGTACCTTAATCGTCCCTCTTGATGGCAGAACTCCACTTTCATTTTATGGAGATGATTTAGGACTAAGAAGTCTTAGAAAGAGTCAGCAATAAATTAGAATCAGGACTGCTCTGAAATCCAGCCCATAAACTGTATTATTCAGACTCCAAACCCTCCCACATTATATATATTTCTACATGCATCTGTGTGTCTTCAGAATAATGTTTGCATTTGTAGTTTCCCATTCTGTGCACACAAGTTACTGCATTCCTCTCCCAGAGAGCAGGCATTTGCCTTTCTGCTATGTCCTCCTCCTCTACGGAGGAGAAGGTCCTTCTGGCCCATAGGGTATGGCGCTGCATAGGTTCTGCACACTTCTTCAGCAGCTAATTTTTCAGCTACTTGGAAAAGCAAGAATTTCAAAATATGCCTGCTTGAAGAAAAGCAACCTCTTTGTTTTCTTGCATTAGAAATGACCCTGCTTTAGTTAATAAAAAGATTGTTTATTTTTGGTGAATTTACATTTGTTGGCAGCTTGAATGTGACTCCAGCTCTACTGCTTCCGTGTCCCTCCCTTTCATGTGATCTGAAAGCAACTTTGGTTTGTTTCTCAGTCACAGCAAAGCAGAGCTGCAATAACAGCAAATGGCCCTTGGAAATCACTCTCACATTAGGCTTCTGTTCAAATAGCTTTTAGGGCTGCAATAATAGGAGGCATCCCTAATAACTGGTGACTCAGTGAGACCCTGCACAGACGGCCTCCAAATGACAGTACACAATTTAGAATTTAATCTAGAAACAGTGGCAGTGATGAGATTCCAGCTGGGGACCTTCTGGTCTGGAGGCCAGTGCTGTACCAAATAGTCTACAGCAACTACTTTACCCGACCAGAAAGGGAATGAGTCTCCTCTCTTCCCCTGAACTTCACTACAACTTTCAGGGTGGTGTTTGAGCCATGAAGCAGAGAGGGCCTTCACTGCTACCTTGGCTCTGGAGACTGACAACCCTGAACCACGGCACATTAAACTGCTGATATGTGGACAGCATCCAGTCATGCAGCATTAATACTAAAGTTAGTTCCTGAACACTGAATTTCAGCACACTTTGGTTCACAGACCACCTGTATTGTGCTTTGGACTGCCCTTGGTCTGCTATAAATCTAGACTGGATGCTTGCCCAGAGAGAGCAAAGACAGACTTCTCCCTATGATCCCATTTCTACCCAGCACACTACTTATGTCAAAATCACACAATGTTGGCATGACCTGTGCTTAGCAACCCAGTAAACATAAAGAAAAGGCTTCTTTTTTTGAGAGGAGAAAGCCATGACCCCAGTGGCAGAAGAATTATATTTTATTTCTTAAAATAAAACCTTTGAACCCTCAGTCTTTGCCTTTGTGATGTGCAGAGAGGGGAATGTGGCACAGACTGGTCTTTCCAAGAAGAGCCTTGAGTGGGCACTGGAAAACAGACAAACACAGTGCTTGGGAAGAGAGAGGATGGATGAGGGCCTTTTGGGTACAGGCATACGCCTCCTGCCCTCCTACTTAAAGTTCCTCTGATGTGCCCTGGATCCAGTAAGAACAACAGGAAATCTCTCACACACAACAGAGAAAGGAAAACTCCACTTCAGGAAAGCAGGTTGAAAGGAGAAATAATTGCACTCAGAGGATTGGGTCCCATTTAGTGAAAAAAAACACTGTGGACAATAAACTTCAAATAGCCAGGACAGCATTTACTGACTAGTGGGCAGACAAAACAAATACCAGCACTTTGGAATTTTTTTTTTTTTTTACTATCAGTGGTCTTCCAAAGGGGTGCAATATTTGCTAACATAGAGTAATTTGAGTTATCCACAGATAGTTCAAAAATACAAAGAGTTCATTGCCCAGATATCTCTATTTAAAATAGCTTTGCTTTTGTTCATCAGTGTAAGGCACATGGCTGAGAAATGGCAAGGTGCCAAGATGAAACTGCTCCTAATTTTCAGAGGAGGCCACCGGCTAATTACACAGACTGCAGGTGTGAAGAGAGAAGCTCAAAGTAATCAATAGTAGTAATTAATCTGCTAGACTGGAGCTAAAGAGCTAACAGCTGGACATCAGAAATGGACACATGCAACAAGATCAGCAATAATTACCTCTTTAAATATTGAATTTCCATAGCAACAATTAAGCATATAAATAAAGGCTTGAAATCAAGGCTCCGAGGCATGATGCTGAATTGCAAACACAACATTCTCCAAATCAACCCTTTTAATAAAACAGTAACAATATGCTTGGGCTGGGTCGACTGGTCTCTGGTGCTAGCAGAAACTCAGCTTCTGCTGCCTCCAGATTTTTTGGCTCTTCCTCCTTGGCTGCTTCCAAACCCTCAGGTTCTGCTGTAACTTCTCTTCATCCAACTAGCATCTAAAGAGACCTACTGCAACACATGCCTGCTACTCACCCCCTCTCTTGTAAGGCTGTCCACCTAAGAGCTTTGTTTTTTCCACTCTCTGGAGTTGGTTTCCTTTCAAAATTCTCACCATTTACATCAGGCTAGCAGTGCCATCTTGCCTGGGCAGCATCAAAGCACTAGCTGTTAGGTGACCTCACTGCAGCTTTTGCTGGGCTGTCACAGATGGATCAAGTGCCAGAGGAACAGCTCTGCTGTTCATTGTGTTCTCAGTTGTCTGTGGGCCCAGAGATGGCTTCCATGGATCCTGTCCTCTGCAGACTGCACCTAACCAGGCAGCAGCCACAGACCATGGCACTGCAGTTCAGATGAGTTTTAGCATTTAAAGCAGAGGAGGCCAATCTTCCTCCAGCTCCACCCTGCTCATAGCTTTACTGCAGGGATGAGGTGCCTTCTCCTTCACAAGAGTTAAATAGTTACATTTCCAACATATTTGACAGGCCACATATTAATTCACCCCCCAGTATTAAGAAAGAAAAAAAAATAAAATCCATTGACAACTATGAACAGAGGCTATATTGAAACACTGTCAGGAGTATTATCCTCCCTACAACTGCTTAAGCACAAGAAAAACTAAATCACACCTACAGAAATCCAATAGAAAAAAGAAATCCTAAATTACATACTTCAGTTTGATCCCTACATTCCCAGAATCAAACTCGGAGATACATGAAAATTTGAGGAACTGTTTTTACAATTTTTAAATTTTCTGCATTTTGAATATTCCTCTCTCCTATCATTTATCACTTCATTAATCCTGTTTTCCAGGATTTTTTATTTTCCTTAAAAGAGCAAGAAGAAAGGGACACATTTCTATAGGCTGATACTGGCTCCAGTTAGATAACTCAGCTGAGGAACAGAAATGCCTTGAACTTTTCATTGCTTTCAGCAAAACATTATAAAGGTCCACAATAAGTACTATTAGGGTAGGATAGGGACCTATATTTTTTGCCTCAGAAGGCAGTGGCATTTCATAATTACCCTCATGTATCGATTCCCCCAACCATGCCAGCAATATTTTTTAATCTCCATGGTCTGTAAATATTTCTACACACTGTATTTCAAACTCTTCTATAGTATAGATTTGTGGTGTGCCTGTCATGCTATGATATTTTACCAGTGCAGTGCTTTTGCAGCTTTGGTACTGACTGTGTTTTCTGCCTTTCTAACAAGTGTGCAGCAGTTCAATTCCCTGCAAACAACCATTCAGGTTGCCAGGTGTTACCAACACATCTACGTTGAGTGTGCTTCAAAAATAAAATTATGTGCTTGGCTGGGTGACACACTAGACTTTAGATCAGGCATATACAAACCATTAGTTCAACCCAGCCACTAGGCCAAAACCAGCTTGATGAGGACCACCTGCTTCTCTGCCAGGTTTTCATCCGTGGAAGAAGCAGGTCAGTTTTCCATAGGTAACACATCTCTGCCATTGAGAAGTGTTTGGAAGAGGTAGAAACATGAAGAAAGCTTCTTCCCAAGCTCCACTCTGAACAACAATCCCATCTGCTCTGGCATCTCAGTGGTTGGTGACTAAAGATCAACATCCAGGAACCACAGAGGTGCCTGGCCCTGGTGAAGAGCCAGGTAGGGCCAGAGGAGACAGGCAGCAAACTCAGCTGCCCAACAACAGCTAGAAAAAACCAGCAGATCCAGACCTCCAGTGCCTCATATGTTCCACCTTATGAAAAATGATACATTTACATGGTATGAAATGCTGCTGTTCTGGTCTGGGGATTGAAAACAAAGAGCCCACAGGAAGGTCAGTTCCACGGGGCTAAAGATCAGGGTTTGTCCTTAACTCCACTACAGCTCTCCTGTGTCACTTCATCTAAATTGCTCGCACCTACCTTGGCGTACCCATTCATAAATATGTTGGACAGACACGTGAAGAAATGTCATTTTCTTTCCTGAATCGCCTATTTGGTTTTGACAATCAAGGATCTCTTTCTTAGGAAGTTTTGTCTAGATTAGGCAGAGAAGTCAAAATTAGCCTACCTTCCCCTAAAATGGGCAGACTACACACAGCAGGGGCCAAGGTCTGTACTGAGGTCCTTCCCTACCACCATACAACATCAGAGCTCACTAAATCAGGCACTCATATTTCCCAGCTGTTAGACGATTCCATAAACAGTACTTTACCCCAGTCCATCCTCAGAATCTTTTTCCCAGTGACTGTTCTTGTACCACATCAGTAGCCCCTTCACATATGAAAACAGAATTGGAAAAAGCCTGTGAAACACTTTTTCTCCCTCTGTCATTCGGGATATATCAGGAATCCCTGTCTGGAATGACCTGAGGAAACGGAGAAGCAGAGAAAGAGGGATCCTGTCATCTCAGGACACAAACATAATAACCAGCAGCTATTCACTCTGCCCAACTCTAGGAAGTAAATTGAGGCGCCAACACTGAAGGAGATAAGTCATCCTAAGCTGCCCATATATTGAGAGAGGAAGTTACCCCTCTGAATTTTTGCTCAGAGGATGATATTGAACTTTTGTTTGCCCTCTTCTACCTGGTGCACTAAGCCTCCTGAAATGCATGTTACACATGATTCAAAGGTTGATAAGTTCTAAGTCAAAGCTGGCATATGCTTAAAGGTGGTGTTTAATTGTGTGTTGATAGAACAGCAATTTTTAAAATGCAGCATAGAAAAATGATCGTTTTTATTATTAGTACAGCTGGAAAACAACTAGGGATGGGAAAGGGATTCTTCAGTTTCTTTTCTATATAACTGTCTTAGGGGGAAGAAACCACAATAAGCTGTCAGGTCAGTGTCAGTTCATCAGAAAAAATGCCAAGGCTGCCTTCCCAGGATATTTTCAGAGCATTCGCACTGGAAATATGCAAGAATAAGAAGTCTCATGACATTTCTGCCAATTCATGTCTGGATTGCATTATTATTTGAGAAGAGACGGAGTCCCTCCCAGAACAGAGAGTCATTTCCATGAAGAGCTGTGAAATGGAGCCAAGGCTTAGAGTGCATCAAGGGGCAAGTGAGGGCAGCCTGAGGCCCCCAGACTGCCCTGCAGCAAACAGGGCAGCCCCTCCAGGTCCTGCTGCTGGCAGCTGGGGGCAGAGCTGGGAGCCCTCCTTTCTGGCTAAAAGCCATGAGTCTGTTTTCAACACCGAGGTAGGAGCTTAACTTTAAAGACACTTCTCTCAAAAACAGAAAAAATTGGCCTCTCCTAGTTCACATCTCCATGTGATGGCCATTTATTCAGTCTTACCAAAGAGACCCTCTCTGTTACGACAAAAGCTCTCCCATAGGGAAACTACCAGAAAAAAATTTCTATCTTTGCTGCTTTAGCATGTGGGAGGAGTTTCTGTCTTCCCCTTGACCAGAGCAGGAGCCTGGAGACTTTAACCTTGCTGGGCAAATGATAACCTCTGCAAATACCTCTTCAGCACTATGAAAGAGTTCACAAATTTCCCAGCCAGGACAAGCTTGCTCATTACTTTGCAGAATCAAATTGACTTGAGTCAGGTATGTATACATCATATGCAGGTATATGTATATGTGTGTGTGTGTGCACATGTGTGCATATATGTATATACTCACGTGTGCACAATAAACAACTTCATATTATTGTTTCAGTATGAAACAGACTTTCAGAGAAGCGTCTCAATGTTAAGAGGTTAAGCTTAAATAGCCCTTCTCTCCCTGTTTCCTCCTGGTCAGATTATGGTTTGCCACTGCATAGTTGGCTCATTAATTTCACCTGGGCTTTCCATATACCTTTCAACTTTTTCCTGCCACAGCACGCAAGGTACTCACAGAGAAGCGTGTGTATGGTTGCTGGCTGCTGCTGGTGGATCCTGACAAGTGCATGCTCTAGCAGGGTCCCTGTATTCCCTGGGCTGGCAGCCAGCCAGTAAATTCCAGCTTGACCACCTGCATGTAGAATACAGAGACATAAAGAAGATGAGGAAGCGCAGCATTGTGTGCCAACAAGCAAGGACCATGCCTGATGGTAGGAGAGACAGAAGTCGGCTTCATGAAAAGCCCACAACTCTTTGCCTAGAAAATGCCACCCATATAGAATAGCATAGACCAGACAAAGGTTTTACCAGGTGCTTTTGAAGCCATCTCAAGCCAAAGAAGGTACCAAAATGACCCTACAAATTGCTAAGTATTCTTTAGATCTATTGCATTGACAATGTGGTCAGTCATCTCCAGAAGAAATGCCTGCAACAGGACAGGGGTGGAATAAAACACTGAAGTTCCTATTCCTGCATGCCATCATAAGCCACTTGCTTAATGACTCTGTGTGAGGATATTCATTTTATCAGACCAGCCAGGCAAAGAGACATAACATTACACAGGCATCCAATCTCCTTGGATATCTATGAATTAGAAAAACACTGTCACATCATGGAGCTGCTGTTGAGTGAGTGTTAAGGTAAAAATGTGTATCAGTGTGACACATCGCAGCCTGTAGATACTGAAGGAGACATTTCACTAAGGTCACATGTCTAGTGCCAGCAGACAGGCAGCTCCTTGCAACCCTTGGAAATGACCCAGAGCTTAATACAGACAGCCATTTCAGGGAGACTGACATGATATGATTATCCTCTGTATTGAAGCACAGCTCCAAAGCTAAACACAGTACTCAGCTCACAAGGACTGAGAATTTAACTAAGTTTGCTTTCCACATATTCTCGGCTGAAGTCATTGCTCAGCAGTGGAGGGGGTTTCACTGAAAAAAACAGGTAGCCAAGTTCTTGTAGACTTGGTAACTTGTAAAACACTTGGACTACCATACTTGGAGATTAAAAACACACACAAGAAGCATAGGAGCATATACTGTGACTGTGCAAATATCTGGCCTATATAAACCCAAGTCCTTGTTACTGGTTTTGTTGTCTTGCTTCCAAGTATTATTACATCTTCTCAGACTTGAACTGTAAAATACTTTGAGAGTGGAACATTTCCTACTTTGGTCTTACACAGGATCTAGTGCAATGAGACTCAAGCCACCATGCTACCAAAACACAATGTCTTGAACACTGCTGTTGGGCACATGATTTATTGCTGCTGTTCTCATTCATGCTGACACAGAGGACACCCAGTTTAAAACAAGATGATAGCTCTAAAGACCTCAGGGTCTTAATTCTCCAGATCTGTAGGCTGACCCCTCCTGCCCCACCCTGTCTTACACATCCCCATTCCAACTTAGTGGGATGCAGAGTAGGGTTGAACCTCTCCATCCTACCACATGCCACTCAAGTACCTCTTCGTGACCACTTTCTCTTCACACAGTTTAACATCTTCAGTGTTTAGTAAAACTGCACGTTTACAATGCTTGCTATGCTGTTCACACATGAAATCAAAACTGTTTATTTTTGCAACAGGCAAATTGTGGGCTAATTTATACAGATGTATTTATTCAGTGACTCATTAACAGTAAGTATCACGAACCTAATTTACTGCAACATCAGCCCACAGATTGTGGCAAATTATGTTCCAGAGAGAAACAGGACCCAGGTCTGTCAGAACTGACTTCTAGAATTGAGGTTTATTTTTAGCATCCATTTCACAGCCAGCTTTACATCAGCAGGATGGATTTTGTCAGTACTCTCTGCCTATGCTTACTCACCTATCTTCAAGTCTTTTTTATTAATTTCTGTTCTGGTGACAATTTTTTTGCATGGCAAGATGTAAGTGTTCCTGAGGATTAAATACAAAAGCAGGGCAGGGTTTGAGTGCTTTAAAAAGCTCTTCAGTAACATCAAATCAGTAATTGATTCTTTGTACCTTTATCAAACCGAAGAGATATTTCTGGGCCAGTATAAGGAAGGAAAATATTTAACTGTTCTAGATCAGCTTTTAAAATTAAGATTTATTTTGCCTAGCAAACAAGTGCAAGCCAAACCTTTTCTTTGGATCCAGTTTGAAATAAGTTTGTATTTAAGGCACTTGCAGGGAAAGAAGATAAGTAAGGATGAACACACATACATGCTGCAAAAGGAGACCAGACTCTTGCCTGCAGTGGTCTAGTGGTCAGAGTATTCACACTAGAGGCTAAAAGCACTTTTCTTCCCTCCACCTGTTTCAAAGAAATTAAGCCATGCTCTCTAACCATCAGGAGAAAGTTATAACCATCAGGTAGGCTGCAGGGTATTCAGTTTTTCCTTGATTCTCTCCTATTGGAGCTGTTCTGCTTCTCAATGAATATGTATGAATTCATTAAGAGACAGAGAAAGAGAGACTAATTAGTACACTTAGCTGGGAAGGCTGGTTACCCTGTCCCAATCCCTGCTCTAGTGAATATCTCATTAACCATACAAAGAGGAACCAGGGGCAAAAAACAAGTTATAAACATCCCCTTTTCCAAGCCAGAGCATCCTATAGCTTAGCAGGCAGAGGTCACACGTGCACATGATTGAGTGCCCTGAGAAGCAGACTTGACACTAAAAGGTGATCCACAGTGACCAATCTAACCTCATAAACCCTTCCCCTCCCCATCTCTAAGCACTTAAGAGGCAGAAAAAAAGGGGAAAGGCAAGTGCCCCATTCTGATTTCCAGACACACATTCAGAAATTAAAGTCCCTAAAACCATCAGTGCCTCCCAAAAGCTCAGACCACAAGTCCCCTTCTTTACTTCTCTAGATCAACACCTGTTAGCTTGGTTAGATGCTCCCAGAGTTTTTTAAAATATAAACAGTGCGTATGTTTTGACTGCTGGGTTTTTCCTCTCACCTTGCCTTTCCCGGATTGACACATGCAAGCTTTAGTATAAGCTTTCATTTATTGCTTGCATTTAAATTTATACACAGCCCATAAAAGATTAATACATATCCATGAAGAAGACTTTCATATCAGTCAGATCAAAATTAATGAAACCAGTCGAGTTAGTAGGTGGTTGGTTTACATGTTTTTATTCTAACATTTTCCTATCACATGTTATGCTACCCTGAAAGTGTTTTAATGTATTTTGTACGTGTTGTGAAATGTTTTTGTGGTCTCTTGCCACTGCACCCTGGTGAAAAACGCCCCCTGGTTAGAAATGTTTGAATAAATTACTAAATCAAGCACAAAGGAAGAAAGCCAGTACAGAAACTGGGGAGGAGGATAAATCAGTGTGAGGAGAGAATATATTCTTAGACACAAAATCTCTTGCATAATACTTTGCTCAATAGATCATATTTTTCTTCAGCACTGAGGGAAGAGGCTTTTTGCAGATTAGAACATTTTAAGCATTTGACTGAAGGAAGAGAAAGTTTTATTTATAAACAGAACTGCAAAGGAACAATAGGCACTAACATCTGTAGTCATTTGTGAGTTATGTTTCTGAGTGTCAGCCTGAGAATATGAATTATTTCTTTGAAGACCATCCATTTCATCACCCCTTCCAGGTCAATGAAAGTAAGAACCCCTACACTACCTTTATTTGTCTTCAAGACTAAACATGTAAAAGACAAAGGTTTTGTTGTTTTTTTTTTCTTTTTCGAGAACAGGCATATTTTACTACTGAAGAGCTTTTAAATCATGGGGGAAGAAATCATTTCCTCTAACCCTTCTTTTTCTCTCCATTGAAGGTATAAAAATGGTGCTCCACCTGTTAACACTCACAGACCAATAACTTAAATTTTTGGCACTTATTTATAGACTCAATAGATCCATCCACACCTGCTTTTCCCTTAATTAGTTGACTATCCAAAGGCTGCAGACTGGCTGCTGCCAGCTTCCTGTGCTAATAGGAAGATCATTTAGGGCTGATGTAAAAGCACAAAATAAATGAATAAATAGATCTCATGCAGAAACACTAACGAGGGAAATATTAACACAAGAGGAAAAAAAATAACAAAAAGTGAAAGGGACATGTATTGATGGGGAGGGTTGGTTGCCGGGGTTTGCTGAATTTTTTTTAAGCCAAATCTGAGAAACATTTAAGCCTATAAAAGGTCTGTAGGGTGATAAATAAAGTAGTGCAGGGCCCAAGTTCAGTACTCTTATACTACTTCCAAGGAGTTTGGGATCACTACCGAGGAGATGAAATCTTTAGCCTCCTCCCTCTACACATTTTATAAAGAGAGCTATTGTGGCGGTAGGAGTCAAACTATTATTAGATTAGCTCTTACTCAGAGGGAGGAAAATGCTTGAGAGAGATTTACTTTTCACTGTGCTATCAGCTGAGATGTTAGAATAGTAGGTGTTTGAGGACTAAAATGACAGGAACATTGTAAGCACCTAAGCAGGCAGGGATTTTGGGGGGTTTTTTAAGAAAACACTTGAGTCCTGTTTTTCCAGGCTAGTAACACAGAGGCATCATTTACTACATTTAGCCACTGAACATCCTTGCAAAGAAGTTAGTCTCTCATCCCCAGATAGGGACAGTGTTGAGGCAACATCCTGTTAGAACTTGCACCTAACCCATTTCAAAGGATGGAATTAACTCTGAACAAGGGCTGCAAGTTGCACAGAATATAGTGGTTTTCTTGAGAGCTCTACTGCTTCTAAGTCCCTGCCTTAACACAAAAGGTACAGCACCCAGCACAAGGACACCCTTACCCATCTTACACCCTCCAGACAGAACTGTAATTACAAAATCTGGTCCTACCACTGCTCAAATTGTTCAAAGTTTTATTTTTAGGAGAGCAGCTTCAATAAAGCACTCAAGTCGTACTGTTTCCAAAGCTCAAAGAAAAAAAATTGCCTGGTGGTGCATATTAGGACAGGAGAAAAGGAAAACTGTGTAATTAAATACCTAAGGATGAAATAGAACAAGTAGGATAGTAAGAAATAATTACTCATCTGAAGGTTTGCTTTGACCCACTATTCTGCAGTCACACCTATGTTACTATTATGTTACAATAACTCATTTTGTTCTGCTTCTAGGCTCAGACCTGTGATATTACATTAGACGAATTTCCCATGTTGTCCTTTTCTGTTTGGAAAGTGGTATAATTATAGCGACTGATTTGGGAGAGCAACAGTTTGAAAATGTTGCCTGAGGCATACCAAAGTCCTGTGACTTGTTAATAAATCCCTTCTCTCCCAAGGGCTTTTTTTAGCTCCTTCTTGAAATAACGTTAACACTTCATTGCAACATTTTCCTCATATTGCGGGTTTGCCAAAAACCAGGGATAAGAGAAGAGGTTCAGGGCCAGCTTGGCTCACAGGCAGGCCAGGAAACCTGTCCTGTTAAAACATTGAGTCTTCAAAGAGGTCTGAAATCTCTGCCAACTCAGACTACACCTTGCCTGAAATGCAGGCAGGCAGGATGGAGATGTATCAGCCTATATTGTAGCCCCACAGGAGAAAATACTGAAGACTTGGAGAGACAGATGACAATTTTGAATTCCTTTCCTCTTCTGCTAGGCCACAGACATTTCAAAATGTTACTATAATTTCAATTACCCAGTAACAGAATTGATTTTGTTACATACAACCACTTAATCATAAGACACCCTATTTCCTTTTTTGTGATATATATATATATATATAATCGAGCAAAAACCTATATGTTAACTTCAACTGCTTAAGTCACCACTATTTTCAACAATAAAAAAAAGATTTAAAAAAACCCCCATTTCGATGACTATTGAATAAACCTAGGAAATTCTCTGACAAATATCTTTGCTATTAGAAAGGCCGGGCTGCCCAGTAATACGTATCAGTCTGGATAAGCAATCCTTTGAAAATAAGAAAATTCAGCTGCACAACTGTTCCTTGACCTCAGTTCCCTGACAACACACTTTGCAGATGCAAGAAAAAGAGGATGACCACCAATGACCATAGTGAGACAGCATCCAACACCTTCCTTGTGCCGGTGCTAACTGCACTGCAGGTGTGCTGTGCCAGAGGGAAGCTACACACATCTAACCCACACCCAGATACACAGCCTACAGCAGCATCACACTCCAGCACTAAACCAGTAAGTCAATATTATGCCTTTTGCCATTAAATCCCCATTTCTAGATAGGTCTCCTTACTGCATCTCGTTGCTGAAGTGAAATTCTGAAGTTCCCCCACCTGCATACACACCTGCATATACAGGTATGTGCATTCAGCTTCTCACCCACCCTGAAATTTTTTCCTTTTATCTTCCAAGCTCTGCCAAACTCCAGCTAATCCTCCCACCGTTCAATACTGCTCCAGCTAATACAGTGACTGCAGCTGGAGTGGTTGCAGATAATGCCCAGTGAGCAGTACCAGCTCCAGGGGGCCAGAGTTAATGTTTTATTGGCATGTACGTTGATTCTCTACTTCCTGGATTCGAATTTTCCATTTGGAAAGGTCTCTGCTACAACTGGGTCATCTTAACTCTGCATTAATAGGGATTTGTTTGGGTTTTTTCCTTATAACCCTCAGAGCTTCTTTGTGGTAAGGTAGCTGTAATTATCTTCAAAGACTTTCTTTCAGAGTTTTTAGCATCTCACATTGCATATCACCTCTAGAATCAAACTGAGATTTGTAAAGCAAATTACATCCCAAATACTGAATGCAGAAAGCTGTAAATGTAATTTGACCAGTGAAGACATCTACTTAAAAAAAGAGCACATCTCTGTAGCCCTCCAGAGTGACAAACCCCAGGGCTAGGTGTGGGGGGAGAGGCTCTGCATGTGCTGCGACACCAGGATGGAGCCAGAAGCTCATTGTAGCTTTCAGGCAAACATTCAATTCCTAGGAGGCATACTCCAATCACTTAAAGCAAGGATGATGACTCTGCAGCAGGTTGGAAAGCCATGGTGGGCTTTCAACCATCATGATTCCTAGGGGTGTGGGCTAAGTATCGCACTCCTTTTCTGTTCTCATGAACAGCCCCACTGAGTCAGCCCAGTGGGAGGAATTGGCGGTTTCTCCACCCCACCACCATCAGCTAAGCAGCTCCTTTCCTCACAGCCTCTGGACCAAGTAGGCATCTCCAATGTCATGCTCTTCCCTGGGTCCTAACAAGAGCCCAGCCAACAGGACCTTCCACAAAGGAAGCCAAATGAGCCCACCAGGAGCAGCTCACTACTGTAAAAGCCCTACCAGGACAGCGGTGCTGGCATTTCACCATCTCAATCTAGGCACAAGCCAGGCAGGGGCATGTCACCATCTAGAATAAACATCAACAAGGCCTGGTTGACCACCCTCTTCAATCCTACTTCCTACTTCCACACAGTGTGCCCTAAGGAAGTCTTCTTCAACACTATGCCAAGCTGTAGCATTATGGCTTTATTTTGGTGGTTTGGTACAGTTCCAAGATTCTCCAAGCCTTGTATAAATGTAAACTTCCTGCTGAGACTGAGAAGAGGGTGAACAAAGTTCTGAAGCTTCTCTTTTCATCATTGCTCAACTGTAAACCATTGTAGAGCAGACAAAGAAGAGAGCACACAGCCCCATGGTGGCCACAGAGCTGAGTGGGCACTGCTAGACCGTCCAGCTGACCCTGTATGAGGTACCTGCCCTCATAAAGGGAAGAACCCTGTTAACCCCAAGCTTGCAGCATGCCATCAGCATCACTGTGTTCCAGCAAGGCAGAAGGTGACAACACCCCCTCCTCCTACCAATCCAGCCTCCATGACCACCTTTTTCCTCACCTTTCTCCAAACTGACCACCTCTCCAGCCACAAAGCAAAGGTTTCCTCCTACACGCCCTGTGTGTCCTCCCACCCAATGCCTAGGAAAAAGCCAGCAACTTGAACCAGCCCAAAGCACTTCATCTTTAGCAACAGTGTCACCGTTGCTACTACACGTGAAGCACACACCCACCCACACGTGAACAGTCACTTAGAGGTGATGCCTCTGGGAGGGCTTAAAAGCAATCCTAGGTTCAAGACAGCTATATTATGTATCAAAGCCTCGAGCTTTATCCTTTATCGTCACTTAAGAACGTGACACCCTTCACTAGACCAGGCTAAATGATGTGGACAGAGTAGTTTATACTGACCTTAATCAGAGGTTGCTCATTCAGCAGTACAGGAGATGTCAAAATTTGGCCAAGCAGGCACTTCTCCAGAATGACCCAGTTGTTTCAACATTGACAACCATTTGGTAATATGCTGCTTTTTCCTCTTCTCTCTGCCCCCCTGGCAGCAAGGTCACTGGGAAAAAAAGTTCCCTTATCTAGTAAATAAAACAACCTTTAGTTTTGACTCACTCTTATGAATAACCAGGATTGAGCAAAGCTTATTTCTTGAGAAAATTCTTCCACGTCCTCTATGTCCCACCCTATCCTGCTGCAACACAACTTGGATTTTAATTCCTCAGCTAAAGTGTTTGGCTTCTGCATTCCATGCAGAAGTTTTTAAGTAGAGACCACTTTTTATCTATTCCTACAGCTGCTTTCTTACAATTACATTAGCTATCTATTTATTTTCCTACTTGAAAAAAAAAAATTGTCAAACCAGACAACTCACCATTATGCCTCTTAAAGTATGTATGCACTTTTCTATAACGCTCTGGAAATTTTACAGCACTTCATCCCCTTCTTCTCCTAATAAGACTCATTTTAAAGGGCACCAATATTCCCAAAGAAATGGTGCAGCCTTCTCTTACTGCACCAGAAAACACATTTCAAACATAAACAAGCTAGCAGCAACCATATCTTTGTTTGGCAAACGGAGTAGTCTCATCACTTAGTCCTGTTCATAGCAACACACAAAGGAGTACTCTGTAGCCAGGGGTAATAGCTGATCCCATAATCTGGCAGTAACACTTAGAAAGATTAATTACCCTATTAAGATCTTAGACACTACTAAGAAAATCTTTGTATAAACCTTTTAACTCACAACAAATGCAGCATATTTGGTGCCATCAGTTTGTTGCATAATAAAGGTTCTCACCCTCCCACACTTGCTCAGTTTAGTCTCTGTCTCCCATACTATACAAACACACACACACGTGCTCTCTCACACACAGCACTTCTTTCCTTTTTTTTTTGCTTCTTTTTTTTTTCCTGTTTTCCCAATACAAAGGAATAAAGTACAAGTGTGTTTGGAGCAGATAAAGTAAAAACTCCTTCTGTCCCCAAATTGACTGCCTCAGAGATTAAGCAGCAAGAGCAGACACTCGCTGATTCAAAGGCTGCTGCTGTGTCAGAAACCAGAGGCACCTAAGCAGATTCAGGCTGTAAACCCCACACAAATTATATATCCAAAAATATGAGGAGGGTTAAATTATAAAAGCACATTATCAAAAGACACCTTCTAAAGTACATGGTTCCTGATTAGCACCATCAGATGCCAATGCAAAATAGCTCGTCACCTTGGCACGGCCTCCCACTTCCACACTATCTCACTCTCTCACTCTGTCCTTCTCCGCCACATCGTCACCAGCAAGAAAAGCTGCAACAGTGTGAACAGACTTAGATAAAGTGAATGTGAGGTGTCCAGCAATGCTTAAGATCACCATTACTGCCCTGGCTATCCATAAGGCGATTGCATGTGATTAAAGTCTGGCGCAAGAAAAAAATGTGTGCTTCAGGCACAGCCTGTGGGGAAGCAGGCAGGGGCTCTCCTCTGCTGGGAAGCAAGTGGGAGGATGCAGGGAATAACACTCTACCTGCACCCCGCTCCCCTTATTTCCATCTAGGGACTAAGCACCAGATTTTCCACTCAGGAAACACTTGGCCTGAAAGTCAAAGATGCGGTTTAACATTTCACAGTCCTTTTCTGAGGGAGCACTTCCAAAAAGAGCATTGTAAAATCTTTGATGCTTCTGTCCCGTAAATGAAGTGGTGGGAGCAACTCCTACCCTAGATCCTAAATGCAACAGGCATGAGCAGTAACTTCCAATTGCCAGCACACTGCCTATACAACAAAAATCACATCTGCTTTGATGCATTCCCCCGAATGCTTGTTGTCTGAGCTTACTGTTTTGATTTCAAAATGTATCTGAAGAAGCTGACCTTGGAAACACACCAGAAAGCAAAAAATAATAACATTCACATCCTAAAGCATAGTTTTCTTATTGCTCATTGCTGCTTTTCTTGATAATTGCCAGGCCCAAGTTGTGTCAAGGATGATTTCATCTGTCAGCGGATGGTGCGGGTGGGTGAGGGCCAGCGTTCCTGGTACACGAGGAGCATCCCACACAGCTACAGTCCTTCACCGGGAGTTGTCTGAGCATCTTTTGTTATTCCCACCAGACACCAGCCACACAAGTAGCTGCTGCTTAGCAAGTCAGACCCCAGTGCCCAATCAGACTCGTTGCATTTCCAAAGCTTTCCCCACGAATACTCTCAGTTAGGCATAACCCAGCCTCACTATGCAATCACATTGTTGATATATAAGCAGTCAATGACATTATTTGCAAAAGCCTATGCTAAGGCTGACCCATTTCTTCCTCTGTGACATCTGGTAGGTTTTGTGCAACTCAATGGCCAGGACAGAGCGCAGTAACTCTAATAATCTTCCTCTGCCACATCCAGGTCCCTTTCAGTGCCTTATGGCCCGTGCTGCTCCTGCCGCAGCGATTATGGAGACAGCAGTTGTGCTGTAATTAGGATCCTCCTGGGCAAGCCAATCTGAGTTAGCAGCAGAGGCCAGCTGCTCCACTGCCAGCCACATCTTTTTGGCACACCCTCCTCTCAGGCACTCATCCCCTCCTGGATCCCATCCTCTCTTCCCAAGCGTCGGCAATGCTCGGACAGGCTTTGGATGAAGAAATTTGCCTCCTTTCCACCACTGCCAGTCCCATTCAACACTGAAGCCAGACGAGGCTTTCCCTGAGGAAGGCTGAGCCCGGAGCACAACCCAATACCCCCCTGTCCTGTCCTACAGGGACCTGCTGCTGTTTCAGCCCTTTCATGATGTTTTCACTGCCAGAAGCCACATTTTGCACAATGCCGATGTGCACATTTCTTTTTGCATCAAAAGATAAAGGTGGGAGGAAGGAGGGGTGCATATTCAGTACAGTTCTACACTGTCCTTTTCCCCTCCTGATAATGACCCAGAGAGTTACAAGTGTGATCACCGCTGAGTCACACATTAAGAATCTCATTATAGTTCCATCTTTTAATTTTCTCCAGAGTTAGAGTACTGCAGCATTCCTGCTTCCTTTCATTATGAAAAAAAAAAAAGTGTTGACTTTTTTGTTTGATTTCTGCTACTACCAACAACATATAATAGCTTGTACTTAAACATATAAATAAATAAATAAATAAATAAACAAAAACCCACACATGTGCCTTTTCTCTTGGCTTGTTAGTGTCTCTGGTTTTTGTCTGTTCAGCCTTGAGCAACAGACAGGCTATGGTCACATTCATTCTTGGTCAGTTTTGCTTCCTATTTTTATTATTCTTTTACTTACTATTTTTATTACTATTATTTCCATGCTGCAATGAATTATCTTACCTTTTTTCATTCATTTTAAACATTATTTAAAAAAACAACCAGTCTACTGTCAACCCTCAAGAGCACCCCCTCAAAAGCATATCTTCCAAGAGATGGCAACACCTTTGCCTGCAGCATCATACGGCACAGTGCTATGACCATGGCCATCACAAAAAACTCTAGGGCAGAGATGCACCCTTTGTTTTCTTCTTACAGGGCCAGTAGCTCATTCTGATGTGTCTACTTTAACCCATCCAAATCTTGTAGGGAGAATGGATGGTCCCCTTAATCACAGATGAAGGTAAAAACAGCGTAGCTACTCAGTGCCATTCTGGTGACAAAGCTGTCCTTAGCTAATCTTCACAATCACAAGTCTAGGGCAGTTTGGTAAAGAGCTACCAGGTTTCACGAAATAGGTTCTGAAAGCAAAGGGAAGTTGTTCTCTAGTACTTCCCATGGGATCATGTTGTCTTTACAACCATGTTCCCATTCCTATGTTGAAATTGTCATCATCTTTCTCCTAAATTCATTTCAATTTGCTATGCATTCAAATAAAAAAGAATAGGTGTCTGTGGTGCACTGCTTCAAGAATACAAAAAAGTTGCTACTGCTTTTGTTAAAGATTGGGCTTGGTTTTTTTCATTAAATTCTTCCGAAGGAAAACAGCCCACCTACTACAATTCTACCTGTTCCTTGCCTATTAGGTTCTAAGAGCATCTGCTCTCCTGCCTGGAGTGGATGGACAGAGCAGAGACCAGGGAGGGTGATAATTCCGTGTAGTTTTCCTCCCTCTAGCGATGGAAACCGAGATTGCGGGTCACTCCTGCTCCGAAAGAGGACAAGAGCTATAAGGAAATCCCTCCCTTCCCCAAAAGTTAGGCACCTCGCAGTACGCTGGAGGAGCCTGGTGACCCTTCAGACCAGCTCCCAGACCCCAGCACACGATTTCTGTGCCAGGAGACCACCATGTGCCAGCCCAGTGGCTCAGGAGCCCAGCTGTCCAATCTCCACTTGCAAATAAACCCTCTCTGTCAAGAATTAGGGACAGAATTTTCAGCCTTGACCCAAGAGGCACCCAAGTGCATTTCCTTACACAGACAAGAACAAAATGGGGTGATAAGTGTGAACTGCTCTGGCTCTTCCATTGCATTTTGCCTGGGTTTAATGATTGCAGGGCTCATAAAAGAGCATGTGTCTTCACAGCGGTTTTCAAATATTTACAGAATGTATTTGGTATCCCCTGCTAATAATAGCCCAGTAGGTCCCCAGATAGAGTGCGAGAGACTGAGGCACTCTTGTTCTGGTTGCTATTTCACAGCCTGGCTTCACAATGCTGAAAGACTCCTCAGTTCTTGTAAAAGGGTAAGAGACAGGGAAACAGATTGCAGAGGTTCCCGAAGCTGTTATTTCAGGAAACACTGCTTCATGGGTGGAATTGCATGCTTTCTCCAACCAGAGTTGTGTGAGGTGCATACTTACTTTTCTTCGACTTACTTGTTGAAACTAAGAATAAAGCCCCACAGAAGTGGGCAAGTTTGCTAGACAGCTTTCTTGGGCTTACTCCTCTGAAGAGAAAATTACTTGTTTTGACCACGATGCATTTCTGATACCAGATGCCAAAACAGAAAACACCATTTCAAAGCTCCCTGTCCTTGGCAATGAGCCACCCCAACTAAAGCCCACCTATGCAATGGGCAAAGCCAGAGTCTCGCCCTTTGCCCATAGGGTGAATCCTAAGCTAGCTGGAGCTACTCAGATTGGAGGAAAGCAGTTTATGTCTCATGGTCTGGGATGATAAGAGGCAAACAGGCCTTGTGGGAGTGGTTCACAGGCAGGGATATATAGGAGAAACCATGTTTCCCACACCCTTCCTTTGATCTCTGACACACACACACAGAGTCCCCAGGGGCCTGAAGTTCCTGCTGCAGTAGGAAAAGGAAGTCAACAGCATAAACCCTCTATGAAACCTCTGTGGGAACAAGGACAAGGAAGAGGGGTTACTTTGTATTGCCCATTCCTGCAACAACCCAAACACAGTTCCTGTGCAGGGGCTCCCATTCCATTCTACATCCTCTCCCCTTAAAAGCCACAGCTCTGGTGTCTCTCTGGAGACCATCCAGCATCACATCTGGGGGTCCAAAGACAGCACCTCAGCTAAGATGGCATCCAGGGACAGATCTGTGCAGCTGGATGGAGATAATCACTCCTGCCTGCACATCACTGATGCACTCAGGGTGCAGGATCAACAAAATCCTAACTCCTGCCCTAACACGGGTAGTCAGCTCCATTTTTGCTCCTTGTATCCAGCTGCTAACACTAGAGAGGGACCAGGCCTGCCTCAGCTGCAGGTCTTGCTTGGTGCAACAGGGCAGTTACAGCCTGCAAATGAGACCAAGGTCTCGACCGTATATTCCCCCTCTTTAAGCTTCACTCAAGTCCCACTCAATCTCAGTTTGACTCCAGTGTGCAATTAAATTCTGTCCTAAGTGAGAACACTCCTGTGAACTGGGCTCAGAAACGCAGTTTGCCCAAAGTGTGTTTTAGCAGCAGCAAACTGCAGAGAATGGCTGCTGTCAGGCATGCTGCCAGAGGCATCACCACTGAAAACAGTCCCCCAGGCAGCAGGGTGGAAAGCAGGTTGGTCCCAAACTGAGCTCAGAAATTTTCTCCTTCAACACATGTGCTTTTTGGGGTTTTACCCCTTTTTTTTTTTACCTCCCCCCTTCATGATCAAGGGGGAAGGAAGAAGCAGAAGTCACCAACTGTATTTTGGTGCCAGAAGCATTAACAGCAGTGCTCAGTGGTGGCAGGGGTGCTCTGTGGGGCACATCTGGGGCTCCAGGAAATCTGGAGAAGGGCCAGCCCTAAAGGAAGCACATCTCTCTCCTGTTTTCAAGAGCACCAAGGCAGGCACACCAAGGACACAAACATATTTTGTATGAAAGTCTTGCATAGGATGGCAAGGCAGCCCAGGCAAGGAGATTTGATGCATAAGAACACACATACATGCCCTTCTCTCATGGCTTTATGCACAGTCTTCATACCAGGCTATAAACCTGATACCCTAAAGCCAAAATGATGCTTCATTACTTAGAGTGCCCCATACAGCACAGGCACTGCACAGAAACCATTTGCAATGCATTTGTTGTTCCCTGCACCATAGTGCTGCTCTAGGCTGAGCCCAGGTTTTTAGTGGGACAGAAACACGTTGACTGAAAAGCCTATAACTTGAAATACTCAACAGCCATGGGCCTGCACCCTTCCCCAGAGCACAGCAAGTGACACGCAGGGAAAAGGGAGGAGATTCTTCTAAACAAGTCTAAAAACTACCCTTAACAGCCAAAAGACGTGTTAGCATTGGCACCAAAAAGAAGCAAGGACGAGTCCGCCAGTTAAGGAAAAAAGACGTGTAACTGCAGTGGAATTTCTAGGAATAGCTTCACTTCTCATCTCCCTCAAGAATTCATGTGAAGAGCTGGAAATACAGAGGATGAAGCTAGGCACGCACAGATGTCCCAGGGATGTACTGAGGGATGTGCCAGGGCAGTTTCTCCAGGCACAGTTCCCTGCAGACGGTTGTTGAGTACATCCATATTAGTCCAAGGGTGTCTCTGCACACCATCTGAAGTCAAGGAGATGGAGCAGGGTTGCACAATCAGAGGCTGTACAGAGAGCCCCCAAGGCTTCCCCCTTCCCCATCACACCCCTTCTTCCCACCTTGACCACCAGCACTGGCAGTCCCACACGTAACACGTAGGGTCAGCACTGACCATCAGCACTGTAGAGTTCGCATGGGCTGGGCTTTGCTGCATTTGATTCACAAGCAATTATCTGCATTAAGCATTCTTCCACCACATCCTACAAGGACAACTACTTACTTCAGGCTGCTGCTGGCTCATCCTCTTAACAGGTCCCTTTGCTTAACATTTTTCACCCTGTTGGTCACCATTAGCTTCCTCCTAAATCCCAAAAGCTCCTACCATCAGTCTCCACCATCTGGGAGCACTCATCTACTGGCATCCCATAGGACACCCCAAGACCCACAATACTTGGAATAACAGATCCAAAAACCTGTACAAAAGGTGTGCATCTGAATAGAAATTGCACCTGCTTCTAAACTAGCCAAGCTGAGTCTCCAAGGACATCACCACAAAGCAGCCTATGTCATCATAGACTGGAAGACTTCCAGACTATGGCTGTTCAGGTACTGGACTCACTGCACTTCGGTCCCTCCCATCCAAGCCAGTACAGCCTGCAGCAGCATGGGGACACATGCTTTTGGGTGACTCAACTTCCTCCATTCCCAAATTTAAAAGGAAACCTTGGAATAGCCCAATGCTCCATTTCAGCTCAGTTCTTCTGGAGGCAACAAGCACATGCATGAGTGTGAAAGTGAACGCATGAGGAAGGTGGGAGTTGAAAATGGGATTCAAGACATACAAGAATGTGCTTGTGGTTTCTGTGCATTTGACTCACAATGGTTAGAGCATCACCAAACACAACCCAGCAGCGTTTAACAAACCGAGAGCCACTCCTGGTTACTAGATACAGTAATTTTCTACAGAGAGGCTGCGATTTGTCCTTCAGAAAACTTCACAGCCTTGTCATGAATCTCTATGATTTACAGTACCTGCTGCTAGCTGGAGCTCACAGATGGAGCGCCAGTACTCCAGACTGACAATACGCAGCCAGTAACGCTAAGCAGGGATGTGTCACCTTTATAAAGGTTGAGAATAGGACAAAAATATCAGAGAACAGGATAAACTTCTGGTAGAGGCTATTTAAGTCCTCTAATCTGAATATTCGGGCTTAATTTGGTATTTTACATGGGGCCAATTAGACACCCACTAAATGACACGAGGCTGGTTTGTCACTGATGAGTTTTCTGGGTTTGTATTTTTTCTATCAGCACACTTAGTCACTTGTAATTTCATGGCCAGCTTACAGATATCTTTCCAGGGACGTAGCGAGGAAGGGAACATATTATCTTAAAAATATATTAATTTAAATGCCATCAAGAGACCATTGTTTCCCACTTAAGTATACAAGTTTGCTTAACTAGATTGCCTGCCATTTTCAAACACCAGAATTTCAAGTTATCTACCAAATTAAACAGTTACCTTTGTACACCGGGGAAAGCTGCACTGAGGGAAGAAAAGGAGGAAAACACGTACATGTGTACACACATGCACCCTTTTCTAGCTTATGCACACTTTTCTGGCTTTTAGAAATAAATAACTTTTGTTATATCAGCATCAGATCATCTAGAATAAAAAAAAAATAATAAGATAATTGTGGGATTAACCAGCTAGATTTAGCTGTTCCAGCAAGGGCATAGGGTGCTCAGAAGGGAACATGCAACTGGCTATCAGTGGACATCTCTACCACATCGGTACTGTGAGCCAGCGCTTCTCCGTTTGTGGCACAGCCTGAAAGGGACTGCATGGCTGTCTGTCACAAGCAGATCACTTAAGAAGTGATGAGAAACATTTCTAAAGGAATGATGAGAAGTGTCAAAACATTTTAAGTGTTAAAAGCAACAAAAGATTTGATTTAGAATTTTATTCCTCTATCCAGTCAGAATTATTGTCATCAAGGATGCCTGGAATCGTCTCAAAAAAATTTTGTTGGTTTTTTTTTTCTTCTTTCTCCCTCTACTAAATTTTAAAAATATTCTTATAATTTCCAAACCAATGACAGGAAAGTGAGGATCAAGGAATCAAGGAAACTGAAACCTCTTAGCAGCCAATGCAACTTCTAGCAGACTTGCTGACACACATTAGGAGGCAGAGAAACCAGTGACATTAAGAAGTGATAGAAAGTTTTCAGCCTCTCACAGGTCCCATAGACTCAAGGAGAAGGACACAGAAGATGATCCATGCATGTCATGTACATGCTTACTTTACACACTGAAAAATCACAGAAGAGGCTAGAACAATTTCCAGTCCCACCTCATCAGCATGACCTCAGCAACAGCTTAGTTTTAGCATTAATAACCAGAACTCTGCAGGGTGGCATCCTCACCTAAGGTGGTTTAGGCCATGCAGGGGACACCACACCTGTTCAGCACAACTTTGTGCCTGAAGGGCCATGGTCTGTGGAAGGGGAACTGCAGGGCTTGGTCTCCATCACTGCATGCATATGAGAGTGCACTGGCACAGCCGTGGCAACCACTCAGCAATTCCAGGTTAAGAGAGAGAATTGAAAAGCATAGCAAATACTCAGGATGAACAGACCTTTATTTTATCAGAACCTACCTAATAAGCAAAACTATAATGACTACACCAATACCAGCCTTCACAGGAGCTGGCCTCCAGCTTTCTTTCAAATGCTACCTTCACAAAAGTCAGAACTTTTCCCAGTTGAGAAAGTAAACGAGAAAAGTTTGGCCTATGACAATCCTGGTGCTGACTTGGGAGCACATTGCTAAGCTCTGATTGAGGGAGAAAGTAATGTTTGTGGCAGATTTGGCTCCTGGGGCACTCTGGTCCCACAGGAGTTTGGAGAGGCAGCAAACATTAGTCCTAATCTTATGGGTTGAGGAGAAGATTCAGGTCATGAAAGGGGTCTCAGCTGGAGACAGGTTTTAGAAAAGCTCTGTATCCTCCAAAAACCTTAAAAGAACTGTTTTTTCCAAGGAAGGAGGCAGATTTTTAGTGACCTATTTCCAAAAAAATAAGAACCAAAAGGAAGTTGTATTACAGTTTTCTGTTCTCCTTACATCTTTTACTTCTCATTTCCTCTCACACACTGGGAACTCCCTTCTAATTAGCTTTAAAAAAAAAAACTAAAAAAAAACCAAAAAAAAACAACAACAAAAAAAACCCCACACCACACATAGAAATAAAGAAAAGGGCAGCATTGGAGCTAGCATCACATGCTTCCAAGACAGGCAGAAGTTTTTTTCAGGAGACTAACAGATAAGTCAAACACGGGGCTACTCGTTTTTACAACTCTCATCAGGAGCCTTCTTGCCCTGACAAGCCTTCATTGTGCTCTCTGCAGGCAGCAGCCAGTGCAGACCTCCAGCACGTGATGAACCCAAAAGGATCAGTGGCTGGAGGGGAAAGGGGACAAGAAGGGTGACCCTCCTGAATAACTTTTGCAAAGTGACTCATCCTTTCACTGACAGCATTAACATCTCTGCTCCTGCCAGCTGGGCAGCTGCTCCAGCCCTCAGAACAGTGAGGGAATGTTTTGTTCCAGAGATGGGAAAAGGGGGGTGCAGGGGGAACAACCCTTCTGTGTGCATGTGAGCGTGCATGTGTAATTGCCATATGATTTCAGCTATTTTGACCTAATAAGAGTTATTACATTAGTCACCAACCCTGGTACAAACAGATGGGTTTGCAAGAATTTAAAAGAGAAGGGGAAGGAAAGAAAAGAGATGAGAGATGCCACAGTGTCCAGGGCAAAAGGGCGTCCTGGCCATGGGAGCTGGGGAGGTCCCACACAGTACAGCCCCACTGAGAGCAGCTGGCCCACAGCACCTGGTGGCTTCCCATCTCTCTTCAATAAAGTGCCAAGAGACCCCATCCTTCATCCAAACAACTGGACTCAACGCTCCACTTGTGCTGAAAAAGTTTCTCATGAAAAAGAGAAAGCACAGCTGACATTACACAATGGTTTCTTTAAAACTCTCCATATTTTTGTCACATTGTAGGATCAGCTTTCAGGTCTTCATCATAAAGTTGCAGTACAAGTCAGTAAGGCTTGCTTGGGACACAGATTGCCTAGTTTTGCTCAGGGAGCATACTTGCTGTCTGGCTAAAGAAAAAGGCATGGCAAGGCAAAAATCAGCCTGGTACCTTCTGAAGCATCTAGATTAACCAAACATAAGCCTCTGGTCCGCAGGGTTAAGCCCACCAGCATTAGGAAAGCAGATTCAGTGCATCTGGAGCACTGTTCCCACAGCCAATATTTACTTTTCCAAACTAGACCAGGAAGGCTTTGCCATCATCCATGAAAATATGGGCAGTTCTCTACTAAAAATACTTTTTAGCCTTCCCCCTTTCCTCCTCCCTACAGCATTTCCTATTTTCTTTCCAAAAGCTTTGGATAGGCCTCTGCTGACTCTACTGCCAAGAGGCACTGGACACACACACATCTTTCCTGCCTGGCTCCAGCAACATACCCCCCATCCATGCAAAAATTCTTCACCCAAGGGCTCCGTCCAAGTCCACAGGAAATTCCCATTGGCTTTTACCTTGGAGTATCACTTCTAAAAACTCTCCTCTGAAGCCTCAAACTTCCCCACCCTATCCCTCTATATTCAGTCTTTGCCTCAGCACCTTTCACTAAACCAGTGCAATCAATGCAACATTCCAGGTGCCTGCCCCACAGCATTCACCAAAACACAGGTACAGCCATTCCTGCACAGGGTTGAAGGTGGGATGTGACAGCATGAAAGGGGGCTTAGTTCTAAGCACAAGAAGCACATGGACCAGAACATCTACTCTTTGTGGGACGCCTCCTCCCATAAATATGGGACCTGGGAACACTGTCACCAGGCCTGAATGTTGACCCCGAGCCCCAGTGTACAGCAAATGGGAGGGGGAAGCTTCCTGCACTAAATTACAGGTCTGAACATCAGTGACAGTAACCCCAGTTGATGAAAACTTGTAAGAACCTGCCCATTTCATTTTGAAATAAAAAGAACAAATTTAGGAGCATAAAGGTTTTAAATTGTTGATTGGAAGATTTGCATGTAGACAGAATATTGTTTTCTTCTCCTGGCTCACTGGGTAGCAAAACAGAAAAATTATGTGTAATTAAATGGAAACAGTATCAATTAGCTGTGATTCTCCAAGCTGTGAAACGAGTAAACCAATGAGGAAAGACTGTTCTTGTCCTCTGGCAGCCTCTTCATGTCAAGATTATTCTGAAGATATCTTAAATCCACTTAAGCATGAACTATGCAAACAAATTTTTAAAGAAATCAGTGCAGGTGGAGGGTTATTTACTAGCCAGCATAATACTCAATCAAACATATCCTGAGGAATTATCTTGATTGCCAGTACTTGAGCTCATTTCATTAACATTACATCTCTGTCCTCCTTGAGTTATGCCCCTGAAGTTTAAAGACTAATCTAGATAGCGACAGGCTTATCTTTTACCACTATAGAAAGCGGCCTTTGGGTCAACACTTTTAGATACTCCTAGAAAAAGGACAAACACAAGGACAGAAAAAGTCAACAAGTTACTGCATCCAGTCACACACAAAATCATGAGCTTTAAAACAGTCAGGCAGACTCCACAAAGATGTTACCCATAAGTCCCACTGCACAATAACAAATTCTGAATGAAGTAGTGTTTTATTATAGACTTATTTTCCCCTCTGAGGTACTGTTAAGTCAGAAATTGCATCACTTAAACCTATTAAGTAACTATAAGAACAGCTTACTTGTCATAATTTAAAAGTAGTATACTGAATGCACAGATCAGCAACGATTAATATTCCTGGCTTATATTAGTGTTTCACACAAGAACAGAGTTGGACCTGAATTTGATGTAGACAGATTCTTCCAACAGTTCTCATTCATGAGAAAATTGCTGACACATGAAGAAGATAATTTAATACTTTGTGGTGCAAATCCTACATCTCGACTCAGATTTCTACAAGACAAACGTTCACCAAAACACCATCAGCACATTGTTCTTCCATCTTTTTTCATGCATGTTTTTAGGCTCAGCACCAAAGGGGCAGAAGTACATACAGAACACATTTGCTAAAAAAAAAAGGAAAAAAAGAAATCACAACTTGACTGAGTCACCATTTGAAGCCATTTCACACTACCGTGACCTCTCTGAAATAACACCAACTTCTTCCTGTCACAGGGATGATTTGTTTCAGTTTGCTGGTCTTGAGAGCTTGATATTAACACACCCCAACTAAAGTTTTTTCTTCTGAGCAAACTAATGGCAACTTGCATTCTCTAAAACCTCAAGACTACTCTGCTGCTGCCTACCTGGGGATTTGTTGGGGGTATCAGGAGTGCACCTCGGACCTGAAAAGAACAGAAACTGTGCATGGCCAAGAGGAACCTCTTCTCCACACCAAGATTAGCCCAATAGCGTGTGTCCTGCCCATTTTCTGCCATGCTGTGACCCTCTTGGCCTTCCTCCAGGCAGGGAACATGCCATCTCCATAGTACCTACCAGCACCCTTTCAAACTATTTGTCAAGTAGTTATTTGTGAATAATTCTTTTAGTGCTGACGCATTTTATAAGTTGACTGAAGATAATTAACAAATAGGGAAAAAAATACAATTGTGCAGTAGAATAATTTATTGCTAATTATTCTCTCAGGTCTAAGAGAGCTGCTGACCTTCTCGATACATTTCTTTTAGTTAAATGAGTACAAACAGATGCTGACCTTCATCAAAACAGCACTGATAGATTTCCTGAGGAAACGCCAAATGAGAGTGTAAAGACATCGCGAAACATATCCCAGCCACTCGTACTTTAGTCACGAAGAGCATTTTCCAAAGTGCTTACTTGGTTCTAATGCTTTGTGTTTTGGAGGGGGGTAAAGGGCATGTCACACCTCTGACAACTCACGTGCAATGGTCTTGGAGTTGAGTAATTGAAAACCCAAGGACATAGAACAAGTGGATATTTCAGATCATTTCATACATTGGTATGCACTATTTTTATTCTCAAGACAGCTTCTGGACCATTGTTACTCATCATTTGCATCAAGTTTTAAGCTAGGGACAGCAAGAACTGTGAGTTTGAAATGTGACACCACACATCACAATTTAATGAGGCCTCTAGGGCTACGTGCAACACAGCTTCATTCCCCCTGCACATACAAACACACTCAGATGGTGAATCAGAACCAAGAGCATCTTGCAAAGCACCCCAGGGCTTTATTTAAAGGAAAAAACCCTGCGATTTGTCAAAGACACTACAGCTCCCTGGAAAGAATGAGATAGTCTTTCTGAGTATTTGTGCTCGTGGAGACTTAGAGATCCTTGTCAGGAGTGGAAAATGGAATAGCTCTGGTTTTTAATGCTGAGCAGCAAGTCATTTTAACAGCAAGGTTTATACAAAATCATTTTTCTTGACCTGAAAGGGTACACACATACAGCCTCCAACAGATGTGAAAAGCAGTTAAATCAGTATAGATGCTCCATTCAAGGCCCTCCTGAACGGATATGCCAGTGCTACATAAAGACAAGTATTCATAGCATCCTCTTACAGAAATTCCAGCCATCCAGCTTGGACATTATTCACAGCAGCTTAACTCAGAAACACAAGTTTCCTCTGCAGTCCCTGGAACGAGGAGACTGACCAAGCACAACTGTGACAACCCATGCTCGACTAGAGCGGGATGGGCTGGGTGAGGGCCACTGCTCCCTGTCAAGAACTTTTAGAGATACAAGTTAGTGACCTATTTGCAACAGACCTCACACAAGAAAACCAGTTTAAACCAGCTAACAGGCTACAATCAGGCACTTTAGGCAGCTTTGAAATAAAATGCCCAAAACATTGTATACCCTTTTCCCTGGCTGCTGGGCTAAAGAAAGAATCAGAATTACAATAATAAACTTTTGCTTTTAATCTTTAAGGATGAACTGACAAAAACTGCTCAGTACAAATCCAGATTCCAGTTTCCTTCTAGGGCTCCTCAAACATGTATTTCACCCACCGACTCATGCACACTCAAAAAGTTGAAAACACTAAATTTGATCTAGCATAGAAGTCATTCATTACAGAAGGGAGACTATGTTTCATCTTTCAATTTTCTCTCTGTAGGGTCTGCAGCTATGATACATACATAACCTACAGGAGATCCCTGTTTTTCCAAGTACAAGCAAACTACCAGCAGTACTTGCTGCCCCTCGTTCTGAAAATTAGTACCAAACTCTACATCTTACACATGGAATCATAGAACATTAAGGGTTGGAAGGGGACCTTAAGGATCATCTAGTTCCAACCCTCCTGCCATGGACAGGGACACCTCCCACTAGGCCAGGTTGCACAAGGCCTTATCCAACCTGGTCTTGGACATTGCCAGGGATAGGGCATTAGTAACCTTCCTGGGCAACCTGTTCCGGTAACTCACCACCCTCACAGTAAAGAATTTCTTCCTAATATCTGTCCTTAATTTCCCCTCTTAGTGTTTGTGAATAATGTGACACTTGGAAATTAAGGCCTTTCACATCGGATTCATATTTCCCATGTGACACTGTCTTAAGTGTCAACAGTGGTCTGATATACCCCCTTTTTCTATGTGTGCCAAGGTGTTGCACATTGCCCACAAAGCCCAGGTTTCAAACTTTTGAAAGGTTGATTCAAGAGCCTACACCACTGCCTGTGTATCAGAAAGAGTTGGAAGGGCTGGTGACACTATCAGACCCCACAGTTCCGTGATGGGTGGAAATTCAATTGTTGAGGCACATCTGGAAAAGGCAATTCAACATTTTGATGTCTAGAAAAGGTAATTTGCATCCTATTTTGCAAAGGAAAGCAAACAAAGCCTTAAGGTCTTCATCATTTGATCCCACACATCATTCTGACTTTGGGCGTTATGTAATCAGCCCCATCCACGGGGGTTTAGATCCCCTATCCAGAGCTCTGCTGACCATGATATTTCACAGAATATAAGAGCTAAACAAACAGGATAACAAGTCCCCCAAGCAGGGAAAAACCCTTACTAGCAAGCAAGAAGGAATTTTGACATCCGTTCTGCAGGCTGTGGCCCAACAGGAATCACAGCACTCTATTCCATGAAAAGAAACCTTTCTTTCCTGAACATCCACGAAGACAGCAATGAATGAAGGGATCCTTGTACCAAGAAGTGTTTGCTGAGTCCACACACAATCTTACTGCTAAAAAAATCCACCAAACAAAAATATTGTTTTCATCTCCTTTTTTTTTCCTTTTAAAGCTGCAAGTGAAGCTCTCCTCTGCTGATCTGCTCCTCTATTTGCACTACTCAAATACCTGCAACACCATCTCTCTTACCAAGATTAAGCTCAGGGAACTGGCAGGGACTAGACAACAGCTCTTCCACAGAAAAATTGTTCAGGAAAAGGTGTCTACATCTTCCAAATATAGGTACTTATACGGAATGATCAAGTTATCCCTCAGTCTGTTTCTGATTCACTGAAATGCATGAACCTCTTTAGATTCACTTCATAAACAGATTTTCTAACACCCTCACCATTTTGCTGACCTTCCCTCAGATTTTCTTTGCATCTCAGCAGTGATTCTACTAAGAGTTCAGAGGTGGACTACGGTCCTTTCAACATGAACTTGACACTTACAGGTAGAAAAAAAAGGAAAAAAATTAAAAAGGAATATCAGGAAGACAGGAAGTTAATTTCTCTGAAAGCATAGCATTTATATGACTATTTACCAGTTTTGACAACAAAGTCCCTTTCACAATGGAAGTACAAGTTACCATCCACCATTCTCAGAACATTAGCCAGAAAATGTCTGGATTAGCACATCTAGCTGGAGCAGAAGGAACTGCAGAATGAATTGCAAAGAGCCGAGAACACCTGAGCATCACAAGTGAGCACAGCACACTGTACTTTGAACACCAGCCAGTGAGACTACATTGAGCTGAAGCACAGGAGGAACCACAGTCTTATTTGAAAGTATCATAACAAAAACCAGCATGATTTGTAACTCAGCAAGCAAAGCACTAACTCCTAAGTTGAAGATAGGACAGAAAAACATGCTGAAAACAGTGTCTCCTACTGAGGAAAAAACCTAGAAATAGTTCTTCAGAAATTTGCACCTTCCTTTACTCACCACTTTTATCAAAAGTATGAATGAGAAAGGCACTCTTTCATCATTTCACAAACTTAGGAGAAAAATATCAGTAAATCCTTTAAAAACAAGCACTTACCTAGGACTTTTCCCAAAGCTGGTCTACTTCCCTCAGACACCACACAGAAAGCCACCCTACTTTCTACAGCTAGTAGCAATGAAGCTCCTTTACCTGTCTTGCTCTCTGTAGACTTTTGTGATCCTAAAATAGTTTTCAAATGGAAACAGCTGCAGGACTGAGGGAGTGTCAGAACTAACATTCCTTCACCCTCTTTTCTCCTTGCTTTCATCTTTGCACTAGGAGATGCGAGTACTTGCAATGCCTTGTCTTTTGAGACTATTCACTTCTATTTTACTTTAAAATTATCCTTCCCTTTGTTACCTTTAATGTTCTGTTTGCATGTTCCTTACTGTTTGCAGAGCCAGCTTAAGAGGTCTTGGAAGACAAGGCTAAATCCCATTTTTTCCTCCACGTAAATGCTGTTATCCCTGCGGAAACCAAATTCAACTTTTGCAGTAACAGCAGAGAGAACATAGGAGGAAGGGATTTGGAGAAAGCTGGGTCTGACCAAACCTTGGTAATTAGCAAGGCTTGGGACTGAAGATAAGAAATAAGGTCTGTGGTGGGAGATGCAGGTGGGAAGCTGAGAGTAGTTGAAGGTTTTGGGGCTGGAAAGAAGCGCAGGGGCAGCAAGGGTCAGACTGACCATGGCCTTTCTAGAAAGGTCTTTTTCTGTCCCCCCAGCTTTCCATTTCTCTAGTCTCTGTGACTACTTTCCTTGCTTCCATTCCTTTTCCTCCTATTCTCTTCCTTGACAAAAGGTAGAAGTTCAGGTGGTATTTTGAAGTACTGGATATAAGCATTTGTACTTCCTGCTGTCAACTCCCTCACATGCTCCCACCTCCTCATGGCAGTGGTCAAGTGCAAGGCAGGGATGGGGTTCCCATCTGACAAGGGCAAGGCAGGCAGGTACTTCTTGTGGACCACAAAGACCACACACACAGTTTGGGTACTGCACCTGTGATGGTGAAAGCCGTGCTGAGACAGAGAGAAAGGAGGTCAGATACAGCCAGATATGTCAGGACTGCTGGGGAATCAGGCACGCCTCAGTGATGCTGGATTCTGCTCTCTATTAATAGGGCACCAGCTTCCTGCTCCTCCAAGAGTCAGAGATGCTTTGAAGTAAAATCAGCTTTTCCGGGGACTGATCAAAATAGAAATCCAAGCTGCCTAAATCTGCAATGGAAATTTCAATCAACACTAAGTTTTTAAATAAAATTTGGACTCTATTCTGGTTCAAAATGAATTGAATAAAGAAATCAGATACACAAATAAGGCTTTTGGTCAGCTTTTGCTTTACATTCACTCTAATAAAACTTCCTGTAAAATGAGCATTAGCTCTAGGAGATCCCGAGTTCTCACTTGTGTTGAGACACTGCCAAGGATGCCAGCGGTCAGCCCAAAGAAAATGAAGAATTACTAGAAATTTTGTACAGGTGGAGACCCCATCCTGCAGCTCTGACAACTCCCAGTCGGCAAAAGTCAGCCTCCCAAAGAGTTAATGCTCAATGGGCCAATAAAGCATGATTGATTCATCGATAACACACTGCTGCCTTGGGGAGAGGGAAGAAGCCATCTCCAGAGACAAGCGAGGCAATTGTTTGCTGTCCCTGGTGCCCGCAGAGTGCCCCGCGGTAACCCCTGTGCTCTGGAATACTCACGTTGGTTATTTCGAAGCGGGGTGCAGAGCTGTGCTTTCCCATGGCTGCCACTAATGACTTGCAGCTGTTGCTAATCCGTGCCTCTGATTTCCTTTGATTGCTGTGTGTATGGATGCCTGTGGTAAACAGGCATCTGCCAGGTGCCAGCACAATCGGGGGGGAAAGTATAAAAAGTTCCCTGTTTCAAATTCAATGTGACATTGTGCTTGTCGAGAGGCAGACGTTTAACTATTTAAGGGGAGCAGTTTCCTGGGCTCCTCACTGGCCTCCTGGCTATGTAGGAGATTGTCATGCATTTTGGTGACAGCAATCTCCTAGCCCCAGCTGTAGGAAATAGCCGTGGGGAGAAGCTGGTGTCTACAGGAACTGTCCCAGCCGTATAACACAGCCCTTGACATGTGAGTTTGGCTCTGCTATCCCAGAAAGCAGGGGCTCTCTGGCTCTACTCATTCCTCCTTCCTCAGGCGCAGCATCCCAGAGCTTTGGAGGGACATTTGTTCCCATGTGAACGCTCAGGCTGGCCTCAGCCTGCTGCCCCTTTCTCCTCGACCTTCTCTGTTCCTGCTTCACATTACGTGGAAAGGCAGTGAAGCACCTCAGCTCGCAGTTCCAGGCTAAAAAGAGTGGAGCGGAGGCTTCCCACAGCCTATTAGGGAAATATATGTCTTGCTGGAAGCCAAGGCTAATATTAAATTTTCCAGAAGGAAGCACAAGGGTCTCACAATAAGAAATGTCCCTGAAAGTGTTTCCCCAGCAGGGTGCTGTAGCCTGTTTCTAGCACTAATGTTTTGCCTAAGCCCCACAGCCCCTCCAAGCAATTTCTCTGGGCATTTCTGATTCCCCTCCTGTCACAGCAGCCAGCTGAAGATGCCACACAGCTGCTCCTCACCTCCATCCATCATCCTTCCTCCTGGTAGCAGGTAATTATTCCCAGCTGTTCGTTACCCAAGACCATCACACCTGACCCATATTTTTTGCCTTTCATTTGCACCCCAGGTACAGAAAAGAAACACATAAAGGAAAGCTTCAGAGAGGAACTGGTTATATGCTAGTGCTAGAGAAAGGGGTATCCTGCTCTCTCAAAAGCTGCTTTTGTGGTTCATTTCCTTGGGTTGCTCTTTACTCGTGCACTAGGTCACATTTAAGGGGCAGCAATGAGTCGAAGGCACAAGTCTCTTGGAGCATTCATAGTTGTCCTCAGCATTGGCTCATTTTGGTTTCCCTGCCTGCTCATCCTGCTTCCCTGCATGCTGTGAGCAGTCCTCGGATTTGGGAGGGTAGGAAGCCTGTGGAGAACAGCAAAGGACACAATCCCCTTCCTCACAACAGTGCTGGAGAAAAGTCACGGATATTGAAATTTACTGCTGTTTCTTTAAGACTTGTTGTACTCCCTATTAGAAAGGAGAGCTTAGCTTAGGAGAGGCCAATGACGTGTCATCTGAAAAGCCAGAGGGTACATGACTGCAAGAGTTATATTCTCTGAATGTGCTGACATTTCAGACCTCCTTCCCACTAGAAAAAAGAAGGCTGAAAAATGAACCGTGTATCCAAATGTGCACACACAATTTCTATAGCCAGAGCTGTTCACCTTAGCTACCATACTATCATTTCAGTTTTGTGCAAGGTGCTAATTCCAGCTCCCTACAGATTACTGAAATGGAAAGCTGAGCATCCTACCCTCCTAAAACACGGCCAATAAGGTGCCTTAGAAATCAAAGGTCTCTCTGTTAAAAAATGATAGGGCTGAGCTTGGTTTCAGAGAGCCAGGATGACAGAGGGAGTTGGAAAGAAGCTGATCCAGGTGGAGAAGGAGAAAGGCCCTTCATCGGTGTGCCACAGTGCACAACCCATGGGAGAGGTGGAGAAGGGGTTTTTGAGCTAGGGAGAAAGTGACAGGAAATGGAGATTCTGGATAAAGAGGCAGCCTTCTAGTGTTCGACTGCTAATGAGTTCAGGGTAATGCAACCTTGTACATGGGAGGTACCATCTAACTTCAGAGACAACTGAATTATCTATCAGTTTTCTCCTCCGTGGAATAACTTTTGGCTTTGGTCATTATGTCATATTTAACTGATGGAGAAAAAGCAGACCAATTTTGGTCACTGAACAAGAGAAAGCAAAAAAGTCCTCTAGTGAATATAATGCACATCCAGAAAGTTTTCTTTAGCTTAAAGAGTGGGTGATTTTGGGCTTGGGGCTACACTGACCCTCAAGATTTCTGCCAAGGAAGACTTCATGCTCTGCCCCTTTTAATCAACACTGACACTCCACACTTCCTCTGGGCTGTAAAGCTTGGGGAGGAAAAAGATGGACATTGGCAAAGAGCAGCAGGGTGAAGGTCCTGGCACCTCCCAATTAGCATGTCAGCTCCCTTCAGAAAGTCACATATCCTTGTTCAGATGTGGCTGGGGACTCAAGGGGACAGGAAAGTTTTACATTTCACCACTGAGACTCCCAGAGGTTTTGCCAAGTACTTACCAAGTTATTTAGAAGGAAAACAAGAACTTGTCTGGGCTTCTCCTTTGTTTCAGTCCTGCACTGGGTTCAGGCACCTGAGCTGGCAGCTGCATCTCTTTCTAATGACACGAGAGAGAAGGGACATTCATGCTGTCATCCCTGCTGGCATATCCTGTTTCTATAAGTTCACATCTTGTAACTAGCCTAAGCTAGTCAGCACTGTGTTTTTCAAGGAAAAGAAAAACATCTGAACTTTGGCATCAAAACCCCTCTGGAAACTGTCCATTGCCTAGGACGTAACCAAGCCCTTCAGCTCAGTTTTCATTACAGCAAGATTTCCCAGGACAAAGTGCCTAGAGGTCTGACAACAAGGGGTTTTCTTAGGATTTACAGTGTCACAGACCAGGTTTCTGCAGCACTAAAACACACAGACACACCACCAATCCCACTCAAAAGCCATTCACTGACCCACATGACCTCTGCTGGGAGCACACAGCTGTTATCAGCCTCCCCCCAGGCAAGGTAGGAGGGTGCCTGAGGACTGGCTGGGTGCCAGTGGCAGTGAGCAGGTTCTCCCAGGCATCCCTTTCAATGTGGCAGCAGGCAGCACAAAGAACAGACGGGGCCCAGGGTCCAGGCCCAAGCATGGTGCCAGTGATGCCAAGGAGAGGTACCCTGCCCCAGCCAAGGCCTGTAGGGTCACTCCCCGCAAGGGAAAATTGAGGATCAGACCAGACCAGCAGAGTCTGACCCTGCTTCCCTACATGAATTTGCAAGGTTACACTCTGTCCCCTGAGCATTATTTAATCTACAAGGTACACTGACCAGCACCAGGTCCCAGTGATAGCAACAGCCCCTATACGGCTCCAGGCTCCACAAAATAATAGAGTGGGGCAAGTGCCTCATAGTGGACAGATGCACTGCGCCGTTTGCCATTCTAATCTCTTCCCACCATACCTAGGAATGGTTATAAAGATAAAAGAGAGGCTGGAAACTGTTATTGTATCAAAGCAGATCTGCCATATCCAGATTTTGTGCGGTTCTATCGTATTCTCCTGTGCTGGCTCTCTATTTTTAAAATCTGAGGTACAAAAAATAAATTACTCTCGACCTGAGTGTGAAAAAGAGTTTTCTTTTATACTGGAATCTTAACTTTATCTGATAATGAGACCCAAGTAATTTTCTTGAGTTTCAGCTGCAGAAAGCAATGAAACAGTGAAATCTTTCTTCGCTGATTAACAGTATTAGGCTTCCAGGGAACCGAAGCAATTCTCCAGTCTCAGGGAACATTAGAAATTTGCAGGTAATCCTAACCTCATCCATGTCCCCTCTGACTCCCCAGTTTCTGTCACACTCAATATGTTAGATTGGCAGCAATGCAGCAGAACATAACTTCCCAAATCATTAAACTGATTTAAACCTCTTGAGGAGAAAAATTTTATGGGATTTGTGTTGTTGTTTTCCAGGGTTTCAAATCCTTAAGGGACACACTTCAAGATTTCTCCATAACTAGGAAAGAAGGCCTACTTAGTCTCCCTTGGTATTTCTAGCTGTGTCATCTCAGCTAAAGTACACGGAAACTCAAGGTGAGACGTTCTAATAACTTCAGTGGGCTCTCAAGCAGTAGGATTATGTCAAACACCAAACATTGTTTTCATCCAGAAAGAAGCCTATCTGCCTACAAACCTATGTCTGCATTCAGGCTGTGCTGTGAATCCACATCTTAAACATATAAATTACAGTTTGATTATCATATAATTATAAATTATCCACATTTTAATTATATAAATTCCACATCTTCTCTTACAGGTTTCCTGATACATCAGCACATACTCCAAGCCTCAGCACTCATATTTCACAGTGATCATCAGCCAATCTCCAGTTTTCTTTTTGCAGCCAGGAGATCATGGGCACTCACAGGCAAAAGCAGTCACATTTTGGGAAGAAGTAAAAATGTTGTAACCGAGACCAATTAAGACAATAACCAGAAAATTTCTTGTTACAGAAAGAATAATCTAGAGTCTTTATAGAGAAGCTTTTTGGAAAATACCTAGCCATTTTGGTGCCAAATGGGATATAAGCATCTGGTTTCCAAAGGACACTGAATATCTGTTCACTGGCAATAAGGAACCTCTGCAAGTTTCACAGGCTAGCCTTTAAAAAAAAAAAAACAAAAAACCAGAAGGGCACCCCAAAATTTATCAACCACTTGGCTGCAGCTCGTTCTTTTTCATAGTTGAGACAATTATGTGAGATGATGAAGCTGCAGACAAAACTTCCAGAAGGTTTTTTTTTTGTTTCCACATGCTGTATCCTCCATGCTGATGCTTGCAGACCTGCTGCTCATGGTGCCTGTGCAGCAGCGTGTGGCAACTGAGCGTGACATTAATGCTCAAGTCTGTGGCAACCACATGCCTGCCTGCAACTGAAGTCAGTTGCACACACTCATGTATAAGCCTACTATTTGGGTATTAATTGAATAAGCTTTCAGAAATAGTTTAAGCAAATTAGTTCCTGACACATTGCACATCTTGAGCTTTCCATTTGTGGCCTTTCATTCATAAGCGATCATCCACAGAGTGAAAAGAAGCACACTTCACTCTAATTAGGGAGGAGCTAATTATCCTCCATCAATTAGATCCTACAACACTTATCTGTAAACAGTTGCTGGAAAGGTACATAACAGATTAGTGACTGAAGACCTAATTAATAAGGAATAATGAGCTCCTTCCTGCAGGAGATGGAGGAAATGTGCTCTCAATCCTTGAAAATGCCTAGTGATAAGAGCCATAAAACAGACCATAAACGTGGCAGGAGTCATTTTGTACATAAGAGTTTTCTAATTTTTACATCCGATGTGCAGCCTGTGCCTTCCCGACTTCGCTGTGCAGCCATGCCACACACTCTGCCTGCCACCAACGGGGCTGTGCAAATAAAGTGAAGGAAATGTTGGATTTCCCAGCTCTTATACCTCATCTGCTATTTGTACTTCTTTTCATTAAATTAAAGATGATTTCCTCTGCCTATTTATAGAAAGGTGGCATTGTAGATTTTTTTCCTAATTGGCTTCACATTTTTCCGATTACACCCCAGCAGTTTTATGCTGCTCTGTTGCAGTCACTGTCAGTTACGAGCCCCCATTTCTACCTGTCACGTAAGTCCCTTTGATTTCTAGGTCTTGGCTTATGGTGTGGTTGGATGCTGCTCTCCTTCTCGGTTTCCTCTTTCTTTCACATCAGGATAGCTTACCTTTCTGCTTTTGTTAACAGCAGTTTCAGTAACTGACAGTTCATTTATCTTTAGGATTATCTTCCCAGAAGACACACATTTACCTGTTTCCCAGGCTTGTTGACGTCTGCTTTTTGAAGTTCACTGCTCTTTTTCTGCTCCTTTCACTCCTTTCTTTCCCCAGAACAGTGATTCTGTTGTTTCATGGTTGCTTTCACTCAAATTTCTTTCTGACTCTGGTTTATCTCCATCCATTCCTCCCTTGCAGAGTCAAATTTTAAAATAGACACTGCTCCAATACTTTCAATATTATAAACTCTAATCTTGGATTAACAGGGAAGTTGAGTAGATATGCATGAAAGTGATGCTCTGGTTTTTATGCACCAATGTGTCTCACCAATATGTTTCTCTTACACTGCATCCAGTGGAAGAAACTCATCAGGTTACAGGAAAACCAAACCCTGTATTGCTTTAGAATTTCTTAACTCTACCGGTATTCAGTTTAAAAATATCAGTTAATATATATTCTGCAGATAAATAAATTATATCAGTCAATGAAAAATTCCATGAATGTCCTACAAAAATTGTTCTAACCCACATCAAACAAAAGTCTAACTTTGAAGCCTTTGAAAAAGTAGGAAAATAAATTATTCCTGAGGAATCACTGAGTGAGGTTACATAGAAATAAAGCGAAAGGGCAAAAAATTAAAAAAAAAAAAAAAAAAAAGGAAATCACTCAAAAGATCTCAAAAAACCTGGAAAATGCCCTCTTAGTAGCTGCCTGCTCCTGTTAAAGAGTCACCACTAGTGATTATAACAGTGCAGATGGACAAATATTTGTAAGATGGACCTGGTCCCAGGCTGCTCCAGACTTTAGACCAAGAAGATTTTGTAAGGGATGAGGTGCCAGTAGCCCAGATATGATCTCGCTGGGAGGGAAGCAGCAGTGGAAAGACCAGGCTACTTCAGCCTGTTCCTCCAGCATATACAGGCATTACACACTTCAGCATTGTTCCGAGAGTGTGTGTTAGCCTGCACAGCCAGGAACAGGCAGAACATGGGGATGGACAGTGATTTGATGCACATGAAAGCCACATATACTGAAGCTTCAGAGATTTGAGGAATGAATGTATGACAGAGCACTGATAATTTTCTGGAAAACAAAAGCTGGCCTGAAAAGACTAACATTAGAAAGCTGCATAGGAAATGGAATGAAAATTTTCTGCTCCTACACATAGCAGTTTGTTCCTTCTGCTCAGGATGATGAGTAAGGCCTCAGCTGGAGTACGCTCTCCAGTTTTGGGCATCACACTGCGAGGAAGGTAAGGACTAATAGTAAAATATTTAGAGAGTCACAGGAACAATCAGGTCTCGAAGGGATTACTTTATGAGAAAAGTTACTTTGAACAATGCCAATTTATTCAGAGGAGAGAGAACTGAGAGAAGAATTGGAAAGAGTTTAAGAATTAAAAGGGTTTTATTCAAGGAAATCTGTTTTACACACTGAAGACAAGAAACAGATGTCCTGCAGTACCACTTAAGGGAGGGGAAAAATCAGGTAAAACAACAGGAATGGGATTAGTCTGACTAAACACAGGTGTCTCTGCTGTAGGCATCTTGAGCTGAAGAAATCAACATCAGTGAAGGCTGGGGTGAGACTCGTTTTGTCCTCAATAGATAACTACAGACAAATTCAGCTACGTGGAACAGAGAGACTGAATGTCCATTGAGCACCATGGCAGCCAACTGCTGGGTCAGAACACAGAGAACAAGGAAAGTCTGGTTTCATGGAGGAGGTTTCATTCCAGCCAGAGACCAGAACCGTGACAATGTCCACTGCAACAGATACAGAGCAGCTGGAACTTCTCGGACTCTCATTCAACTGGGCATCAGTTAAAAGTAAAACTTATATTCAAAATACTTTTAAACCAAAAAAGTGCCCATGTGTGTCAAGATGTAGTTTAAGGCAGCATTTAAAAAGCATCTTAGTAATAAATTAATATAAGTAAACTTAATTCACTGAGAATATTTATATATTTAGTAATAATACACACAATACTTAGTTATAATATGGAAAAGTAAAATAAGGTTTCAATGGGAATATGTTTGAGAAGGTTGTTACTAACTCAGCAAAACAGGGAGTCTTGGAATACAGACATTTTATCAACCAACTGCCTGCTTGGGTAGATCCTGCAGACATCAAATTAAACTCTAAGAAATCCATTCTGAGTAGGGCACAGACAAGCCTAAATAAAACAATACAACAAGCCTCTGGTGAATTTGAGCCAAATCCCTGTTGCAGATCAAATCCACAACACTCAGGGCCACCTCTGTGTTTTCCAGGTCCCACAAGGCCCAGCTAAATGGCACCAAAGCTGAAAGAAGAATTTTTGCTCTGGACTCAGAGCTGGCACTTCCGCTCACCCAGCTATTGTACCAAGCCACCACCACAGAGCCCCTCTGCCACCACAGCTGCTGAAGAGCCAGGACCATGGACATTGGCACTCTGGCCACTTACAGCAGTGTCCCAGCTGCTTCTGCACACAAACACAGCTTGAAGGAAGTTCTAGAAATGCATGATCTCGGACTCTATGGGTTACCTAATCAAATACTAAATTCCAAAACACTTTTAATCCACCCGTGGTTAAAACCTGGGCTTGTCAAAAAATTTCCCTGGGCAAGACCAGCTCCCTTTTCAATTACCCAGCTCAGATATTGTCTGACAGAGCCCAGAAGTGCAGCTTCCGACAGAAAGCAGGGACTTGAGCTAATGCTGAGAGGAGTAGGACTGGTTAGGATTACTGTGTCAGGAATTTGTCCCTCATTACCTACCACAAGAACTACTGGACAAACCTGATGGCAAGCCATTACATTTCCACCTCAAGGGTACTGGCAGAAAAGGCCAAAATCATTCTCATTTATATGAAAGCAAGCATGCCTTCAGATCCAGAACACCTCAGTGAAGAGGCTTTCATTAAACATTATTGTGCAGATAGAAGCACTGATTTTTTAAAACATCTGCAAGGCATCATGACCCAGTGAAGAGACAAAAGACAGTCTCTTGCCACCAAGTCAGACAGAAAAGGGAATCTATGTGGATGCAGTGTCTGATACTCCAGCTGCTCTTCTCACCCCAAGAATGCTCCAGCTGGGAATGAATAGATCACAATGTTAAAAACCAAGGTGATCATGTCTGTTTTATTTCTGCACGTATCCACCACTACAGGCCATTGCATATCTCCTCCTCCGGGGAAGGCTGCCCTCAGTTAAACCCCTGTGGCTGAACACAACAAAAAATTACATACTTTTAAATCAAACTCTCTGCTTGAGGAGTTCCAGCCCAAATGACTGATAAGAGATGACTGGCTGAAACTTTAAGCCTGTGATTTTTCCTGCCTTAGCATCTAACTCTCAGCCTGGGGGCTTCAGATTTGATACATAAACTTCAGCAATCTCACTTAGGTTTCTTGTCCAACTTATATCTTCTGGCATCCTTTTAAGACAAAGCCAGGCCAATTTTTTTTTTAATCCATCTATTTAATTCAAACAATATCAGAGGATTATAGTTTACCCGTGTGCTTACACGTGTTTATCCAAACTCCAAAAGACATGCACAGTTTTCTGCCTGCCATGCAAGTAAAGTAAATCACTTTCTCAGTTGTTTTTCATTAGTTTTACAAGGAGTTCTGAGGTCCCAGTTTTGGTCCTCTGATGCAGCTGGCTGTGAAGTTGATCTGAATGCTTGCCATGTGCACGGTTCCTAGCATGAGGAAAGGCTGTGAATGGGACTTTGTACATAATATAATAATTCTCTTTTTCCTCTGCCTCAAATGTTACTTCACTGGAGTCAGCTTCTGATTAGGTTCATTGAAGCCAGCTGGTCATTTTTGCATCCTCAGATGTATTGGGGGAAAGAGAAGATAGAGGGCAAGAATTTGAGTGTGACCTCTGCTAGATTCTGCTCCCCTATCCTTATTCTAGCAAAAGGTAAAAAGTAACATAGAACAGCTCTGGAAATGTAAGGCACCTGAATCCTTTGCAAGGAAGGTATTGCAAACATTAGGATTTGATAACACCAACGTAAGTGTCTTATGAACTATCATCTAATAAGTTTGGGGTATAGGCTACTGCTCTTGCTATGCTCTGAGCCCAATTACTTATGGCTTCATTACACCATGACTTTGGGAAAGACATTGCATCTTGATTTGGCAACTTAAAATGATGGATATTTCACCATACAGCCCAGGAAAACTGTTCTAAGAGTAACACTTCTAGTTACAAATTGGGCCTGGTTTCTAGTCTGGACACGCAGCACATGTGTTGGATAATGCTCCATGAGAGTCTTTTCCACTCATAGCTTGCCATTATCAAACCTGTTTGGTGCTACATGCCCAGGGTTTGGTATCTGTGGGCTAAATTCCTCCAGACGGTCTCAATGGCACAAGGCAAAGTGCAAAATCCTTCCTGAGCAGTGACTTTTGGCCGCCAAGTGTGACCAAGGACATCTCCACTGCTGCAGAGGACACATCTCCTGTAGCACCCAAAGTTCTGCTCTGCTTCAGAATTAAAGCCCAGATGTGGTGTGGCCAGACATTTCACCAAGCTGCCCTCCTGATGGGAGCAGCAAAGGAGGGATGCAGTGGCTATCAGGAGCTGGCTGTGCCCAGCAGCAACTCTGCTGCCCCCACGCTGCAGCCTCCTCAGCCACAAGCCCAAAAGCTTACAGGCACATTTCTTATGCTTCTTACTGGAGATAAACTGGGGCAAAACAGGGGCTCATGAAACCCAGATGGACCTTATTAGTTATGCAGTGTGGTGGTACATGCCAGGGAAGGAAAAGTTCAGCCTGTCTGTGTGTGGCAGGTGCGGAAATGGCACGTGTCTCACCTTGTGAAAGTCACTGCTCTGCTTTTTGTGTGCCTTTCACCACCTTAGTCTCATCTGCACTCCTCCAGGAGTTCTTTGACTTTACCTCTGTCCAATTTTGTACCTCCCCAGCGATCAAAAAGTATAGCAAACCTATCATGGCAAAGATAGATTCACCTTCAGAGCAGGGAAATACTTCACCACCATCCCCTCGTGGGCCTGTCTGACCCACCAGCAGCCCCAGTTCACCTCTCACATCCCCACCCGAATGCACTGTCAGCTCCCCTGGGTCACATACACATCACCTTCCTGTGTCCAAACAAACCTCCCGACTCCAGTGAAGGGGACTGTCCTCTCTAATTCCCTTGTAAGAGCCTTTGAAACATTATAGATGGGTAAACAGACACCACATTTTTAAGGCCATTACACATTTGTTCTCTTTTTAACAAGAGATCGTTAACCTTGTTTTAAAAATACACAGGTTGGAGAGCAGTAGTTCGAGTATTATATTCCTGCTTGGCTACATGCACTGCCCTTGGTGCCAGCAGTTTGCATCTTATCAAGGATTTAAGCTCTTCTGGGATGATGGCAAGGTTTTTTCTGCTGGCTGAAAGCAAGGGTCACTCCAAGTAATTACTATGGCTGCCCCCAAAGACACCACCAGCAGCAATGATTTATCACTGTTGGCACCACGACTCCCTGAGATGCCAGGGAACAAAAAGGACTGAAGGAATGGTAATGGGATACCTGCAGTATTCCTAGGCATCCTGCTTTCAGCAGCTAAGGACCTCATAATGGGTCTCCCTGCAAAGCTTCAGGCTGGAAGGAAGGCACAGAAAAAGGGGATATAAGGAAAATCATTGTCTAATATGTTGTTTCCATCACAGCTCTTGCAAGGTGCTGTTTGGAGCTAGGGGGAAGAAACCTGCTAGGTGATAACAAGATGCAAAGGTGGTTCTTGTCAAGGGTATTTAGAGACACAGGAGAAAGGTTTGAGTACCCATAACATATTATACTGGGATGAACAGGCCACAGCAGTAGCACACACAAAGAAGCTCCAGGAATCTTTCTAAAAATGTTTCCATCATGTTTTTATTTCAGAAGCAGTACAAGGACTCACAAGTTTTATAGTGATATCTTGGCCTAATCAAAGCTTATAGAAGCTTCTTTAATTTCTTTAGAAAATGCACAGATTTTCACCTGTAAGCTCAAGAAAGTCCAGTTTTAAAAGTTAAGATGAATTACAATCCTATTAATTTTCTAGAGCTGGGAGGGTCAAGATTTCTGTGATCCCAATAAGCCATTTTAAACAATCCATCAATGCCCTCTTTCTCTGCTTTTTTAAGTCTGCCCTACACCTCTTCATAGGAAAAAAATATGTTATGGGTCATGGTCCATCGTTATTCGGTGAGCCTGAAGCATTTAAAAGTACAAAAATAAATGTATTTTCCCCTTTTTTTTTTTATTGAGATCAACCCAGATTCAACAGCAAAGTTTATATCGGGGGCTCCTTGTCGTGTCAGGGGCATCACCAGGGCACTGTTATAAGAAATGAGCACAGCCAGGCAAAGCAAACCTGCTCCAACCTGGAGCCACGATGCTATGGAGGAAAAAACCCAGCTTTAATTTTGTCTCATATTTGGGAAAAAAACTTATCCAATAACAAATACGTTTCATGACTAAAAACCCACCAAAACCTGTCTTGGCATGCGAAGCTTCCCACGGTTGTTTTGCAGGAGATACAGAATCCAAAGATCACGGTATTTCACGATATTTCCCCCGCCGTTTGTCTGTGCCAGTTCAGCGACCCCGCTCGCAGCCTGGCACTACCACCAGTCATTTTTCGACATTTTTAGGTAGCCGTGAATGTCACTAGATGGCAGCAAGAAACTGCATTTGGAAACCCGACGGGTTTCTCCCACCTGCGTGCCCCCAGCATCCCCTCGCCCGCGAGCAGGGGAAGCTTCTGGGGGCTGCGAACTCACTTTGCCCGGGGGTATTAATCCCTTTTACCCGGGACACCTGTCCCTCGGGATACAGCTTGCTGCCCATCACAGTCCAGCAGCTTTACAAACCCTATAGCATCCTTAACACATGCTAAGATCCCATAGACGGAGCCCAAAACCTCACAAGTTTCACAAAGCAGGCAAGCATCACCTTTCCAAGAAGCTGGAGGGATGTTCCCATTTCCAAATTCTCTTTATGCTCTTTTTATCACACCTGCCTCACATCACTTCTTGCTTTCCCAGCAGTGACTGTTGTACATCCAGGTGGCAGATAAGGATCTGCTGGAAACGCCCTCAACCAGCTGCATCTCCTGTCCATCCCAAATCGGGACCTCCAGCAGGAAATGCCTCCTCAGAGCATCTTTCCTCCACTGCCCTGGTTTCTTTAGTGGATGCCTTCTCCAGCTGTGCTTACAACAGCAGAGGTCACACACACTTGGTGTCAGCAGAGTGCTCTGCCTTCCTCAGCTACCAGGCATCTGTCCTTGGCCTTCCATCCCCCCCCACCATCTCTGTCTCTTCCCCTCTGATTGGGCTGTTTTCTTCTAAGGATAATTTGGAGCAGCTTTTCCAGGGTGTACCCACACACTGACTTCTCCTTCAGCTCTAAAGCCTCTGTTTCTTTCACCAGCCTCTCTTTTGATTTATTTTCTATTGGAGCCATCTTTTTATATAAATGTACTGATCTGCATGACAGAATTGCCTCTGGCTGCCCCAGCTCATCCCTCTGTCCTGACATACCTACAGAGATGCCCTCCTCACCTGTCTGATGGGGTGGAAGGCCAGAGGAGAGAGTGTAACTGGAATAACCCGTTGGATTTGCTTCATTCTCTCTTCAGTATTCACTTAGAGGCAATGCACAACTTTACCCACCTGACCATGCACTGTGCGTTTCTTCACACCCTATCCCATGAGAGCTCCTCTCAGAGGGCAGGAGGGTCACTCATACATCCTGCCTGTGTCAACAGATTGGTGCCTCCTATCCAGGGGTAGAAAGAGTAATGTATGACAACAGGCTCAAACTCTTCTGTGGCACAAGAACTAGGAGCAAGGAGGCTGCTCACAGGTTTGCTTTCCCCAGCTTTATTTCCCACACAGAGGCACCCAGCCGTGCACCTTCTCAAACTGTGCACCCTTTGTAAGCCTCTGAAAGCAATGACAATCAGTGGCCACCTTGAGAGATTATTTTAAGGCCCTTCAAATGCTGCTCGAGGGAAGCTGAGGAGGTTGTACTGGGGTATATCATCTGTCATGCTCCATTTTTAAGCTCGTTCTTTAGGTGAAGATGACAGGACAGGACTGAGGCGAATCCTTTATCTACAGCAGCACAGTGCTTATGTTCATGCCACACAATATAAAACACGTATGCCCTGTATTTACTTCTGCAAGCTGCCTCTCTCTTGCTGGGGGCCCTCAAACCTGCCAGCACCAGCCTTGAGCCCCTCCTGAGTCAGCCACAGACGGCAAAGACAAGTACACAAATCAGTTATTCCCCCAGTCTCCTGTCCATAATAACCACATTTCCATCCCTTACTGGCAAAAGGGTAGATGATGAGCACCTCTTACCAGAGGAGGGACGAGATCTGACAGACAGCCAAAGCTCCAGTTACAATTTCCCTTTGACATCAGATGCATTTAGCATCATGTGCACATAATCCCCTTTTCCGTCCTCTCCTCTCCCCAGCATCCAACCTCTGACACTTATTCCAGAGCAGCCCACAACTCAAGGAACCCCATATCTCATCTCTCCTCTGCAGCCTGCTCTGCCACAGGTGCCTGGCACAGGAGCCAGGACCTACTTGGGCAGGGCTGGGGTGTGAGTTGGGAGGTGCTGCATCCTTGAGCTAGAGTCCCAGTCCCATGGCAGGGGGTGCAAGTGTGAGGGCTGCCGGTGCTGACAGAGTCAGAGGTCATTTGGCAGACCTGTGCTTTGTACCTTAAAGCTGCACAAAGTTAGCTTTTTTTTGGCCAGCTAAACTGACTTCCTTCTCTCTTCTGCTAACACTGCACAGGTTCCTTCCTTCACCGCACTGGGTTTCTAAAGACCAGGGGAAAATTATAGAAAAGCAAAGTGAAAATAGGGAGTTATTTCATACAGTCTATGTGTGTTTTTCCTTCCTTGTTAAGGCTGCTTTCCTCCTCTCTGCTAGAGCTGCCCCTTCAAAACACACTCTCTGACCTTTGATGTCTCACCCAGACCCAGCTAATCTGCTCTGTACCCCTAACTCTGGCATTTTCAGATTATTCTGTTCAGAGAGCCCCATTTCACTCAGAGGCTGCAATTTCACCTTCTTTCTCTTTTTCCTAGCATTTAATCCAACCTGCTGCAGCACTACCTCACTGATATTCGCTAGTAGCAGCCAACCTTCAGCTTCACCAGCTTTCTATCCAAACCAACTACAGTCCCAGGGAAACCTCACAGGCAGCAGAAGGGAATCCTTGGCATTTCCAGACCCTTCAGAGCCCATGCCAAGAAGAAAATAAAGCCTTTAGCAGAAAAAGTATTACTCTGTTTTCTGGCGCCCATGCCGAGATAAATAGATATTAATTTTCTAAAAGGCACAATACTGGCTATTACCATCAGCTGTATTTACCCCCCTCTGGGAAGGTCACTCCCCAGCCCTTGCTACAGTGGCTGCTTCGCAGTTCCAGAGCACTCAGGCAGCTTTGGCTCCAAAATGGTATTCGGCTGAAACCTCTGGATTAGTCTTCTGCTTTGTCCCGTGGGGAGGGCAGCTGCCTGGCAGAGGGGCAAGAACATCAGTGATTTCTCCTAACCCTGCCCCTTGCCATCGCCTTGGGTCACATCTGCAGAAAGGGGAAGAGCAGCAAAGAAAAGTCCCTAGAAAGCCCTTCAGTACACAGAAGAAAGCCAGGTTGTTTCCAGACTTGTAAAGGCTCTGTTCCTGCAAATAATAGTGAAATTTTCCATACAGAGAAGTGTCTGAAATATTTCAGAGACATCCTTTAACTTCCACGAAAACTCTGGTTTGCTCCCACAGAGCCTCACACATCACAGCTGAAGTGCACAGCAATCCATGGTAAAACCCTTATCCCAGTTAATGGGAAGTTGCATCACCCCAGCAACACAAATCCTGTTTGGATGTGTCAGATGTTATGGCATTTGGACAACATAACCTACTTCCTCTGGCTGAATTTTCTCTTATTTCCAGAGAATCAACCACTGCAGCACAGCCAGGCAGGGGAGCAGAGCTTGCACTCAGCTGTGCTGCAAATCAGTATTTAACCTTGCCACTCCTGCAAAGGGGAAATTGCTGTGAATGAATCTGTGTAGGGCCAAACCTCACTAGTTTATTCCATTTCTATTCCCACCCTTACTAGAGGTCAGAGAACAGAGAGATGGACACCATCCGGCAGCTTTCATGGCCCCATCCCCTCCTGCCCTCTCTTCCCAGATATGGGGAGTTGGCACTTGCTGAACGAGAAGCCATGAGGTGCCCCATTATCCTGTCAGCAAGCCCACACACAGGCATGATTCAACTTCCTCTGCAACCCATCCAAGACCCTTGTTCTCACTGTTGACAGCCCCCAGACTTGGCCCAGCTGTGGCCGAGTGCATCACCATGGTGGGACCACGGCACCTCTGAGAAAGGGTATCCTACTTTCTGGTGCAGGAATGTGGCTCTGCCCAGTGTCTCAGCTTCACCTTTCCTTGAGGCCACACAAGGAAGGTCTTTGGGGGAAGTGGGGGAGGAGAACAGGGAGTGACAAGGACATTAACACAGCCTCCCATAATCGCTCAAGGATGCTCAAGTCAGGGGCCTACAAGTTTTACACAGCAGCGCCTCATCTGCAGGGTCAAGTCAAGGAAGATGTGCCCACCTGAAAGTCCCACTACAGGCTTGAAAAATTCCCCCAAATATGTTGGAGAAGGAGAAGAAGATTAGGCACTGGTGTCCAAGATGTCAGCTAAGGACTCTGTCCCACCCCAGTGCTGGATCCACTAGGCAAAAGGCATGACCTCATGTGACATCCCATGACAGCAGGGCAGAAGGGTCCCCACATGCCCCCCCTCTGTGGGTAGCTGTACCTCCCTTGTGCCTTGTGGAGCCTGCCCCAACACCCAGCTCAGCAACAGATGCAGGTCTCCATGGGGTAACACATGCTGTGGTGTCTATCCATGTGCCAGTCCCTGAGCTACCACTTTGAGAAACCCACCTTCCAGACACTCAATACCCACCTCCAACATCCAGAATCACTTCTGATTCCTCCAGGAGCATAAAGTCTGACAGTGTGCCCACATCAACTATTTCCCAGCAGAGACTGGGCAACATTCAAGGAAAAACAGCTAAATGACTTCGTGAAATCACTGGCGAGAATCCCACATTGTTTTTTTGCCTCTGAGTCAGACAGTGATTGTAACCTGCTTTTTGTTTCCTGGCCGCTGTTTTGCCTGTTCGCCCATGTAGTCCCTCACTTACAAGTTGTTTCCATGCCATGACACAGGCAGGAGATTCAGAGCAAGGAGCACAGCCAGCAATTGATGCCTCTCTGCAGCTTTTCTGCTCTTCTGGCTGCTCTGTTGCTTCCTGGGAACAGAGACGATGTAGCACAACCTGCAGTCACATTCCGATGGTGGTTATGATGGAAAAGGAAACACTTTAAAGTCCAAGACAAATCTCTCTGACACTCATCACTGTTCCCTCTTGCTCTCCTTCTCCCTTCCCACACTCACTTTCTCCTGCACACAAAGTCACTGGTGAGCAGTCATTGGTCCTGTGCTGCAGCTGCTCCTCTCTCACACATCCCCTGCCCTGTGCTCCTCAGGGAGGCAAGCAGGGTGGTGGGCAGGGTTTTACCTCAGGGCATTTGACTCTCAATATTCCCAGCTTAGCCCAGAGATGCACTGAATGGAGCCCATGGATTTACTCTGGGTACCACAACAGTAAATGGAAGAATCCTACATCCGAGGCAGTATTTGGTTTTTCCTCTCTCTTTCCCAGCTTGGACTTGCACATCTTTCCCCCACTGCTTTCCCAAAGATATAAGTGAAACACAAATGATACAGCATGAAACAGTACAAATGGTTTCTGGTTAAACCCTGTTTAAAAATAAATGGCATCTTTGCTTTTAGTACATTAGCATCCATTTTTTAAAACAAATCTTGGGGAGGAAGCTATCATACTTCACGTGACGCAGTCCACAGAGTATAAAGCAGTCTCGTCTTCTTCTGTCCTGCCAGGCCATGGGAATGCTGCAACCCAGCAGCAACCCCAGCAGGCCCACATCAGTACCAGCTTTACAGGAAGCTTTGGATGTGCAAAATCCCATAACAAGAGGCAGAGGGCACATCTTCAGCCAAAATCACTGTAATTTTAAAGAATGAGCCAGGGCTAGGGGGGACAAGGATGATGGTGACACGTGATTTGCAAAGAGCAAAATAACTTCATCTTCTCCTAGAAAATGCCTCCATCCTGCCCCAGCAAAGCAATGTCCTACATAGCTGCAGTGCCTTATCACCCCTGGACTTCTCCAGGCCTCAGGCAGCTGCCAGGTATTTACTCTCAGATGCACTGGAGCATAATCACATCTGGGAAGAAACTGGTCACTTCAGGTGTTCCAAGATCACCATGTGCATATAAATATATAGTTAGATAATGGCAATTATATAAAATTATGCTCTGTATGATAGTATAATGATAACATATGAGTAATGGGGCTTATAATAACACCTCCACTGCTGTGGTTATAAACAATCCTGGTTGTCACTGGTGCTTATCCTTCCAGCGTGACCTCAGCTTAATGACAGTCGCGGACATGGACTAACACCAAACCCTGGCTCTGAGAGGGACTCGCCTTCCCAGAGCAGTGGAAGCAGAATCACAAAGTATCTTGCTGTTCCTGTACAGATCAGCCTGGGGTAGAAGAGGTGAACTGCAGACCTACCTCCCTGCAAGGGTATGTGTGGTGGGGGCACACACTTCCCTCTAGGCCACCATCACAGCCTGGGCCAGACAAGCCCTTGTAGATACTTAGAGCTGTAACACCCCCCTATCCCAGCCTGCACAGGCTCCAGGGTCTGCTGCAATCACTCGGGAGTGAAGGTGTTTACTGTTCACTTAGAAAAGCCATCAGTAATCTTTCCTTGATTTTAACTAGAAGGCTGGGTCTCACCGTGCCTCAGTAACACCCAAAATACACGGATGCAGGACCAGGAGACACGAGCTGCTTAGGAAGAGAAGGGGGCACCACCCTCCATTCCCTTGGGTGCTGTCAGCAACAGATGAGGCTGCTGGAGGGAAGCAGGCATGCAATCCCACCAGTCTCCGTGTCCACTGCCATACAGGGCTCGTCTCCTGCAGAGCTGTCATCCCACAGAAGTTTATACACAGGCACAAACTTGGCACAAACCATATTGGCAGCAGTGGGACACACATGCACACATAACATTAAGCACAACCACAGGCCTAGACCTGGCACTATCCAAACCCAAGCCACAGCTGGGAAGAGTGACCAAAATCCTTAGAGGGATTATGAACCACCAGAAGCTTAGATTTAGGGGGTTGCTTTTAATTAACAAAGAAGTACATGCTTGATTTTTGCTGAGTTACCCCCTGTTGTTTACATACATGCTCTCTTATTTGAATTCTTTTTATTGATCCCATATGCCTCAGCTCTGGAAGCTGAACCAAGTCATCTTACAAAAATTAACAAAAATAATGTAGTCTTACACATTACTCCCACGATTTGTTCCCCTACACAGGTATTTGTCTTTCCCTACTTTGAAAGTGTTTTCCTCTCTCTGCAGTCAGGTTTGTTTATTCTCTGCAATATTCATTTCCAGAGGGATGTGGAGGGGCTTGGAGGAAGGGTCTTGCCGCACCAGGAGCTGCCAGGAAGCAAATGTGAGCAGAGCCCTGGAAGGCAGGTGAGACATTGGGGCAGCAGCAGCAGTCAGGCTTCTCCCTGGGTCCCCAAATCTGCCTCCTCTTCCAGGCTCTTGTGAAGCATCTTTCATAGGCCCTGTTCAGGTCCCCTAATGGGATTCAGGACATTGGGAAAAGCTTCTACAACCATGCCCACACCCCTTGTGTTTCCTCTGTAAACTGGTCTCACCTTAAGCACACTGATAATTTTACTGACTCATCTAAGATGGGATTAGGTCATTGTTGAAAGAAGTTGACTCCTACACGGAGAAGAGAGGTGAAAGGACCAAATTCATGGCAAAACTCTCCCTTCATCTTGCCATGGTAGGACCCTATCCAAGCTCCATACAAGTGATGAACAGGTCCCAGCCTAGCCCTGTGCAGCAGCACAGCCCTGCGAAGGAGACACATTTACCACCTTTCACAGCACTCAGCCAGAGAGATCCTCCGGAGTGGCTGCACTGGGTGCCAATTCAAATAATGACATAACAGCATGAACAGCTGTGCCACTTGTCTGGAAGGAACAGGCAGAAAGAAAACCCACATGCATCACAGTCTGTATGAGGGACGTGACATTATGGGAAATCACTCATCTTCATAAATTGGGTAGGTAAGAGGGTCATATTAACCAGGTGAACTTTAACCAGGACACCTCTAGCTAACTAGTGAAGTTTTCCTCCAAAACCTACATGCAATAGAGACTGAAGCCTTTGATTAAACACACATATTACCATACCAAATGTTACACAATTGGTGGAAGACAGAAGAGGAAAGTTTTCTTACAGCCAGCCCAAGTCCCCACACTGTCTCCCAGAGCTCTCCTGTGGCTGAGAGCCCTAGACCACATGTCAGGATGATGTGGGGTGATGTGAAGACAACACAGCTCAGAGGTAGTAGAAATGAGTGCAAAACCCAGCCAACCCACCACTACCACAAGCATTCTTCTGGTTTCTGGGCCACCACAGATATATCAGGCCCTGCTGCACTTCCTCACCCAGCCAAGAGGGACTCAGGTCTGGCTACAGCCCAGAACACCCCTGTTACCACTTTGCAAACACTGTCCCTGAGGAGCCACCACATACTGCTCCCTACTGAACCCTGTGATGATACAGGCTGGAGGCCCCAGGGCCTGTCACATTTTAGTTGTTTGTAGTTATAGCCCGAACAAAGATAGAAGTTTCCTTTCCATTCTGATTATGTTTTTAAAATGACACTACCTCATTTAGTGCCACTGGCACTACAACACCGCTCATGTCAGCTGACTTTGGCAGCAGACATGCTGCAAACCCTCTCCAGCTAAAAGATCATCAGGAACACTGTCCCTTCCAGGCAACAGCTAAACAGGCAAAGTATAGCTCAGCAAAACTGAACACAGTGTGGCAGAAAAGAGATTAATTCTCCGCTCCTGGCAGTGCTGAGGGCAGAACAACAGAATTTAGACAAGCCTCAGTATCCCATGGAGTCAGATATCAATCCCTTGATCTTTGCCATTGCATGTCTCATCCTCCACTCTGACTGGGATTCCCAGGGAGACCAGGAGGAAAAACCTCCAAATGGGAGCAAGTACAGTTAAAAAAAAACATCAAAGCTTTCTTGAGAGACATTCAGGAAGGTTCGAGGTCCTGAATTACCTCCTCTAGTATCTAGAGCACTGCTCCTGGGCACTTTCACAGGGCATTTCCAGGAGCCCTCTTCCTAGGGCCTGACCCACAGACCCCCATTCCACAGAATGGTTTGGGTTGGAAGGGACCTTAAGATCATCTAGTTCCAACCCCTTGCCATGGGCAGGGACACCTTCCAGTAGACCAGGTTGTAAAAGTCTTATCTAGCCCAGTCTTGAACAATACCAGGGACAGGGCACCCACAACGTCTCTGGTCAACACAACCAAACAATGGGATGAGACACACTCACACAGGGCAATCCAACAGCTCCCAGAGCAGCTTCCCCACTAGCTGTAGTGCCCAGGATGAGCAGGAACTGCTGGAAGCAGCAAGAGTCATCTACCTCTCACAACTGAGAGACACACACACACTACTACAGGCATCTGCGCCCACCTGGGCTTAAATACAAGTTTTTTAGCCAAGACCCAGGAAAACACAATTACCTACTAACTGGGGCCAGTCCTCCAGGTTTCTCAAAGTTTGTCATCTTGACACTGGCATGGATCTCAAGAAGGTGAGACCGTGAAATTACCAATGTGCTTGGTAATGGATTATGCTAAAAAAGGGTCAGCGTCAGGAAGGATTTTTCATTTGCTACATGATACTACTAAGGAAAAAGACATGGGGTGCTCTTTCTCAGAGGCTTCACCCTTCTTCAGACAGGTTTTATAACCCCATTCTGAGAAATCAGAGATCCTGCAATTTCCCCTTCTTGGATAAAATACGAGCACATCTTCAAGGTCTGGACACAAGACTTGTTTGAAAGCTCTGACACAGTTATTCCAGCATCCCTGCTGAATTTTAAAGTGCAGCTATCTCTAGATGCACTGCTTGCTAGCCCAGCTAGTGCTCAGATTAGGGAAAGGAACGACAAAAAAGGATTTAGGTTTTTTTTATATTGAGTATCACAGTACAGATTTGAAGCCTTGAGTTTGCCTGTTGGACACCTGTGAGACTCAGCATGGCAGTGGCTGTAGACATAGCTTACTACATAGGTGTTAACAAGGTGTTCTCTGGGCTGAGAAGCTCAGCATGAGATGTCCCATGCAAGAAGTAATCCATGGTACCAAGGGGAAAGTGTTTCCTCTGAGAAGTATGATTTTGTGGGTGGTATGGGATGCTGGTTTGGTTTTATTTTTGTTGTGGGTTGCTTTGGGTTTTGGGATTTTTTGGGGTTTTTTAATTATGAGATATCCATGGAAAGCTCTGTAGAAAGACAAGCCTTTTTGTTTAAATTTTCCATGATTTCTGGTTTCCAAAGACTAAGAAGCTTTCAGACCAAAAAAGTTGTGGAGCTTGAAAGAGAAAGGACTTGCAATGCAGGCACCAGGATCAAAGGACAGTGGAAAATGTACTTGCAAGGGCAATCCTCCTGAGAGGCACACCTTCAGTGCCTAAAGAGGAGGAAGGATTCCCAGGAGGAGTCATGGGCCTCATGGAGAAGCACGACAGAATGATGATGGAGTGGGTGGCACCACCCACAGGGTCACCCCAGAGCAAAAATGGGAGACCAGGAAAGGTGTTTTAAGAGGGTGATGTGGGTTGTGTTTGTCAAACTGGAAGGATGGATCAGACTGAGGGTAGTGTAGAAGGGGTTGTGGGTGTGGGTGGGTGGATGGATGTGCACACACACAGAGGTTAAGAAGGTAAATGACATCTTTTGTAATCTCAAAAAAGATGGAGAGTTTAAAATCAAGGGATTTGGTTACAAATAGCTCTGAAATAAAAGGTTTTTGAAGAAAACTAGTCTTCATGACAAGTACAGGAGTTGGGAGGGGAAATTGCACCTTGAAGCTGGGATCAAATCAAATTTGAATCCATTGACTTTTTTTTATTTTCTGAAACTGGCCAGAAGATGTTTGGGTTGCTTAGACTAGTCTGATTTGGAATTTTAAATAATGGAAATTCAGAAATGTGTATCTTTTTCTTGGAGAAGATTTGTTGGTGTTTTTCTTCAAAGTTGCCAGGTGAGGAGCTGGCAGTTCACTCATCTACCAGGTGGGAAGCCGGGCAGTTTGCCCACCACTGGCAGCTGGTAGACTGGCAGGATACCAGGCACATTGGCTGCCAGCAGCTGGTGTCCATCATAAGTCTGACAGAATGGACACATTCCCATCAGAAAGCTTGTTCCTCAGCAAACATCAGGATCTTCTGAAGGAAAAAGTGCTGTGCTGGAAACTTTTAAGTCTGGTGCAAGTCATCATCTGTGTTACTGTGTGAACTGGTAAGTTGCTCCTGCTTTGTTGCACATTCACAGAACAAGACAAGAGCCTTCAACACACACACATGAAAAAAATTACTGTGTTTAAGTGGAATAATATCAGTGCTGAATTTACTCTAAGCAAACTGGTGGGGGGAAAAAAATGTACATGCATGACCAGAATTTTGAGCTGCAAGTGACAATGGTGGTATTCTCCCCAACCTTCATCCTGAAAACCTGTTCTCAGAGGCAGAACTATCATGACCTTTCAGATAATGTATTGAGGTGAAGAGCCCCACAGATGACACATAGGGTTTTCAAGGATGTGTCACCCAGTTGGAAAATCCTACCTTCAGATGCTGAGTAATTGTAGCTAAACTAGAAGTATTTAACAGTAAACATCGCCCTCATGTGTGATGCTCAAAACCACAGCTGTGATTGTCTCTTGTAAGCACTGCAGGATGTGGGTGTGCAAGGAAACTAAGGAGCACGGATGTCTGAAATTGCACAGCAGGATGCAGCCTCCCAGCAAGTCCCTTGGGAACTCGGAGCAGGAGGCCCCATTCTGCTGCAAGGACAGGCAAGGCTGAGGGAGCAAGCAAAGAGAAAAGGGGGCTGTGAAGGAGCAGACTTTGCTTTGTGCAGCCTGCCACACATCCCACATCCCACATCCACTGCTCCTCCAGGTGCTCCTGGTATCTCCCAAGCCACAGTCTCCACCAGACTTTGCAGGGGAGCAGATCTTTAGTAATGCTGCACTCCATCTACAGAGAGCAAGCACCAACGCTGTCTGCACACCACTGCAGCAGCTCCCAGGGCTAATCCAGAGCCTGCCCCACACTCTTTAAAAGGATTTTAATGTCATTTACTCTTGAGAAAGTAAGAGCCATGACTCTTGATCCCACCTCTTTTACCTTCTTTTATCCTCAAAATTTCCATTAAGCACCTCTGATGTATTCAAATTCTTACCACAAATTTTCTATGTTATCTTTTTAAAGGCAGTCGAAGATTACAGCAAAATGAGACAATGTCTTTACACTGATTTTTTAATGTTGCACATATTGCATTTTGTAACATCAGAAGAAAAAAACCCCAAAGTAAACCTCAAAGACAGAAAATAAATATAATTTTTATGAATATATGCAGAGAGTGCAAAAAACTGCATCCGTAAAACATTTAAATGCTGAATCATACCACAAAAAAAAAAAAATTTACAAAAGCACTTATTTTTTTATACATGTCAGCTTTCTTCTTATAAACACAAAAATATTTTAACAAATCTTACAAAGATCAAACCCTTTTGCCCTTCACCAGGAGAAAAGTGGTGAAGAAAGTGTATTACCTGGAGGAAAAGAAAAAAAACCCCAAAAAATAGATAAACAGAATGTAAAACCTGCGAGGGGCAGGACAAGGGTCCGTGGCCACTGCTGGCTCACGCCGCACACACAAACACACCCAGTGCCAGACTCGGACACTTCCATCTACACACACTTAAAACACAGGCTTTTTTCAGAAATAAGCAACACTGGGGCAGTCAAAAGAGCTCGCACATGGTGACCTTTGGTGCCTATGGATGCCAGTGCCAGCATGGTACGGAACAGTTCTGCTTCTCTTCATTCCCAAGCCTTGCTCATTAGGGAAAGTGAATGCTTAGACCAGCTGAGCTCCAAACAGCTCACGTGAACTGAAGCTTCTGTGAAACTGGACCAGGCCAGTAGCAAGAGACTTGGAAATGAAAGGAACAGAGATTTGCTCTGGATTCTGGGGAGTTTTGGAGGTGGGTGGGTGGCTTTGGAAAGGGCCAGCTTGAGACAGGGCCCTGATGAAACTCCAGGATACACACGTGGTGAGAAGGCCCAGCATGACATGTGCCATAGAGATGGTGGCACTTGAAGCCTCACCTGGATGAGTCCCTTGTGCACCACATCCACTGCATGGGCCCCAGGAAGCCATAAAGCTCAGGCACCTTCTTGAAATTTAAGCAATTCACTGCACACCTGCTGCAGCATCGCACATTCAACCTGTCTGGGATCTCCCGGCACGTGGCCACCAGAAGCTGCAGCTTCTGTCTGGACATCCAGAAGGCACAAGCAAATTACTGACATCCTTAATTTTCATCCAAGAAAAGAGAAAGTCTCTTGGGAAGAAGGGAGAAGAATTAGGTTGTGTCCTCTAAAGAGCTGGTGGACCTTGTCAACCAGTATAATCTTTTATAGCTCAGATTGTGATGGTCAATAAAATTCCTTGCTAGGAAATTGCCTTTCCTAACAATAGAGATTTCCTCAATTCAAAGAACTAACTTGAGGGATCATAAAAAACTCTCTAACTACAAATTAGTAAGAAACATAATTACTAATTATAAATTATATTTGCATTGTATAAATTATAATAATAAATTATAAAACCACATTGGTTATAAGAAACTTGAGTGTCAAGACACAGACCTTTGGACTTCCTGTTCAGCAACACAATTCAGCTCTCACTTCATTACTTTACTAACTAGAGGACAAATGAAAATGAGAACAAAGTTCTCCAGAGCCTCAGCAGTAAGTTCACCTTCCAGCAGACTGCAGAAGAACCAACTCTTGCTGTTCCAGAAAAGGTAAATTTTCACATCTTTATTTCCAGCCATGTAAATTACTATCTCATCCCACATACTCACATGTGAGAGATGTCTGACAACTGTTTTATAACTAGCACACTCTGTTCAACTGCTTCAGCATATTTATAAGATTATCCTCCTGTGTAACTATACCCTAAAAAGCCTGCAGAGAGTTTGAATCCCTAAATTATGAATCTATGCAAGGGAAGTCTTTTTGATTTATATAATAAAAATATGTATAGAGGATGTAGATTTTTTTTTTTAATTTTTTTCCCAGCACATGTCCAAAGTCTGCTTAACAATAGAAGCATCTCTTCTGTGAAGCTCAGAAGTTGTAAGGCTCCCTTACCTATAAGCTCTAAAAAAGCAGTCCTTATTTAGAACTTACAAGAGAACTTCTAAAGTCTCAATAGGTTTTTCTAAACAAGCCAAGTCTGGAATTTCTATCTTTGGTCAGGTATCTCAGCATCAAATTTCTTATTAAAACCTGGGAGAAATGCTTGCAAGATTTTTATCCTCATACAAAGAAATCTACTAACTTTGCTCTAAGAATCTTTGGCTGGAAATACAGGATGAAAAATATGATCATAAAAGGAATTAGTTTGAGAAAGAATGACTGGGAGAAGATTACAGTGCAAAACACATTTCAAATTTTTAAAGCGGCAGGCACTACAGCACAACCACCCATTGTGGTACCAGAGAACAGAGCAGCCTAAAGTTGATTTTATTGTCCCATTGTGGAAATGCAGTTGTTTCTGTCCACCTGTATTTATTTATTCATGCAAATACGGAGGCAATATCCAGTTTTTCTTAGTTCATTCAAGTAAAATTTGTGTACATTTTAAACTTGTCTTGGGACATCATGCTGTGTTACGGGACAGACAACAAGACGTAGCATTTAGCATCATTAAAGCACGGAGAAACATTCATTACTGTTATCCCTCATGCTGCTCTTTGGGGTAAGTAACTCCATGCACCAAAAATAAACCATCACTTACTGGAGGGCAGGACTGAACACCTACCATAGTTCTGGAGTAAATACTGCAGAGATGCACTTACGCTGTAGCATGACAAATATCTTCTTTTTATTAAGAGATGGATTTGGGAAGAGGTGTCATCATCCTCATTTTAACACAAGGACATGGAATGCTGAATGGGATCTTCAGCTGTATTTAACACAGACCCAGTGACTGATGGGAAATGATGTGATATGTGGCCATGGAGATTTGTGGCCAGATGCAGTACAAATCCAGATTTCTAGCACTGCTCTCTTAGGTTGAGAACTGACCTTTAAACACCTAGAGCCCAATTTTCATAAGGCCTGAATGCTCCTGGTTCAGAAGGAATGAAGTACTTCCCACTTCTGTTCTCCAAGAGAGACATCTGTGAATGCTCTCAATGTAACATTAAATGTCTAAAACCCCCAAGGTGTCTCTCAGTGGTTAAAGGCCCAAGAACAAACTGGTGATGATTCCAGGGTGGGCAATGTGCTCCTGTGTGGTACCTGCACTGCTACAGCCCTGAGCTCGCCCCTGGCTGCTGCCCCCACGCCAGCCACCTACCACAGGGGCAAGAACAGAGATGGGAAGAGCAGTGAAGCCTGGTAGTAACATGCACCAAATAACATCATACTGATGGAGTTCAGGAGGGTGGATCTACAGATATATTGATTAAGAAGAGTCCCATGTAGTCAGTCCTGGTTTTTTTCTTTCTCCCTAATTACTACTAGTATTATTCGTCATGCTTGCAATAAATCTTTTATAAAGTGACTTTAATGTTTCTTATAAAGTTTAAAAAAAAAAAAAGCAACACAAAAGCAAAAGCCAACACTGTAAAAAGATTCCTGCTAAAATGTTTCTTTGGAAACTCTGTGAGCATAGCCAGTTGGTGCAAAATAGCTGCATTCTGGAAAACAAAGCAACGGGGCTTTACTGCTCCCAGCACTCTGCACAGCTACTGCTCGACTTGGCCAGGTCAGGGTCTACTTAATGCATATGCTCAACTATTCCCATGCAATGAAAAGCCAGGATACATGGGGCACTGGACACGGCCTTTTAAAGAAAATCATTGTTGTAAAGCCTTAATTTTAAGCTCTAAAGTGTCTAGGGCTTCCTTCTTGGTCCATTTGTTGCACCTACACAGCCAAAGGAAGGGGTGCCTGTAGCTCATGCTCTCCTTATCCAGTTTTTGTGTAAAGACCTCCAGCTAAAGTCTGGGCTACCAATCCACATCCAGACTTTTTAGATGCCTGGACTGGGGCTGAGACTGCCAGGCTGTGTTAACTCCTGCATGATTAATTTATACCAGTTTTGGTACCCCCACCAGGCCTCTAAACTGATGCAAGAGAGCTGCCTTTAGCTGCATTTCTTTAACAGAGGGAAGAACCTGGCAGTTTCATTAACACAACAGTATTAATGAAAAAAAAATCAGACACTTTCATTCCAATAGGCATTTTAGCAAAAACAGACCAGCAGAAAGAGGGAAGAGGACAAGGAAAGAAACCAGACTAGCAAAGGATGCATCAGTCATGGGCAAGATCACAAAACATGAAAAACTCTCAAATTTTAACATGCAAAAGATATTGGTGCATTGCAATGCTGGTTATGGTTAAAGAGACTGTACAGTTCCTACATCTTTGTCCTTTATGCTTCGTTAAAGTAAGACTTGCAACTTCAAGTTCATAAATAAAATGGAAATGACAGTAGTGCCATAAAAACATAGGTAGAAAAATAGTGCAAAGCCAAGGGCTGGACACTTTAATCTGTCACAAGTACCCCAAAGCACTACCATTAGTGCTCTTCAAGAAAACACATACAGAAAACATTCTTTATTTATTATAAATGGCAGTTGCCTGCATTGCACTCTGTATTTAGAATGCACTGACTACCTTTCTGCTTCCCTTCAAAGCTGAGGATGAAGAACAAATATAGCCTTTTGCACTGAAGAGCACTGCCTGCCCTCCAGCCACGACTGGTAGCAAAGTCAGACAGTATTTAAAAAAGAAATCAATTAAAAAGTAAAACAGACAGTATCATTTAAGGCCTCTGTCCTTGCTAGTCTGCTCAACAGACTACACTTTCTCAAAAGAAGAACACCAACCACTTCTGTTACAGTAACCAGAGAGCAAAGTTAAACAGAAAACAGGTCACATTTACAGCTGCCAAGAAGGCAAGGTTCCTGAGGCTCGGCCAAACACCACACACAGATGCTCCTCGCAGCACTCTGGGTGACCTGCGCTGTGTGCTCAGAGAGGGGCAGCCGGGCGGAGCGCGAGCCCGACACCACACTCGGGCTGAGCATCTCCTTCAAACTTCACAGCCCTTATGGAAAGGGGTTTGGAATTACAACCAATTATATAGTGCAAACTTGTATCTGTTCCCACAGATATAAAATGCACAGACTGGAGTCCAGAACAAAAGTGCTACCGGCCCCGGTTGTGAGGAGCACCATCCATTAAGGAAATAAACTCCAGGGAGAAGAGTCTGATCTCAGCCACTCCTGAGTGAGCCTGGAGTAACTCCACCTCTTCAGGTGTAACTGATACCAGGGTCTGAATTGGTTTGGTGGTGAGGCACCAAATTAAAATGAAGCACTTACTAAATGACAGCCTTCTAGATTTAGAGTAACTAAAAAATATCAGTAACAGAGTTTGTTAACCTTGAGCAGGACAAAAGAAATACCCACCAATGGATGGAACTCACATTTACACAGCATTTCTCAAGTATTCACTTCAGCAGGTCCATAAGGTTTTAAAGGAGGGCTTGTCTTGGCCTGGTTTCAATAACTTTTTAACAGGGTTCTTGCTGCCACCCCACATAAACTGTTGAAAAAATATACTGACTGCCTAGAAAACACATTTCCCATATGTACTTAGTATATCTGCACCCATGCTGCTACTCTGTACACACACAGCCAAGATCCCAACACTCTGCACAAATGGGAATGGTATCACAGTCTTTCTTACAGTATTACCTTCACTGTGAGTTTGCTACACCCATGGTACTGACAAAAGGCATGCCCAATCGTAGGGAATTATGCATATTCCTAATATTTCCTGGTACATAGGTCACGTTTGATGTGAAGAAAAAGCAGCTTTCTCAAGGTAGTGCAGCCTCTCAAAAGAGAGCCCTATCTTAGAAACAGTTTTGTTGTTTTTCTACTTCTGTAGTTGAGATCGATGGTAAAAATCAAATGGATTTCAATGCTGAAAGAAATGCCATGGCAGTCAATTGACAGGAAACTACCAAACATATTTTCTTAATGGTTTGTTACCTTTAACGGGACACAAGCTAGCAGACAGAAGAACCTAATCAGGCTTCTCCCTCTTTTATAAAAGACCCAAAACTTTGTGAGAAATCTGAGTGTCGTCAAGAACCAACAGCAAGCATGACAGTAATGACTGGATCTGCAAAGACAGAGTAACGCAGCAGGATCAAGTCATGTGCAGCTGATGGAAAATGGGAATGTTCTATTAGTCTTGAATGGTAGATCATATCTATGTTATGAACTACTGAATGGCGTCCTGTTTTCCTCTTCAGGAAGCAAAAACCTACACCATATGTACTGCACAATAATCTAGACTTTTCCCCCACTAGGACTTGTTAGATAGCCTGTAAAGAATAGGCACTTATCTCAAGGATTGGCAAATAAAAGGGAGCATTATTTGGTAGGTATGGCACCAAAACACAACCATTGTGCTTTCTCACATACAGATGCTGTACAGATGGAGACTCAAAAAGACACAGAGTTTTAGGTTGTTGGTGGGCTGTGTTTTTTCTTTTTGCTCCGGCAAGATTTGCAAATGCAACAGATGATGCATGGAGATGCCACGAGCAGCAAGGGAGAGGTCACCAATGCTATGATACCTAGTCCAACGAGGATCCCCACAACCTGAAAGACACGGGGGAGAAAAATATATATTTAGACAGCATGGAAAATAAAACACACATGTGCATGCAAAAACATAGCATAGGTCACAAAAAAGAAAAGATGAAAACATGAAAATAATCATTCTGGTCCTCCTCTGAAGGGTAAAATGTATGAGAGCTCTGCCCAGCTGGCTTGGAACACACCTGTGTTCTGTTCCACATCACTGAAGCCCGCGAGTGGCCCAGCTTGTTTCTGCAAGGGCCTCTGTCGTAATGCCGTAAGAAGATATCATTCTGAAAAACAAAAGGAGAAGCTGTAAGAGCAGGTTACAGAACTGCAGGGAGAGGTTCAAGACCGGAGTGGAAACACAACCTTCCTGGCACTGCTTCGAAATTGCCAGCTGCCAGCAGACAAGTTCACCTGTCTTCTAAATAATTACCTAGAGAAACTTCTCTATGTTTGGCATATGTTTGGCACCTGAGCTATCATACAGCATCTTTCTTCCCCCACTTTTAAAAAGCATAAGCACATGAGTTTCACCTATTGCACAAGCACCTGGTCTATAATTTGGTGATGATAAAGGAGACTGAAAACAGGCATTTCTGAAAACTAGATATGTGAAGGATCATCTTCCTGAGGTATTCTACCTTCTGTCCTCCTGCTGTACCTACACTTCACAGAAATCTTCTTCTAAGACTTAATAGAAAAATATTTAAAAGTACAAAAATCCTGTTTCATTTCTCTTTTACCATTAATACTTATTAAATTACTCATTATTTTTCTTCAGAAGGTGACTCATGCCCTGCATTACCCTCCCTGAACCACTGTGCTGTAACCTGATGCTGCTTCCCCTTTCATTTTTCAGCCCTACTTCTCTGGCTTTGCAGGTATTACCTTCACCTATGCCTGGAGCTCCTGTAACCCCATACATTTAGAAAAACTACATTTGAATCACACAACTACAGTTTCTTTCTCTCTTTCTCCCTTTGAACTGACAAAAGCTCAAAAGGGCATGTCTGCAGAGTCTGCAAGAATGACACTCCTCTAGTTCAGCACAGTGTTAAGCAATCACTGTGTACTGCATGTACTCTGAGGCAAGCCCTAAGACTCGTGTTGAAAAAGCACGTTCACCCACACAGAAAGGGGACATAACACTAAGGGAAACCTGTTTAGCATGCTGAGTAAAAGAAGGATGAAGAATGAGGAAGTCTCATTGTTTGCTGGCTGTGGAGTACAAAAAAGAAGACAAGCACAAAACATTTTATTTCAAGTGCTGGTAAAAGTCCTTTTCACACTCCCACGGTTGTTACTGACAACTGTGCCAAAAGGGCAAGCTGCCATATATACAAGTGCATTACTTCTAGGACTCTTATTTCTGCTAGGATACTTGAAGTCCACATGAGTTGAGAGTGGTTTGCAACCTTTGAGAAAAAACTAGCAACATGCACTTTACAGTCCATGTTCATGATCCAACATTTTTATCCTCAAGCCTAATAACCACTCTCTTCAGCAAACATGGCACTAGAGATGGAGCAGTAAAGGAAACCTAGCTCCTCCTCGCTAGGAGGGAGCCCTTAAGCACCATACCATGGAACAACCCCGTTCACCCAGTACCATACCATTTTTTGGATAGTCTGTTTCCTTTGCTGTTGAAACAGGGGGAAGACATTTATTTCCCTCACTCTCAACCAAACTGTTTTTAGCTACTGGAAGAGGAAATCAGAGCAAGGTATTGCTGGAACTAACGTCCAGAAAGCAACAAGTCAGTCCCATTTCCCTCAAAGAAAAAACATGGGACCCACAGACACGGCTATAACCCTTTATGGAAGAAATAAAAACGATATTGATATAAATAAAAGCACTGGGTGAGAGAAGAGAAAGAAACTGAATAAGAAGCTGAATTGAGCCAAGAAATTCGCTAGGTCAACAATGAATTAACGAAGAGCTTGCACAGAGCCTCAGACTAACCCTAACCCTGTTGCTCTTTATCTTGGTGTTTTTTCTGCAATACTTACATCCAAGTTCTGTAGACAGTACCAGCAAAACGTGTGCTTGCAGTTCTTGCACATCATCTGAGCACAGCCCTCGTTTCGCTCAATATAGATCCGACAAACTGGGCACTGCTTAATTGATGCCTCTGTCGCTGCTCCAATAAGGAATCTAGAAAAGTAAGGAAACATTAAAGTGAGATGTGAACATAACTGTTGGTAGTCAGGTCCACTGCCTAATGTGTATTGTGCTTATTTTCCAGAGAATCTCATGTTGTTGTCCTAATGTACTCAGTGTGTGAAGCTTCTTATATTCAGTACAATACAATGAAGCATACCCACTATTAGGTGTAAGACTACTAATATCACATAAAAGTGAAAATCCCTTGCCTTGTTCTTTTATGCTATATAAAACCAGCAGTCACTACACCCACAATTAATCACCTATAGCATTAAAACTTAAGACTTTGTTACAGAGACCTTGCACAATTCACTTAACAGGACTGGATTATGCAACTCATAACATCGTCCTTGTCTGAATAAAATAGGCTTAAACTCCACCAAAGCCAGAGATCACACCTAGAGAAGAAAAATCATGGCAAGAGCTTTTTGGCAACTCCTGTTCCATGAAGTCTCTAGCAAGCAGAATGCTCTAGGTTTTAAGTCTTTCATTTTTTGAAAAAATATGATAGAAAACTTAGAACACATGACTCAACATAACCTGATTCTGAAAACAAAGATGGATAGCCAAAGACATGACAATTTAAACACAAAAGTGCTTTCTTTCTGTAGATTAATGACTCTTACAACCTGATCTGTAGGTTGTTTGCACTTAAGGAAAATGACCATAAATCGGGCTTCTCACACCAAGTGAAATTTACACTCTGTGTAGGAGTTACAGTTTGTCTATGCAGAGATTGTATAAATATTAAGCAGGGACAATTTCTTAATCACAGTATAGGCAAAATTTGGATCCTGCAATATTGGTATATTGGATTTTTTCTATGGGCACAGGTCATAAGTCTAGCATGTGAACAAAGCCTTTAGGCAGATTTAAAGTCCTGGAGGGCTTCATCTTTCAGAAGTGTCAGTTGCAACCCAAGCTTGACAAATACACAAACAGTAATAAGTATTAAAAAATAAAATTTATCATTTAAAGTAGTATTTAGACTGGAATTGTATTTAGGAAACACCAGGAAAGATGGACAGTCTCAGAGCTGAAGCTGTGGACCTAGAAGGACGTCGTTCCATGAACCTGATGTGACGCCCTGTGATGAAAAGAACTGAAAGACTGCATGGCCTCCATGGATTCCCATCTTACCCCTGCTCGGTTGGTACTGGAGCAGTTTGGTTCTCCTGGCACAGGTGCTGCAGGTGCCATGCCTCCTTGCAAGAGGAGCAGAAGGTCAGGTGGCAGGTGGGGCACTCCACTGGCACCGGTGCTCCCGACTCACTTGGTGAGATGTGGCACACTGTTTGGCAGTCGGCTGTGGGGCACCATGTTCGCTGGGGGTCCAAGTGGACTTCTGAAATGCAACAGAGAGAGAAATAAAACTCTTTATACAGTCCCCTGCTTGTTCCAGTGACATGTGTCTAGGTATACAACACCCAATTCTGCATGAGGGTGTGGGAGCCAAAGCACTCTGCACCCATGCCGAAGGGTATTTGGGCCTTCTCTTCTTTAGGCAGGTCTGCATTTGTGCTCTGCTCAGCAGTTGCACTGAAAGCATTGCTACAATAGAAATACACTACACAGAACGTGTCCCTTGCCTTTTCATAGGGAAGTTCAAAATATGAACCTAACTGCTGTTTGCTGAGAAGCACGTCTTTTGTAACACTAGGTCACTCCATGTCTTTCACATGTGCAAGCCATGCAGTAACTTCCATATAAACAGCAGAAAGACTGCAATTAAATTAATATCAAGCTACTTTCCATGCCTTATTTACTCTCCTCTATCCATAAACTCCAGTTAATATTCACTGTATCATATCATTACTATTTGTCTGGTATCAGATTATTACAGAAGTCAACATTCAGGGTGGAGACACTGAGTTACGGTCATCATCACATGGCAGAGAATGATAAATGTTGATCCTCTCTCTCACTTCCCAATCCTTATTCAAGGAATTTGGACTTGCAACAGAAACCCAGCTGGGACACATTCAATGTTGTTCATTTGCTACTCAATTCCATGAGATGCAGCCAAACACTCACACCCTGCAGAGCTTCCCCAGAAAAGGGCTGTCATGCCTTCAGGAGCTACCTGCCCCTCCTCCCTCCCTGGGAGCTCTCTGGTACCACCACCGAAAATAAATAGATGGAGGGGATGTCTCAGAAGCCAGTGGAAATCCTGACTGTCAGATGGCAAAAGCCATTACAAGCAGATAAAATAAGTTGTCCCACTTGAAACAAAAAGGTGCACAAGGGCCTCATATATACGTTCTCTGGCAAATTTTGCTGAAACCACATGCGGATGTTCATCTTCTCTGCTGCCTGCAGGACACACAGGTACATGGTGCTCTGACTTCAGGTAATTTCTGCGTCAGAGCGCTCCAACATATGTGGAGAATTTCTATATCCATGCAAAGGTTGTCACCTATAATTTAAGCAGTGACAGCAAAACACCTGTACCATCTACCTTCAGCCACTTCATAAATCTAGTTTCATTCTTTCCTCTTACTCTCTTGCACATGCTTTCTCTGCCTCCCAAAACAAACAAAAATTTTGCTTTCAACTGAATGAAAGCCAAAACAAATTGGTTCTCAGCTTCATTTGTGGGGAGAAGAGACACATGGCCAAGCAAGTAACTTTTCACATTTTAATACTTTCAAGAAGTAGTGTCCTGACTGAGAAATCTTTATTTTTCTAGGTTCCGTTGGTGTCTCTTAAAAGAAACTCTGAACTGGGTAAGGCCATGGCCTAGTACTTGCTATCGCATTTAGTCCTTCACACAGTAGGTTCTGTATGTTTTCTGTTGAAAACGCAGCTTTGGAAACCTAAATTCCCCTATCCTGTTTTTGGGAGAAAGACAGGGTGTCTGGTTTTGACATCATTGGGAGGAGGAGAGTTGGGTTGTAAACCTGTTTTTTAACAATTTGTTACAGCAAGATGTAATGCATGAGATGAAACTCCCTCCTCTCCCACTTCCTCCATTTTACAAAGAACCTACAGATGGTGTTTTGCAATCCACGCTGTCTCATACTGTTTGGTTTACCATGGAATACAAGCAAAACCAGAAAAAACTAAAAAGGCACAGCCAAAAAAGGGAAAAAGGCTATCATCCTGCTCTGGCAAGTTGCTCCGTCTCTTCATTAGGGCCATTTCTCTCCCAAGCCTTTCCCCTGATTCCCTGCAGCCAGTTCAGCCACAACTCCCTCTACTCTCAGGAGAAAAGCTTTCCCAAACAGTGCCAGTTTTGGGCAGGGATCTGGCCAGTTTTCATAAAACATGTGAGCAAGCAGGTGAGATGTGGGTGGCAGACAGGGGAAATGCAGCACCCTGAAGAAAATAATTTCCAGCTCAGGAGAGGTACTCACTGAAAGGATGAGTTCATGATTCTTTTTCGCAGAGTATTAGCAACATCTCCTTTTAAAATGGACTACTTTTGAGTCAGGCATAAAATGGAGATTCTTTTCATCTACCACTCGGCCTACTGAGCAATTGTCACAGAAACAAACATAATGCATGTGTCCTACCTATTTACCATTTCTCTGTTTCTTTACTTCTGTTGACTACCTCAACCCCATCCTAAACAGACATAAAGCAATTCCTGTTTCTTCTACTAAAATATGCTTCACAGAAGCTCTGCGGCTTGGCCCTGACTGGATGCAGAGAAGTTACAGATATGCAAGAAAGCTTGTTTTTTATTTGCATTCTAAGAACATAAAACCCACAAGAGAACAGCATATTGTCAGTGCGTTCCTTATTAGATTTAGTGATTGTCCATAGATACACAATTCTATGCTAGTTACTTCTCACTACTTTTTCACACAATGTTATTGGTCCATTAAAAAAAGAAAACAATGAAATTCAGAAGAAATATATTCTATTAACATAGTTAACACACAGATGGGGTAGCACAGATGGGGTATGGGGGAAATAGCTTTTGGATGTGTAAGTCCTTATTGGGGTTTTCAAAATTTTGCTCAAAATTTATCTCACAACGGAAAATGTCTGGGAGGGCTCTACCAATCAGTTGAAAATCAGTAAGGAGTCTCTGGGTAGATTGTGGGTCAGAATTCATCCCCAGCAGATGCCATCAGCAAGGTTTATTGCTAGTTTCAGAAAAAGACTGCCAGACCAGAGTGGGCAGGCTTTGCAGGTAAGGCTCAGGTCTGAGAACAGAGCTTCAGGCCAGCAGAAGCTAGTAAGCCAAGTCCCACTGATGAGTGCAGAAAGATCAGCCTTGGGGACAGGACTAAATCCAGGATAGGCAAAAGGTCTTGGCTAGGGCTGGCATTAGTGCTGGGTGTCTGGGTCAGAGCTTTAGTTAGCAGGAATCGTTGTTCCCAGACATCAGTAAGCTGGATTTATTGCTGGGGCTGAAAGGCAAGGCAAAAGGGCTATGTCTAAGTCTGCTGCTTGGACATCAGTTTTACTCATCATAAAGGAGCAAGGACAGATCTTAGAATCATAATAAAGAAAGATAGCAGAGGTGGAAGAGGATTTGTCCGACTTAGGCAAGAAAGAAAAGTAAAGAAGGATTTAAAAAAGAGACAAGTTTCAGGCTTCTCTGCGTGAGAGGCAGTAAAAAAAAAAGACATAACAGTGAGTTTGATAAAAGATCATGAGTTCAGCTTTGGCTAGTTACAGGGTAGGAGATACCAGGAAACCAGTAGTTTCAGAATCTTCAGTTAAAAAAGGTTTTACATAAAACAGATGTACTGCAAGAAAGTCTTTCTTAACTCTTTAATATGGTGATTTAACAAGCTCTGATTTCCACTGTCTAGGATTGTAGACAAGCCACTGATTAGTTCATGAACTGGAGAGACTTCCTAAGGAATTAAGAATAAACAAGAAGGTGGTAAAACAGGAGTGAGAAATAAAAAATGAAAGCAAGGTTTGGAATTTTTTTCCTTTCTTTTTTGACCCAAGTGCCTGAAAATCACAGCTACGATCTGCACTTGCCCATAAACTTTGGGGTATATTTGAGTATTTGGCAGTTTTTGTACTTTATGGTCATTCACAAGGACTCATGTCAGATGAGATTCTGTAAAAACCTATATATTCTTCTATCTGATCAAATTTTCAAGTGCATTGCTTTGCCTAACTTTTATAGACCTCTGCATTGTCTTATGCATTCCCAGTCCACTGCATCTAAGCAGGCATGCAGAGGAAGAACATAAATACAATCTCCCAAGGAGAGTTTGAAAACAGGCAGAGTCAGGGCAGTGTCTCAGACACAGCACTCTGCACGGTACTATGCACTGAGTCCTTTGAAAAACACCGCACCTTCCAGCTGAGACTTTCAAGCTGCTGACAGTCTTTAAAACCAGGAATGGGATCTCATCCTTCTGACTAGCAAGTTTCTTCTTCAGCCTTGGCAAGGAACTATCTCCGGATGCAGAAGAGTGATCTCTGGGCATAGGAAAGCTTGGCCTCAGTGAGACCTTCACTTTCAAACTTGTTCACAAAATAGGCCTTACTCAGGAACGAGGGGACCTACTAATCCTCAGGAAGAAAAACTCTACGAGGTGAACACACATGAGGTTTTTACGTAAGCAAAGCCATTTTGCAGGGATGCTTGCAAAAATCTGCATTGGATTTCAGAATATGTGTCCCCCAGAGGCTCTGAAGATCCCCATGGATGTGTAAAAGAACTGTGTGCCCTGGCCTGCACCAGCCTCTAGCACCTTGCCAAGTTCTACCAGTACAACCACCTCAAGGATCCAAGACGAACGTGCTATTGGAAGAACAGTGGAGCCCCAGGCAAGCAATTGGAGACTGCTGCCCACAAGCTTGAGTAAAAGTCGGATAATTCAGTAAGATGCTGCTTTTTCGATTCCTCAATACTGAAAGAATTTCGAATTTGTCTGTGGAGCACCATCAGACCTAGTGACTGCTCTTAAACTATTTCAAAGCAAAGGCATCTTCTCTGTCTCTTCCTTAACTCACTCAACAGGCTCTGTCTTTGCAGTATATAACAGTGCTGCCTCCACTGACAAAAGAGAAGGTAATAGGAACAAAAAGGATCGCACCTCGTTCAAACTTCAACCTCTTGTATAACTGAAACTGGTCAACAGGAACCAAACAGGCAATCTGAAATGAGAAACAAATACACAAAATAAGTATTATAAACACAAACCTTAAAAAGTTAATAAGCACTGTGTTCAACACACCTGCTTTCCTGAGCTGGCTTTCAAATTCACCTTTTTGTTCCTGCTTGCTATCAGCACCATGTTCCTCCATACCCTGACTACTTCTCCAAAACTTAAAAGCAGTTCTTGACCGCCTCTATTTCAGCCACACAGTCCAGTAGTTCAGCCCATGTCTTTCTTACCATGCACAGGAAAACCTTCTATGTGCATTCTGTATTTACTTCAGGCTTGTCAATTTTATTTCATGTTGGTTTAGTGTAACAAAGGGTGACATGTTTCCAGCCCTGGAGACTGCAGCATGCTGTTTGTGCACAAGAATATAGCTCAAATGAATGGTTCTTCATTCGTGTCTCCTGGCGTTAATGGCAGGGGTCACTTAGCTCTCAGGAACTGAAAGCCAGTCTGGTTTCCATTTTTTAGTCATTTCATGGGGTTTGGGCCAAGACAGCTAATGCCATCACTGTTGGAATTTGCCTTAGACACGGAGCAGCCTATTGGGAACCCGACTGAAGTTAAAAATTTTAGTCGGCATAGACAAACAGGCTTTGCTGATACATTTTACACATTACCATAATTAAACTAGCAGCCTAAAAGGCTAAATGCTCTAATCTCCAATTAACAGTCTATGTAAGAAGACCAAGTGCCTTATTTAAACCTAATAAGCGAACCTGCACACAGGGTATGGAGGGTTTCAAAAGAAACTTCACAGGCATTTCAGGAGTCACATGTTTGTCAGATGCAGAATGTGGGATCATTCTCTTTATCTGATCTGTCTGTAATACTGTACTAGCACTGGAAATACTTTTTGTCTTTCACTGAAAATAAACCTAGACTAATATAAGACCTGGGACCTGATCATTTGAAGCACTGTGAGACAGTGTAGAACTGACAGCTTCAAAGTGACAGGCTTTCAAATCTCACATCCAGTATCCAACCACAGTCCTTCAGATTACTGTAAAGGACAAAATTTGCCCTCAGTCAAGTGGACACTGGCCCTTGCTGTCCTCCTGGGTTGTGGGACAGAGCATTCATGAGAAGAAATATAATGTCAAAAATCCAATATATATTCAATATCATGCTGTGAATATATTTTCTTTCACAGATGGAAAAAAGAAAATGAATTTGTATTATAAAATATGAAATTGCTTTATTAATATCTCAAATTGATTGGACTTGATTGCACAAAACTGCATTTTGTAGCAGATGCTTGGATCATTTGTTTAACCTAAGCCAGTGTAATACAAAAATGAATCCAAATTATGTCAAGATTTAATAATTTAAAGATTCATATGACTGTAATTAATTAATATTTAAGATTAATATGACTGTAAGACAGATTTTTCTGGAAAACTCTTCACCTGTTCATCAGAAGTCAGCTGAAACACTCTTGGAGTACAAAAAATAACTAAATCAAATGGCTAAAAAGAGTGAAGCTTAGCAGTTTCAGTAAAGACACATCATTTCAGTATTGCCCACTCCTCCCCAGGGCAGCTTCACATATAAATAGTTTGGAAAATGAAGAGAGTCATCTGCATTTCTCTAGCTGGGTGAGCATTGGCAACCACTTTAAATTTTTCTTCATTACAACTAAATGAAAACAGTGAGTCTCAATGCTGTAAGAGCCACTTGAGTGAATTGTTTAGTTGCCCAGGGTCCTTCTGTACTTGTTTTTGCTTTTAACAGACAGTTTTTTCAAGAGCAGTTCTATTGAGCCCAGAATTTCCCATGTATTAAAAATCAGCCTTTTTGATTACAGTGGGAGTGGAGTTATGCATCTTAACACAGGTTTCAATAGGAAGCAGAGGCGGTGCTGAAAGCTTCCCATTCTCCTGGGGAAAACTTGAGCTTACCATGCCAGCTTTCCCCACTGGTTTCACTTAGCTCCATTCTTTTCCCCACATATCCTCTTCACAGCTCAGCTTCCCCCTCCCTGCTTGCAGCTCTGGGCACTGAATGCACGCAGCCCATCACCTGTGCCTGACTCCCACAGGCTTGGAAAGACCAGATCCTGAGGCACCCACACACAGGTCAACCTGAGAGGTGCTGAGCCAAAGCCTCTCACAGATTTAGTACCTTTAGGCATGAAGAAAACAACACAGAAATTCCTGCTGCCCGAATTCAGTGTCATTTAACAGCTGTATGTACAAACTTAATTAAAAGAAACATGAATATCAGGTCCCCATAAAAACCAGCAAATCCTTTCCTCAGTGAACTTTTAATCTCATTTACACCTAATCGAGGACAGTCACAAGCACAGTAAGGGGATTAGGTGTTTATCTCTTCCTGCTTGGCATCAGTCTAAATGTTCATTTCCAGACAACTTCTCAAGCCTCACCTGGGTGTCTGTCCATCCCAAACACCTCCTCTCCTGCACAACCACTCACGTCTCTGGGCTGGTCAGGGCATGGAAATCTGGGGAGGCAGCAAACCAGCAACCCAGCAGATGGCAAAGAGCCAGAAGAGAAAGACCATGAGCATATCAGAAAGCAGGCTTTTCTTATTCTAGGCTACGAAATTATTCCGTGTAGGAAGAAATGCTAGAGGACAGGTTTGGGGAATTTTTTTTTTTTTTTAATACTGGGAGTTTTAATTAAAAAAAAAAATACAGGCAAGAACTCTCTTCTCCAGAAAATATCTTGCTTTGAGACTTATCAGACTGTTAGGAGTTGAAATAAGTTTTCTGATTTTCCAAACCCTGTAAGCAGTATCTGCAGTTAATATACTCTTGCTATACAGCACAAGAACACACAAGAGCTATTGCTAAGAACAGCAGCATTCACCTGAAGTACAAATCCATGGACAAAAGCAAAATTTTGAAGGCTTACTACCACAAAGGGCTCCACCTGGACCCCTGCCAAGCATCCAAAAAGATCATGTCATCAAATGTGTCACAATAACAAGGATCCCTGCTACTACATGAGACAAAAGAGCAAAGAAAGGAAATTGAAAGGGTTCAAAATAATTTAGTTCAGTACACACAGGGGCAAACTTTTCCAGGCAGTGCAGTAACCAGGACCCAAGGAAGAACAACTCCCCTGTTTTTAAACACTGGCTACCACAGTGGAAAGGGAAAATCACTACTCCACCTATTCTCAGGCTTTCAAGGGAGATGCAAGGAGGCAATCTAGCAAATTGAATAGATCTTACTTCCTTTCACACCCATATGAATCAAACCTTGATAATGCCAAGGGAGGGAAGTTCAGCAGAACAAGAGCTTCTAGCAGACAGGCAGCAAAGGCAGATCCTGCACAGGCAGCAACAACAGCAGTTTTGAAAGGGTGGCATTGCCCACCTCTGCCAAAGCCCCACTCACAGAGGCACTGTCTTGTTTTGCAAGGAGTGTAAAATGGTTTCAACAGGGGCTGTGGTTTGCTTTTGAAAAGGGTATGGGAGTTCAATCTCTTTATTGTGAGAAATTACACCCACAACTTTCTTCATCAAGCTACCATGCTCACGAGAGTCATAATTAAATACTAAATTATTCATGTTCTCCATTAAAGAGCTCTTCTCTTATTTAGCGACAAATAAAAACAAAATTAAGGCTCTCTCACTTGCTCTCCTAGGTTTTATTTTAAAACAAGTAAATAAGAAGAACAAAAATTTTTATTCTGACCCTGAAAAAGATAGGTCAGCCTGCAATGTTTTCTCACGTTCCTTCTCATTTTACCATTTCAATCTCCTCAAGCAAAATGTACACTGACTTTGAAATTAAAAATAAGACTGATATTTTAAACCGAGTCCCAGTGGGATTTTGTGTTTGGCTATGTATGGAATATAACACAATTAAGAATTCTAAGATCTGGGTTACTGTCCTATTTCAGCATTGCTTTACAAAGTGCTGACAACCCTCTGTCAGGTTAGCACTGGTATAGATCATGGATTTACACAGACAGAGGGACAATGAGCAGGATCGGCACTGCATGCAAAGGCGTAATCCTTTACAAACTTAAGAGCCCAAATCAGTACCTCCTTTAAGTGACTCCTGCACAGTTTTAATCCAAATCAGATTATGTATACATGGATCACTGCATCAATGTTATAAACCTTAGAACAATACAGGAATCACAAACAGCAAAGCACAATGCCCTAGATATTATCTAAGTTAGTGTAGTGGTTTGGTCCAAAATACTCATTACTGTTTATCTGCTGTGAGATAAGAATTAGGAGAAATGCAAAACAGGCACCAAACTTGAAAGAATATAAAGAAGTTTATTAACAGACCTAAAAGAAGGAAAAAAAAAAATACCACCTTCAGAACTCTCCTCCTCCCCCCACCTTCCTCCCTTCTCCCACTGACGATGTGAAAAGACAACCCTTAAGATGTTCAGTCTGTTTACCACTTCCATAATAACCTTGTTCAGTCCATTTAGAAAGAGAAGTCTCTTCTTGCTCATGCTATGAAAACATTATCACAACGAGACAGCCGCCCACTTCCAAATATCGTTCAGTCCATTTAGGAAGAGGAGTCTCTCTGCCTGCGTGTGAGTCCTTTCCCCCGACTTGCAGCTTTTCCCGCAACTGCCTTCGAGGGTCCACTCTTGAAGTTTTTTGGGGTACAATTTTTAAGGTTGAGCCGTTCAGAAACAAAAACAGAGGCCCTTCTCCTTCCCTGGGAGCAAAGGGTCTTCATCATCTTCATCTTTAGGACTATCTCTGGGAGCATCTCTACGGACTGAGGTTTTCTCCTTTCCCGTTCGGAGCAAAAGTCCTCATCTGGTTCATCTCTCCCTGTCCAAACTTCTCATGAAATTACAGCTGCGTCAGCATCTGCCTATCTCAGCGCAGGTGCTTTTGCTCACAAATTGAACACTCCACCTCCCATATCTTCATGAAATTACAACAGGATACTCTGATATATCATAGCTTCACAACAGAATTTCAGCTTTAAGCATCTCCTCTCTCTCTTCCCTCAGGTTTTCAGCTCTTCACAGCAATAAAAGGGTTACTCTCACCTCGGCCTTGCAGCTTTACAGCTGGAATGTTGAATTTTTTCTTATCGCAGTGGAGAGGGGGGAGAGCCGAGCTGCTCCGGCTGCCCACGGCAAGGCAGTGGGGGGGGGTTCCACGGCTGGAACAGGTCCATGGCTTCAGGATGGCCGTGGCCCGGCCCGGCCTGGCCCAAGCAGGGCCTGGCCGGGCCCACTGGGCCCTGCTCGGGCCCTGCAGCCACCTGTGCCAGCGCTGGAAACGAGAGAGAGAGCTTGGAGGGGGAGTTTGCCTATTCTTAAATGTGGATCACAGAGGTGATCACAACTTTAAGTGGCTTAGAGAATTGTCCATATTCAAACTGGCCAGCTGATAGGTTCTATCAGTTCCCAGAGGAAACTGTAAGCACCCCTTAGCAAGGACGTCCCTTCCGGGACTATGCTTGCTAACCTATGACAGTGAGTATTGCATTAAAAATCCCTGTATACAGCAGAGATTTACCTTGATTCATAGCTTACACTGGTGACTGGATTCACACCAAGCAAAACCATTTCAAACCATGATAAATTACCCCTTATTTAGATTAGGGATATTAACTGGTCCAATTAAATCAATGGAGCAAGTTCCCAAGAGAGACAGGAATATTCCAGACAGAAGAAGTCTGCATGTTTAAAGAGAACTGCATTAATATAAGATGTTTCTTCTACCTTCTGCTTCCAGGAAGAAATCCAAATAATCTTTGTTTATTGTACCATTAGAGCTTGAAAGGGCAAACATTTTGTTTAACAAGACTGCTTTTAAACTTTCCTTGTTTTGTGTAACCAGCTATTTGAAAGAGAGTCTGTAGCCAAAACCATTGCCTTACCACCACCACCCCTCATTTATTTCTGCTAAAAGACAGCTATACTACAAGCAGCTGCTATCTAGATTTAATAGGTCAAGATACGACCTCGGATTGCACTTGATTTCAAGCACTTCAGTGGAACAGTTCCTTCTGTTTGAATGCACTATTTGTCAAAACAAAAAAAAACTGCTGGAAAATATACCAGTTTCAACTAGATTTTGTTGAAGGAAAAAGCAACCCAAGCCAGAGGGGTTTCAGAAAACATATTTTCAAAGTACTGGAAAGTACAATTTTCTAGTTCAAATAACTTTTCACTTTATGCATTTTAAAAACCTGGAACATTTTTTTCCGAGGTCCAGAGGGACCCAAAAAGTTAAGCCTTAATTCCCAGCATCTCCTGTGAATAAGCAGTTTACTCCCCAAGTACTGATGAAATATTCAACTGTTTTAGAGAAACACATTCCTGCTATTTGCACTTGCTCATTTCTTCATCAGACATACAAGAAGAAATTCTATTCTGTGTTTAAATTGTTAATCAGAGTTTTTGCCTCCCTCCATCCCCCAAAAGCAACAGAAGAAGCACATGAATCAGAAGCAAGGCAAGACCTTTGAAAAGGCTCTGGTTATTTCGTACCAAACTAGACAAACCCTTCAGAACTTTACTGGGAAGATAAACAGGACTTCATTCTGATTTGTCTTAATGAAGAAAAACAGGTCACTGGAAAGCACTGAAGAAATGTTACACACCTTGAATAAGGACCTTGAGAGGGAGAAGAAGAGGAACTTTCATAGCTATACTGCGTTGATAGCTATACTGTGTTATAAATGCTTATAAGCTTTATTATTAATTGTTCAGTTTTCTTATTGAAGAAAGCTCAATCCAAAATGCACTGAAGTCAATGAAAAGGCTTTCCTTCACTTCAAATTATGCCTAAATTCACCTTTATCTCCCTTGTGCAGGCTATGGCAAAATGCACTTAAAGAAGCAAACAAAACAACTGTTCTAGCTAACATAATGAGATGCATTTAGCCCGAAGCATAGGAACCAATTTAGCACCATGTCCATGACAAAGAGATTGAACTGCTATTTTTTCTCCAAACTGTAACAGTACCTGATGAACAGCAGTCACAGAATAGTCTGAAATGAACATGACATGAAAAATACACCTTTTCAAAACACTGATGCTATCACAGAGGAGAAAAAAAAGGACCTTTTATTTTTGTTTTTCCCCGCAGTACAGGCAACATGTCATTCCTCATAGCACTGTCCTGGTGAGGAACCTTGTCCTGCCAGAAGGCAGAGACAAAAGCTGCAGACCCTCCAGAGGTGAGAAGCCTCATACTTTTACACCAGGATTTTGAGAGTGTGTAAGGAATAAACTGTAACTCTAAACAGTACTTCCACGCCAAACAATAGCCATAGTTAAACACGTTCTCTATCATCTGATAAGGTTCTGGATTTTTAAGAAAGAGCTTTTAAAAGCCACATTTTCACAAAGAAAAGCTTTTCTTTATAGAGGGAAAAAAAGGAATAGAGAATGTTCATACATAAATCTGTAGTTTACATACTATTCTTTCAGATTGTTAATGGAGTCAATCTATTCTTTCAGTCATTCCTGTTTTTTTCTGGGTGGTTTTCTTCCTTAAAGAAACAGGTACTTGGTAAAATACATAAGCAGTAATTTTAACCAGGTTGGGGATTTGTTTTCTATTCAAGCAGAAGGCTTGTGTTTCAAGCACATCGCCAAAAGGGAGTGTCAGAACATTCAGTCATCCAAGGGACACTAATGCACATTTGGGCTGTTTAGTCACTCTGCTGTCAGCCCAAAAAACACCCAAGGATTAGGCCAGTGGTCCATTAATACATGCCCCTGGAGTGTCCTTTACTAAGGGGAAATATATCTCTCTTAATTCCTATAGCATTAGAACCCTGGTTGAACAGAGCAGAATTCTTCCTGTCATTTGTTAATTTTCATTTAAAAATACATTTTCAATAAAGGCTAGATGCCTCCAATCTGGTGCAATGGGTGGAAGGACATTGCTACACCCTCTCTGTATCTTTGTAGAAAGAGGAGGAAGGGAAACAGCTGGCTACTTTTAACAATAGCTGGATTCAGCCAGAAAAAAAAGCTCCACCATACGCCTGCATGCTGTAACAAGCACAGCTGTAAGTCTCATGCCCTGATTCAACTAAGCACAACATTTCAAATGTATGCTGGAGAGCAGATCCTGATTTTTTTCTGGAGAAAAAGGCATTTTTCAATGCAAGGTATCAGGAATCACACTGTCACTGATGGCATTTGAATAGGATTATATTGTTCTTATGGCATCTGTATGCACAGGGCTCAAGGGAATCCAGAAGACAAACTTCTCTTCTTCAGATCAGGGATGAAGATCTAATTCTCCTTTAGTTTATTCCTGCAAACAAATGCTGAGAGAATGCGCAAAACCAACCAAAATCCCTTAGCCATCTTATTTTTCCTGGGTTTTTTTTTTGTCCTATTTGTATTCTCAGGCCCAGCAGGGACATTCCTGCCTCACAAAGCAGGCAAGCAAGCATCCCTTGGGTGTATCCCAAGAGACACCCTCCATATCTCTTAAGACCTACCCGGTGCTGCGCAGACACCTTTCTTTCCATGTAATTATACAGTCCTGTGTGATTATATTGGACTGCAAATTGCTTGTTGCAGCCCAAGATCAACATACACAAGGAAATTCTGGCCTTGCATATCATCAGTCTGAGCTCTTGCTCTTAAGAAAGATCAAGAATTTCAGTGTTTGCAGTCAAATCAAATCTGACTGAACTGACAGTCTAATGGAGGCTCAGCAATTCCAGGATACAGGGTATTCTGGTTAAGTCACCTGCATGGGTAATTCAGAGGTTGTCCAGATGCCAAGTAAACCTTTCCCCAAGGCACAGAGGGAGGGGAAAAGGAGCAAAACCCTTGAAAAACATCTGTTTGTTCCTATCTCCTCTTGTCAGTCAGGCCTCTTGCCAAAAGCTCATTAAAGGTAATTAAAGGGAGGAGAAGGTGTATGATTATTATTTATTACACAGATAAAGAAATTTGGGGGATATATGTTAAAAAAGGGAGAAAGAATGAAGTACAGGAAGTATAGATACCTCTGCTTCTTGTAGGGTCCCATGGTTCAAGCATACCATGTCTGGACATGTGATAGGAGAACCACAACCTTCTTGAATTGCCAGCTCCATGTACTGTTTTAGACACTAGAAACAAGTAAAGAAGAAAAAACAACGTTATAGCCCACATGTTGGTAACAACCAGATGGCAGAGATGTTGCGCAGTTCCCACCTTCAGCGCCTTAATTGGCTGTCCTGAAGCTCCAGCACACAGCAAACATCAATTATTACAAGTGTGAATGCTACAAGTCATTACATTGGAAAGAACGCAACAAAGAACAATTAATTATGCATGATTTCATCTGCTGAGCACTGCGTTTACCTAAGTCAGCAAGTCAGACCTTTCAGCCCTAACAAGCCCTGTGCTCTGCTAAACTGGGATTGGAGGATTTGGCAGGGGGGAGTATCTTTTATCCTAATTAAACAGACTTCGTTCCTTTGTTTTTCCTCCTGTTTCTTAATTCAGACTCTCAGCCAGCATTCTCCATTGTAGGAGAACTCATTTACAAGAAAGAGATTACTGTTCTCAGCTGCACAAAAGGGGAAGGGGGTTTATAACCTGGTTGGGAGGTTTAATCGGCCCTACAAGATGTGCAGCTACCAGTTCTTCCTCCCCCTCAACCCCCCCCATAGATAAAATAATTTCCATGGTTTATCATTATTTATCATCAGCCTCTACTCTACCCAAAGTCCATTTCCAGCATGGAGGCCACCTTACGAATGTTTCCAAATTGTTCCATTACACAAAAACAGCAGGCTTCCCCTCCATGCTCAAAAAGCCCTCTACTCTACTCTCCCCACCCTTGATTTGGCATGCCAGTTTCAAATATATTCAGCTTGTCTTTACAGCACATATTCTAGAGTCTTCAGTAAAATCATGGCCCAAAACTCATGCAATATACCAAAGAACAGTACTCGAATTGTTCCTCCAAATTGCACAGGTAAGTAAGTAAGGTCACTACTAAATAAAATGAAACAACGAAGTCTCCTCAAAATAATGGCAAAGCATACAGTAAATTGCAAACCACCATTAGCAAAACAACAAAGCGTGGACTTCTGACAGATTTTGGTATCAGCTTGCATAGTTAACTGTTAATGAAAATAAGCATATGTTACAAAAGGTAGGACTAATGTAGCTTTTCCCTAAAGTTTTTATATTTCATGCCCACATGACAAATCCCCTCCCCAGTACTGCTGACTTCTTCCCTTATTGCCCCTTTGGTTTTCAAGAAATATGTCAAAGAGAAATATGGTTTTGAGACCTCTGTCTCTTTGCCAACTTTTGGAAGAGGCACTGAGTTCAAAAGCTAATGGGTGGGTGATGGGGAAATCACAGCCCTTCAGAGTATGGTATCTTTAGAATCCCCAAAATCATTGTTTTATTATTTATAGGCATTTAACATTCAAGTCTGTGTTAGTTTAGACTATTCTGAGAAGGCCTTGCATACGGTGCTCTGATTAAAGAAATATCCTCATTTGTATTTCTTATTGGAAAACTGATTCCCTCTTAACCATCAGGATAATTAGGACTTTTGCAAATGGAAATGAGATTTCCTTATTATTCTGTCTGTCTCTCTACTGAAATGTCCGCATCCACGTTTTGCTTAATTCTGATGAGCTATAGAGAGATATTAGTTCAAGCAAGTAGAATCAGCTTAACTTAGTGGGATTTTAAATTAACTTACTTTTGATACTGGAAGTGTATTCTCTTAGAAGAATGTTGGGATATAACCTAACTGGTAAGCTTTAAATATGTAGCTCATTAAGCACTAATGTATTCAGATCCAGCATGCACCCCTATAAGAAAGCAGCAGAGACGGTTGATAAGGAATTGATGGTGCAAGTAGCACGTGGGAAGTGAGGGAGATACAGGTGAAGAGCAAAAAAGAAATCATGTCAACAACTGAAGGCAGTATTAGCTCCCTAGGGATTATCAGCCCAGATTTAACCAGGAGCTATTATTTTATTATTCTAACAGCAGTCTTGGTGCCCTGTCCCATCTTCTCCCAAAGGCATCTAGGCACAGTGCTTTCACAAAGTCAGTTTACCCCAGATCAAATCACCCCCCCAGCACTGCAGCTCCCTCACAGAGCAGTGAGCAGAAGCAGGTGTGGAACCACAGCGGTGCCTGTGAGCAGAATCCTGGTGACAGTGGAGCTGCCAGGGCCCTGCCCACATCTGCCACCATGGTGTGGGCAGTGGCAGCAGGTGACATAAGGAAAGCCCACAAAAAGCGTGCCCAGAGGCCAGGGTGGCTCCCAGTGCCATTACTGGTGCAGATGAAGGCTGTGGATGACTTTGTCCTGCAGCTCCACGTTCATTAAGCACTGAGCATTGCCCACATGCTTCAGCACATACCACAGGAGAAACGGGGCTGCAGGTGCTCACTCCCTACACAGATTTCCTCCCTGGTTTGTACCTGTACCAAGCCTCCTCCACAAATAATGTAAACAGAAAATTCTGCCCTCAGAGTCCCGTCCCCAAGGCCTGTGCATGCTGCAGTGTGTCGAGTGCATTTCTTGGATATGTGGGCAGAGCCTCCTTACATATTGCTCCAGCTCCTCATGGGAGACCTGATTACTTTCTGGATCAAGTCTCAGGGCAGCAGTTGGTGAAGGGCAAATGTTTCCCTCCCACCAAAGCATTTAGGCTGCCTTAATTCCTCAGCAAGCATGGGAGAGCAACATTTTACTTTTGCTAAGATCCTGGGTTCTGTCTCCTCTGTGGTGCTGCCTGATATTTAGTAATTTGTTTTGACAGCATGGTACAGTGGATTTGTATTGTGGGGGCAGCTCAGGTCAGGTGGTTACAGAGGGAGGACAAAGCCTGAGAAGCTACTGCAGGCCCAGCAGCAGCCCAGAAGCTTGTTCTTAATTTAGACTCTCAGGACAGAAGCTCGGAGCACTGACGATTACGCTTCCGTTCAAGAACGGGTATGAGGCTCTTAAGGAGCTTCAATCCACAGTATAGATTTTGCCATCAGTTTCAATATGCAGTATCTAAGTCATTAGGCGTACCAAGGCAGGAGAACAGAGGTTTCTGAGGATTGCTAATGGATCTGGATGATTCTTCTCTTCTAATCCAGTACTTGGTTGTAGGTGAGCACAGGTGGGCAACCAAAGCCTTCTGTGTTTTCAGAGGGTGACTTGGACAGATTTTATAATTGAGCTGTGCAGTGCCACAGATCTTCAAGTAGTTCCCAGAAAATCTCCCTGTTAAATCATTTTTATAGGTGTGAAATCTTTTGTCTTGACTTTCTGTGCTTGGAGGTGCTTTGGGTGCAATACAAAAAGGACTTACAGGTGCCAGGAAACTTGAAAGAAGCATTTAATATTTACCGCTGAAGGATTAAGCTTTTTTACCAAAGTACATACATGAATGAAGATGTGGATTTCTTGTTCCCTCTTAGCACCAAAGAAGAAACATTAGAAAAATCACTAAAATTGTAAAATATGCCTTCAACTTTTGCAGCAAAACTGTTTTCAGAGGGGTTTTACCATTATTTACAGCTCAGCCACTAATTCAGCTGCTTACTTGAGAACTGGCAACTAAGAGGCTCTGAAAAGATGCAAGCCAAAAACGTGATGAAAAGTTGTTTCAGTGTCTATATAATAAATCACAACTGACCTTCTCAGCAGTGTGTCCTCCCACACTCTAGAGAGTACATTATTATAGACATAAAATGGCAAGATTTTTTGTGCATTTTGTCTACAAAAACCAGCAGTATCTCAGGAAAACTGCACACACTACATATGCTATTTAACTGCTCTTCAAAGGGAAGGAAAAATCAAGATGCTCTGTCTTCTGTGATACAAAGTGTTGCCTGAAAGGGTCTTAATCCTGACATCCAAGAAATCAGGAGGTCTCAACACCCTGGGCTACACTCTCTCACCATTTTCCTGCAGTGTGGTGACTTTTGAGTATGGAGAGCAATCAGTGGCTGGAGTGACCTCAACATCTAAGGATCCGTGGCTTACAGTGACATTAACGCCATCCTGTTACTTTCCATGGCCAGAGCCAGCAAAGTTTCCATGAATGTGTCACATAGCCGAGGCAGATGGTTGAGACAACAAACTAAAAATCTACTGAGGTCTTGCTGAACAGGTTAGAATCCTGCTGACTACAGATCACACACTGGAGGCTTGATTCCACTGTGTTCACCCCTCAAAGAAAAGGCAGACACCAACACAAGTAGCATTTATTCCCATACCTGCAAGTGTGCTCTAATCAGTTACATACAGTTTACTCAGATTTTCCCTACTGAGCAACTCTATCATGTACATATCTGTGTTCTGGGAAACATAATAAAATCCTGAGGCATTCAAGTAAGCAGGATCAAATCAAATGCAATAATGTAATTCCACTAGTAAAACTCAGTACACCTAGCAGAATGTTTTGATGCTGATCTAGCTTTGCAAAGCACGTTTTGCTCCTGCTGGACTACTGTCAATTTCAGTCAAAAGAGGACTACAAGTATTTTTTTCTCTGCCTGAGATTCATAATGTATAATGATATTTTTTTCCAGTAATTTGCTGTCAAAGCTTTTTGGGGCAAGATTTTTTTCCTCTTATGTTGGTTTTGTCTTTCAGGCCATCACCTTCCTCTATTTAATAAAATAAGATCAATATCCAGTTACCTACTTTACAAAATGCTACTCATGAGTATCTAGTAAGTTAAGGCCTATAAAGTACCTGGATAAAATTATCATGCAACATATATGCATCTTTTTTTTATCTTGCAAGACTTGTACGAAATATTATGATTTAGGCAAATAATTACTAATGCCCCAAGTACACATTCACCTCCTGGAGCTAAGGGTTTGTTGAAAGAGTACATTGAAATGTGACGGAAGCATCTTTAAAAATACACTGAAAAGCCTAATCTAGGAATGGACAAACTAGTAATAGAAAAGATTCCTTCTTCAGTAATAAACAGAAGTGTTTTCCGTGGTCAGCTTCAAGCCCCAGAAAGAAAATTCTGTTCAGGCTGTTCATTGATTTTTCATTTCAACACTTCTGCATGCTGCTCTAACTTCAACTTATTTTTCCCCCCAAGTATATCGTACAGAGGGGATTTTTAATGTACTGACCAAGAAAAATATGTCTGTTTGGAAATGTATTTACTCTGCAAAGAGATCATAACAGTTCTGCATTTTAACATAAAAATGAGTTCAAAGTATAACTTCAGTCTTATGTTGCTAGGTAATGATGTGACAAAGGTACTACATACCTTTCACTGTGAAATCTGAAGCTTCTATTCAAATCCACTTTCAGATAATTTATGTATCAAAGACAAAAGATGGATCTCAATCATTCCTACATACTGCTTTTCAAGTACCCAGACATGTTCCATTACCTTGCTCCTCTCCCACCTGCTTACAGTTCTTCAGCTCCCAAAATGCAGTCTCATTAGTTTGGATGCAAAAGCATAAAAGAAACCCCATATGTGATATGGCAAAACTGAACAGGTACCTTTATTAAGAAACATGGAGGGATGGCTAGGAAGAAGAAAGAAATGGAAAACACTGGCATTTTTTCCTGTTGAATGCCACAGATATTGCTGCCAGCCACTCTGTAGCAGTTGGTGCAGGATAACTAAGGGTATTTGTCTTTAATTCAATTATGGAAAGGTAAAGAATAGATCTGCAGTATTTCCCAGACAGTACTAGGCCATGATCTCTATTAAATGTGAAAACGCACAAAATGATTGAAGGCATCTTGCCAAAACAAGAAGGTCTTTCCTTCTAACATATAACTTGAAGACAATTTCCATTTAAAAAAAAAAAAAAAAAAAAAACAGAAAAATTCAGGTCTCCCTCTTAAAATCCACAGGAATTATTTAAATTGTTAAATCTCCCTTCCAGATTTGTCCACAAAACTGTATTTGTTTGGGGTTTGGGTTTTGTTTAGCCTTAGCTTTTTTACAGACTCCAGATTTGAGGGAGGGATGTGGAAATACTGTATATGGAGAGGATACTTAACTTTTCAGTTGACATTCCAGAGTGTCTCATGATTCAGAACAGATGAATAGATAGGCATTCAGTTTTTATTTTAGTTCTGGGCCATGGTTATGTACTTTTTATTCGGTAAAACAACATTCATTTATTTCTTATGTTCTAGAAATGTTACCTGTCCTTCGGTGCATACACAATCTAGTATTACTAATTTCAGTGTGACAGTTCACGTCAGAACCTACATTTAACCACCTGATCTACCCAGTATCTAAATCAACCGTGTACTAAGATAAATACACCCCCCCAGACAGTACTCATAGTGCTTATGGCAGATCAATATAATGTTTAATAATATCTTCATCATTGCCACGACATCTGCACTTCAGTGTGTTCAATCTCCAAAAGGGATCAGTCACTTTCAATATGCGGTACTCAAACTCCTGCAGTCTCTCAAGTATCTCTCAGCAGGTCTTAAAACTAGATTAAACAAGTGTATTGGCAATCAGCTTGAAGGCATTTGCACTTCAGTTGGAAAAAAAAGTGAGGCTTTTCCAATTAAAGAAAGTTTTTAGAAACTACACCACAAAAACAGTAATTTCTTAATTTGCTACAGATAAACTTATAATAGGCACGGTTTCAAGTGAGAAACAAAATTCCAATGAACTATGCATAATGCCCAGTCTCTGTTTTAACTGCTAAGGACCAGATACAGTGGTACATGAATGTATAGAAGATCAAATGGATAGAAGATCAGGCCACATAAGAGCCTTATCAGGAAAGACGCTTGAAAGGAAGTGAAAAAATGCCCCTGTAGCTTCAAAGAACATACAGTCAGCTCATGGCTCAGTATAAGGGAAGGAAAAACATCTCTGACAAGCATTTTATTTTGTCACGACCAAGTGAAAACACCAAGCAACCATGACAATGGACCAGAACATAATTGCCTCCTCTTGGTCGACGAGCGTATTTTTTATGGGATCTTTCAAATGTACCTGAGAAATACACTGTCATCAGCTTTGTTCCAAAATATCTACCAGTGGTGCTAAATTCTGCTCAGAAGCACGGTCTGAAACCAGTTTACTCATGGCCCAACACATCCTGGCAGCCGTTCATAAAAATCATGAAAGGTTCCTGGTAATGGTTGCCATGTGGTACCACCAAACAAAAAAGGACCAGAGAACAGGACCAGAGAAATTCACCCTTCACAAAATGTAACCAGCTGCAAATATAATTTCTCTTGCCAAGAATCCATGTCAGGCCAAACCTGGCCTTACCAACGGCTACAAAACAGACATGACCATAAGGCTTATGTCCCAGTCTGGCTCAGTTACTGTGGCACTTTGAGGCACTGACAACTTACTTCACATTGACTTCTTCACTGGTTAAATGCAGATAACACCAATTTCATTGATGCAATGCTGTCATTAAAACATTCGTTCCCTCTTCCTCCCCTGTCTTCCCTTGACCACCATCCAGAGACTGCCACCTCTAGTGACTTCAGAAACATGCAGTCCCCTCTTCCTGAATACTAGTATCCATCAAAAGGCAATCTGTGCTCTTTTGGTATCCCAACTCTGCCTCTGGTGTTACTCTGCACAGAAATACATGCAAGAAGATCTTAAACCATCTAAATTACTACAGACGTGCTCTGTGTTCAGTGCCAATATTAGCAGGTGTAGGAATTCTCAACTTGAAAACAGAATTATTCTGAAACATTTCAAATGTCGAGCTGGGAAAAAAAGAATCCCAAACGTCAACACTTCCAAATGGAAAACAATCTGAGGTGAGCTTTATATAAGTAAGTGGGGCATTGCAGCACAAGGTATATTTAGGAAGAGGAGAAGGTAGTGAGTGTTCTGGTGCAGCCGTGAGAAGGTTTCTCCTAGGATGGGGAGAAAAGGAGGAAAAAGAGGAGAACAAACCCCTTCTTGAAAATTAGCACAAAGAAACAGATGCAATACTAAAACCCAGTGTTGGCTAGATGATGGCAAATCCAAATATTCCCTTACTCATAAGTTTTACTAAGTATTATTTCAGTGGATTATTCATATACATTTGCTTCACTTAGCAGGTATCCCATTCTTTTTGCCATCTGCCTCTACCTAGTCCTTCATCTACTCAGTCTCCTCTGCTCTCAGACTTTTCTGCTCATGTTTTTTTGCTGAAGACCCTTCACATTAATTTTTCCAGTTTTTCAGTGCTCCCCTCCACAAACAATCTGAAACTTCACAGCACTAAGGGCAAAATGTTACTATTCAGCCACCCAAAGGAGGCAGGACAATGCACAGCTGTTCTTAAGATTAAGGAAAGCAGAGGAGCCTCAGAGTGCCCTGTTGATGAAGTACCAACAGAGAAACTGCTATTTCTGTTAAGAGTTTCTTCTTCTCCTCTAGTAAAAGCAGCTGGCAGCAGCCTCTTTCTGAGGCTGAAGCCCCTCAAGGCCCAGGCAGGCAGCTGCCCACAGCACCATGCTGTCCACTGCAGCAAAGGAGCCTTTTTAGCCCAATGTCTAGCCCTAGCCTTGCTGTCACACATAGCTAAAAGTGAGGCAGAAAATCTTGTTCTCCAATTGCCTTTGGAACACCTCCAACTTGTAAGAGCACAAGACAGCACAGAAGCTACCCAGTCTTACATGCTGACTTCTCCTTTTAAGGCTGCATGAAGTTTAATCTCATTTGGACTGCATTGTGTGCATCAAAATAACAAACAGGTAGATCATCGTGGTATTTGTTTAGCACATTTTGTAACCCAGTTGCCTCATACACTTCTCAGAAGTACAAGACTCAACAAAGAATTTGCTTGGGGAAAAAAAAAAAAGGGGTGAATCGTGCTAATTCTGCATAAACCTGTGCCAACAGTACAGAATAACATACTCGAAAGCATCTTCTGTTTCCAGTTTGTTACATGTTGTCTTTGGCATCTCAAACCCTGTGCCAGTAAACAAAATAGATGAACATAAGCTGCTGCTTGACATAAATAGCAGCAATCCCATTTATTGCTCACCTGTCACTGGGGCTCTGAAATTCCTAGGAGGACGGGAGGAAGGACAAAACCAGAAAGAATTGGTTTGCAGAGAAAAGCCAACCCTGGGTTTTTTACTGACCCCTAAGACCACGTTTTGGCAACAGCACAGGTTCCCTTCTGTCACCACTGCCACCAAGGCAATCTTATCACACCTGCTAAAACCTCACATCCATGACTGCATACAGGCTACAGACTGACACCAAGTCTTTCATAGGGCCCTTGTTATTCCCAGTGTTACTGCTAGTCCTGCACTCCTCACTAGCACTTCCAAAGGGTAGTTTATGCTGTGCCAGACACCAGGGCATTTCTAGCTAAGGGGATGCAAGATGCACGTGATCACATCATTCACTGTCTCCCCCTGCTGCTTTCCCAGTTTCAGCCATGCTTTGAAAAGGTAGGAGTCTCCTAGATGCACACTTTCCAGACAGTCTAACGAGCACCAAAGCCTGGGCAACACCCAGTGTGCAGTGCAAAGGCAAAGCAGGGAGGGTGGCCTGTCCATTCCTGGCACTGCCCCACCAGAGCACACCTGAGTCTTACCTGAGTGAGGCACGGAGGGAGGAAGCAAGGATTTAGGAAATTTTATTAGAGATAAGTATAATATTCTAAGTATTATTCTGTAAGTGGATCAATCAAGATGTAATTAATATTTGTCTGCTTTGGACCCAGATAAACTAAAGTGCACTAAAATACTGTATTTTTTAGCACCATTATGGTGTGGTCGACACAGTGTATAATTATTTCACATACATATGTGAAAATACCATGACCACCACGGGGGCAAAAACCTGAGTAGTTGCACATCCAAGGAACAAAAAATTGCAACAAAAGGTAAACCTAAGGGACTGCTGATAAGAAGGACATCCCCCCTTCAAAACAAGGAACAAGATGAGCAGTATGAGGAACAGATGAGACCCCCTCCCCTTTTGGAAATGGGACAAGTACCGTAAAATTATGCAGCTTGAGCAGTACTGAAGCTGAATATCCGTATGTAAAAGTGTGCACCATGGCATGGTACTCTGCAAAGGTTTTATAGATACAGGAAATGAACTGAATAATGTAAAGTGCAGTCCTCTAAAACTTTCGCAGATATATTTTATCTCACATCCCTGCCCAACCATCTTCAGAGATCAGTCTTTCATTCAAAACTAATATACATCCAAACACATTGAAACCAAGTCATTAGGTACACTACAGCCATTTCCAAGTTCTTGGGATGTGTAAATGTGTGCTTTATCTCACACTGCAGTGGAGTCTTATGCCAAGTGCAACAAATGTGGAAAAATACAAGGCTGATGTCTCTTCAGACCTGATCGGGCTACCAAGTAAGATGACAAGTATGTTCTGCAAGCCATCTGCTTTTTCTGCTCAGAACAGAGAGAGTAAAAATGTTTACAGTTATTTGAAAAACTCCTGCCCTACTAGCAACATTCCACCAAAATGCAAACATGCACATTCTAAAGCACAGTTTACTTACTTTGGCTAGAACACAGCTTTTATGGGATATATTGTTTATTGCAAGAGTTTCTAAGCTGAAAAAATCGCTGTACACCATTCTAAGTAGTTTGAATGCCTTGGTTTTACAGGCTACAAATGGAAAGGAAATACATCCTCACCCCCACAGATATCTAAATAGTAACAATTTCCAATTATTTCCACAGCCATAAATGCTGTAGTGAAAAACAATCATACTTGCAGCACCATTGTTACAGTTAGGAGGGGAAAAAAAAGACCTCACATGTAATAGAACAAAAAATTAACAAAAGCAATGGTTTCAGCTTATTGGATCAGAATCTATTATATCCATGTCAACCCCTTTTCTATTTCAAATTTAATACTACTCTTGGATCTATAAAATTACCCTTAGTGATAGAAGAATAAGCTATACAAGCTGAGAGCATTGCTAGCTGAAAAACTAAGAGGGGCTCAATCCCATAGCTCACAGTGGGTATTCTTACCCCAACATCTTTCTTAAGTGCAGTGTGAAGGTATCTAGATGTCCTGGCATGGGTGAGAGGAAATTTAGGGCATGGCACACCAGTACAGCTGCTGCAGGCTGTGCCCCGAGCAATCCCCCATGCAAGTCCCAGCACTCCGTGTCAAGCTGCTCCTGACATGGCTTTTTGGAGGCTGCCCAAAAGTGCAACTCATATGGCCTCCCAAGAAACTGCTTTGGCTTCAAGACAGAAAGCCATGGAGTCAGGTTAAAAGTTTCCAGAGCCATATTTCTTATAGGATGCAAGATCTACATGTCGGAGCATGCATCAGCTCAGACACATCCATCGGAGGATGTTTGGACACAGACAACAGTCAAAGGCTGGACTTGGAGCATAAGCACAACTGAGACATATTACGCCCACTGAAATAAATAGAGCATGTCTAAAGGCTTCTCCCAGCTGCATTCGGGCTCACTCGTGGCTGGCTCTTGGTTCACACAAAGCCAGAGAAGTTTGCACAGGTGCCAAATCACCGTGACTGCACTCTCCATGTCGCTGTCACAGCACAGGAGCACCAAGTTCACAGTGGATGTTCTTCCTGGCGCTGGCCAAGTAAGAGGTGTATAGATGTGGTGGCAGCTGTGGCACCAACGGGGGGGGACAGCAACATCCCCAGCCATCAGTGACCCCTTTGGCCAGTGTTCTGGAGGAGTGTAGAGTCCTGGCACAGTCCTCAGCAGCCCACTCTTCCCTAAGGGTTACTCTGCCCAGCTAACACTGAGGTTAATGTACTATTAATGCTACTAAATCAGAGACACTGAGCTCTTGGATAGGAGTGGCATGGGACCACGGTGAAAGTATCAACTTTTCCAATTTTATTTTTTTGTATTTATAGCAGTATCTTTACACCTACCTTTTAGGTATATGCTCTTAAAACTTGTTACAAACTAAAATACAGAAATGTTTTGTGCAAGTCAGTATGGAAAACAAACTTCATGAAGTTCAGGTTGAAATGCATATTAATCAATCTTATCCTAGTTTCTTGAAACTCAACACCTAGATCCTCATCCTGTTTAAGCTACCCTGAATTCAGCATAAGTGAAAATATTCTCACCCTAGCTGGCTTCACAAATACCAAATTTCTTCCACGAATTCAAAGAATCAAGGGTAAAACTTAAACATACTTGCTTGATGCTTATCCAGAATTTGTTTTTAAAAAATAAAACTAAGTACATTTATTCTAGAGTAAAAAAAACAACAAACCACCCCCCCCCCCGTAAAAACCCCAAAACAAAACGAGCAAACAAATGAAAAACAAGCAACAACAAAACACCACACCAACATCCTCCAGTGAATTCTGACCTGTTTCCAAAATCCATTAGTCAGGTACATCAAAGGCACTACCACCAGAGAAACTAGGTCCATTTTTCCCATGCTGACAAAGACACCAGAAGAGTACTACTATCTGCAGGGCTTTTATCGGCTCATTCAAACTCTGCCTCCATCATTTCCACCAGCTTTATTTGATCTGAATTTGCAGGCCAGAAAGTCTTTACTGACAACTATAAGCAATGCATGACCTGGGCAACATCTCTGCAGCACAGAGGCAAAAGTTCAACAGGCCAAGGTTCATTTTTGTTTAGGTTTTCTGATTGCCCTTAGAAGTTATATAAAAGACTTTAAAGGTCTCTGAGAACTCAGAAAAGGATAGCAGGGAAACAAAAGCTCACAGCTATCCTATGATGTTTCAAAATTTTGCTTCAGAAAAAGGTAAATACTGAGATTGCATGCAGACTGTGTATGTTCTCCAACACTCCTACACTGCATCTTTTCCCCCTTTATTACTGGGTGTTACTATTACTTGCTATGGGAACGTATGTTAGAGTTACAAATTATCAAAAGCAAAATGACAAGAGAAATCTTCTAAATAAGGCAAGACAGGCTAACACCAAATGCTCTTTAGAAAAGCATCCTGTGTCAACATAGGTAACACATGCTTCTTGTACAAGACAAGCAATCCCATCTCACAGTTCTCTCCATCTTCCATTACGCTGCTTCTGTAATGTAAAGGCACTGACAGATCTTACCGCTGTACAAAAGATGCAGCTGCATTCCTGTAGAGTGGTCATCTTATCCAGGGAATATTCACAGAGACATAGCTTGCAAGTGAGGAGAGGCTCCAGAGCTAACTCTCCAACTTCTGACTCGTCTGCTGTCATGGTGTGAGGACAAGCCTTCCCAGCAGAGCCCATTCAGTCATTAATGGTCCACTCAGCCTGAAAATATAAATCGGCAGCTGAAACATTGCTCAAGCCATGCAGTCACTTCCACTGCTCTGAGAATTTACATCTCAGATCCATAAAAGTACCTGTGCACCCAAATGTACTGCTCAACACCTTGGGGCCGGTCTCAACTTCAGGCCATTCAAAATTTACAAAGAGAGCACACCTCCTCAAAAGACCTGAACTGGCTGGGTTCTCTGAAAACATTCACCTTGCTGGCACAAAGCACCTCAGCCAGGCTGCTTGACATCAAAATAAAGGACAAAACCAAACAAACACAAAACAAAACTCACACAGATGGGGCATTATATATATATATATATATATCACTCTGCCTTTTCGAATAGGTTTCAGATTCATACTCCTCCCACCCAAATGGGATCTTTCAGTCTTCATTGCACCCACACAGCTCCAGTGAGTGTCTCCACTCCCACTTTCTATTCCAGTTGGTGGCTTGGGAACTCCCCTAGGCAGTGCAAGACAAGAACAGATTCTAGGCAAGCACTTCAAACATTTAGTCTGTAATGTAGGTGGTGGGTACCATGAACTCCACCTTCTCCATGAGTTGTCACTAAGATAGTGAGCTGGCACTCTATTGCAAGAGGGGTGGTGAAGGCATCTAAATCCAAAGGGCTTCAGATTGCATGTGTTACTTCATGCAGGGCTGGAGCTTAAAACTAAATTAGTAAGAGCATTTAATGTGCAGTCCTCTTCCTTGCATTGCCTTAATGATGCCAGAAAGTAGCTTTTGTGCATCCCACTTCCTGGCATCCAGCTCTTCTATTTATTTCATAGGCCCCTGAGGCATCTACCTGATGTTTGTGAACCAAGAACTAAGTGCACTAGCACTTCGACAGGGAGATGCTCAGCAGAGCCATGTTTTCACTACACACCGCAGTGCTTGGGGATGAAACTTCTATTCTTTGATGAGCAGCAAATGGAAATATCATGCTTGCATGTAATGCTTTCTGGCCTAAGCATTTGAAAACACTGCACCATAATCATAAAAAATCTCAAGACCCTCCTTCTTACACAGTAAAGACACTGAAAAGGAATTAAAGAGAAAATCCTTGTGCTTAAGCTGAAACAATGGAAATCCATTTTGCAGATTTTACTCACCTCAGCACAGACAGTGGAGTTCATTACAGTATTTAAGGCACAGGAAAATCTATCCCCACCTCTAAGAAACTTGGCCCAACTTCCACAGACCTCCTTCTGAATACACTTTGCTGATGGCAAGACCTTCACGAATATTTTACAAGCAGAAGCCTGATAACCAGCTGTGCACAGCTGCTTGCAGCAGCACCAAGAGTGCAACTCTAGTAAATCTGAAGAGCATGCATCACAAATGAAGGCTGCATGAACATGAAACTAATCAAGACCAATTCAGGTGCCTGTCAGATCTAACATCTCATGAGGCAAACCAGAGCCTTGAGCCCTTTGGTCCACTTCTGCTAGCCTCCCCTGCAGTCCTGAGCACCCTCTGGGCAGGGCTGTCAGGTCACATTTGGCAGCATGACCCTGCTGCCATTCTGTGGCTCCCAGAGTGGCCAAGGCAGCTGCAGACAGTCAATGCATATGTGACATGCTGACTTGCAGTACCTGCTGAATTCCTCCCTAGGGGGAGAATGATGGGGCTCTTGGAGTTTGTGGAACCTTTCCCTGCAGCTCCCACCTCATAACCTGACTCCCAGCTGAGCCCATCCTCAGGCTTGTCCCCTAAGCTTCATGCCCTATGCTCCCACAATCTGCAGGAAGACATATTCTCTTCAAAAGCCACAAAATCACAACAAATCTGGGAGCACACTTACCCTTTTTTAATTTTTATACTTTGCAGTTTCCTAGCCTTGCTTGTCAGAGAAGCCATCAGATTTGTACCTTGGAATGTCTCTCTTGTAAGCACATGGTTTTAAGAGATACGAGAGTCATGGCCAAGATTCTGGCAACCAAATTCCTGACCACAAATCCAAAGCAAACTATCTTTTTATGGCTTGCTATCACTAGTTTAAAACATATGCTATTCCCACATATTCTTGTTGCAGTCCTGGGACCTGCTACTGTGATGCCCTTCACAATTTGCTCCATACAGCTGCAGAGCTGGAGCTCCAGCATGGCCAGAAGCCTCAGAAGGAAGCCTCTCTCTGAGTCAGGAACTGCAATAATTTTCTATAATTACTGCAGCAGGGTGGGGGGGAACACTGAGTCACTGGAAATGCTATGGCAGATCAAGAACTACCTGTTATTTAAACCTACACGCTAGACGTTATCTCAGTATTTAGGGGAGTTGTAACACATTTACTCAGGTTGCTTTTCAACAGCAGCCGTGTCTGTACAGGTGAGCTACTCACTCTGACTCTGCACTAATCTGAAATGTCTTCATTTATACAATAAAAGGCAGCAATGTTAAAAGGAGGGATGCACAAAAGAACACGTAGGAATATTTCGGGATGTGGGAACAGATATAAAATGGATACAGCTATTTCAAAAGTCAGTGTTCTTCTTATAACTAAAAGGGTTGTGACCCTGCACGCAGGCCGCACTAAGCAGCCATAGGAAGATTCAGGTGTATGATTGAGGTTTAGGGCTAGGGGATAATTTTAGATGGTCTAAATCCAGCACTCAGTGTGACAGTGACGAGCAGACTCCTGATACACGGCTCTTCACTAGTAGCAACCTAATGCCACAGTGTGCTGGCTGTAGGGACTCATTATGATATCCCATTGTCACTGATGATAACCCTTGTCCCCGAAGACTGTAGGTTAAATTCAGTTTTGCTCCCTGTCCCACCACACATTTGCCATTCCCTCACACCAGTATGCCAGAGCACAGCTGAGGTTCTCCCTAAAACAGGCAGAGCACCCTGTGGAAATCTCCAGCAAACAACACCAAGCTAGCCTGGCAGATCAGAGGATCTACCCCCAGACAGCCCAGGCTGGCTCACCTCACCGCAGCCTCATTAAATCCATCGGAGTTCATCAAACGAAGCAAACAGGATCAGAGGACATGGAGGCAGCTCCATGTCTTGCCTGCTCAGCCCTTAAAGGAAACACTGTGGGTACCAGGAAGAGCACTCCTTCCACGCTCCCTGAGAGGCCAGCTTGTCCACAAGCAGCTCTCCAGGTCAGGCTGGCACAGGCAAAGCCATCCTGTTAGCACTGAACACCTGCCTGTCAAAGGGAGAGCAGACACAGCCTGCTTGGCCAGCTCCTTTTCCCAGAGCAACCCAACCCACTGGTCCTTCCATCTGCCCATCAGAACTGGGACTTCTGTTACTCCTGCCAGGGGACACATGCCAGGGGAAGAGCTCAGGGCTATGGAGAAGGGTAGCCCCATCCAACTGCAGCTGGGCTCTGAAATCAGGTCTGCAGGGGAGGTTCATTCTCATCATCATCAGATCAGATGACAGAATCAATGGGGAAAGACACATCTTCCTCCAGTTCTCAGCCTCTACTCCTCCTGTTCTTCCCCAACGCTTCAAAATGCATTGTCCTCTCACAAGCTTTCCAACTATCTCCTCAACTTTACCAGCCTGGCAGAACTCACTTTTCCAGGTGCTGCAGGGAAGCCATGAAGTTCTACCTCAGCTGCTCTGAATTTTTATGGCTTTCACTTTGCTACGCTTATCCCACAGACTGTCATTAGTTAATTACACATTCATCAGTCCTCTTTACAGAGGATTAAAATTCCTATTGTAATTACAAGTGAGTTGCCAATAGGTTAGCCTGAAAATAAAGCATCTTGGATGTATGTGTCGTGCAGGGGAAGAGGGAGTCACTGAAGAATGAGTTAGTAACAAAGAGGAAAAGACCATTCCAAATTTGGTTATATGTAGAAAAGTGATCAGAAATTAAAGTAAATGGAAGGTTTCTGAAAAACAATGGACCCTCATACAAATAAAATACATTATTAAGCATTAAAATCTCCCCTTTCATGCTCATAAACACAAATAACCTGTTTAGGAAAGCATCCCAAACAAAGCATGAAATGTGTCACCAAAACTGTAGTGCAGCACCTTAACTCTGCAAAAAAACTTCCACTGAACAGGCTCCATGAGATGTTGTGGAATACAGATGAATACATCTCAAGGGCATTCTAATCCAGAGAAATGTATTAGTCTGAATCCTGCACCAGCATGAATCATGGCAAGGAAGAGTCAGACTGGCCCCGGTACGCGTAAACACTCAGGAACTCTAAAGACCCACTTTTTTTGCCTACTTCTACCAGTCACGTACATGCACACACACGCATATCGTACTCCTTTCACGTTGCACAGAATTTCCAGGAAATTGGACATCTTTCCTCAAATTGTATGCTGCTCATCTCATAAGGAGACTCATACTTCCCTGGCTCTGACCCTGATGGTGCTGATGCCAAAGGATAAGGCAGGACCAGAAGGTCTGAACCAATGTGAGTGAGCTATGGAGGGTCAGCCCCATGGGGTGTAAACTGCACAGTCACCAGGACCACAGCTCGCCAAGCACTCAGACCCGTCACCGGTTCCATTTCACTCATCTGCCTGGCGACACTTTCGCTTTGTCTCTGGGAGGTGACAAAGCTTTGTGCTTTCCTGTAGCACTGAAACATCTCAACACTACCCGTAAGCAAGAAAACATTAGTGTGTGCTCAAGGCAGAAAGGGTAAGTACAAGAAGAAACACTAACATGAAAGCATGGAGATTTTGAGTGAAATATGAAAAACAGAACACAAGCACTGCAGGAAGGAATGCAGAACTTGTCTGCCTTCAGGGCCTCCTGACACCACACTGTCTGATGTCTAGCCTTGAAAATGACTTCCTAACAGCAAGTATCTGCAATGCCTGCTTCTAGGCAGGTACCCATTGCAAATCCTGGCATTAGCGTCCTGAAGTGGAAACTACTAACTCTCTGTGATGGGAGTGAGAGAGCACCTGCGTGGGTGTGTGGCACACAGCCAAGGTCAAGCCACCGCAGCTCAACAGAGGTGTAAAAAATCGATGCAACCTAGGGCTGAAACTTTCCCTGTAAGCACAAATTTTAAGGTAACATCCTTGTTACAGTCACACAAAGGTTCACTTGAGTCTGCCCAGCTGCCTCAAACCATGACTACTACCAAAGAACAGAAGTTACTCTGTATATGGGATAGAGCAAACAAGCCAGGCAGTCTCCTGAGCTGCAACATCAGAAGGACATTGTCAGTGCGCCTGCAACCGACTCACTGTATTTAGCTAAAAAAGGTGTGTCTGGATGTGACTTTCACCACTTAGAAACATCACACACAATCATTAAAGCCTCCTGTGCTGAAGCTGGAGGAGAATGAATGGAGCGTGTTCAGCTCCACAAGTTATCCTTTCATTTTTCACATGCTGCGTCCAACTGCAACAACACACCTCTTGCAGAAGCTACTTCAAGTTGTGTGAAATTCTGCTGAAGTTAGTCAGGCTCTATGCTTTTATCTACAATTAGAGTTTAAAGGAAGCCAATAAATGCACAAATACAGGACACATTGCTCCAGGAAACATTAATGGAACAAAAAGGGTCCTTAATGTGTTTTTCCCCATGTGATGGCATGTCCATCCTGTGGGCAGGGTGAGACCTGAGAGGCCCCTCTGCCCCAGTACACCCTAAGCTTGCCATAAACCAGCACCCAGGCATGTGAACTTGCATACACATGGTGAGATTGAAAAGAAGTATAAGGATACATGTGGGTCTAACACCAAGCACAGCACTTCTCCCTTTTACAAAAAAAAAAAAAAAAAAAAAAGACATTTAGTATTAAAACAAACTCACAGCACATGTGCTACACTCTTATTTAGTGTACCAGGTATTTCCTAAACTTTCTTGGAGAAACATTTGCAAGCACTGCAAGTAATTCTTTCTCACGCCCTAAAGATTTTTCAAATACTTCACCCATTATGAAATTACTTCAGTGCTATACAAAAACCTGGTCTGACATTGTCCACTCATGATTCTGCTGTAGAAAAAGAAAACTACTTGAAAAATACAAGTGTTCAAAACCAATGCTAAAAATCAGGCCCTTGGGGGAAAAGAGCAATTACAGAAAGATTTTAAAAATATAACAAAGTGGTACTAAGATAATGGGGTCAAATTACAAGATATAAACTGAGCTATGAAATTAGGACACGTGAAGACAGCTGTCAGAAATCCACACTTCTATCAGTTTCAGCAAAATGCCATCATTACCAGTTTTGGCTGCAAGTCCTTAGCTGTTCCAACTCTCTCAAGATAATGTTGTTCAAAATTCATTTCTAAGACAGCTTTTTTAAACTCAGCAGCTCTGCTCAGAGGATTAGTCCGAACCAAGTGCACTAGAGCTTCTGTGGTCTCACAGACAGATCACTAACCCACGGTGCATTCATTTCTCCTTATGATATGCACTGCCTACAAAGAGCTACCTATCCAGTCCATACAGCATCACTTATCAGGCAGGGATTCAGTTAGGCTGCAAAACATATGATTAAAGCTTCAATTTTAAAAAGCCTTCATCTTCAAGAACAAATTTTAATCATATGTTTAAGTGCTCCTGTGTATCAAAGCCTGAATGTTCTGCTTTATTGCAATGAGATTATTAAGTTAAACAAGTACTTAGATTTTTCTGAAATCATGGTCTCAAAAAAAGCAACCAGATCCACAAATAGAAGGTCTCATTTTAAATACATTTTTTAATATATTCTGAATTACTGTATTACATCTAAGCCTTAAAACAGCAAGCACTTGATTACATGGAGAACCCATTTCTGGATTACCATAATATGCTACCAAGCTGAAGCATTAGAGCGAATAAAAGCATTTCAATATCTGTTCTCTTTGAGCAAGGCTTAAGAAAAGTCAGGTGTATAATATTTCATGACAGCTTTCTGCACTGTAAAATTTTTATTGTCAGAAGACTTGTTTAAAGAACAAGCAGCCTAAATAAATGTGCTGTCTGGTACATGAGAACACACCGAAGGCAATTTCTCTCACTTGTTTTCATTGGAATGCCTGGGAAAAAAACCCAAAACTTTGAGCTGCTGTTCAAGAAGCAGTAGCTATATGGAGTATTTTCGTATCATGCTAGCAACCAAAAAATAAATATATCAAATACTTTTAAAGGAATGCAGTGAGTGAAAAGCTTCTTGCACAAAAAAAATGTCAAGGAACTGACCATAGTAATTCAGAATATCATCTAGATTTCTGCCAGGAACTTTTATACCAGTACTTTAGGATGCTTAAGATACACGTTGAACAACTTCCCAAATATCACATGCACCCAATCATTCCAAAACATTCTAATAAACCAAAACACCACTAGTTCACACATGTATCAGTCTCCACAAGTCTTTGAGAGTTCACTTGTCAGGTAACTTCTCTACTGTACTGTAATACTGTGAGGTATGAGTAACTTTGAGAATTGAGAACACCAGCTCTTCACAGTAATTTCTTGTGACCCAAAGTCAATATGGCCTCAAGGAGGTGGGGTTTTTTGCAAAAAGACCATGGATATTAACTGAATATAGCAAATCTTTTTTTTTTTTTTTTCTGAAACAGATGTGACTCTGCAGTTGTGGGAACCCTTTTTGTATTTCCTTGCAATACTTTTTGAGAACAAGCAAGAGGAAAAAAAGTGGGTTTTTTCCCCCCTTCCACTCTTATAAAGCAGGGGAGTCCAAGAACAGGGAATCTAGGAGCTAATGGTGAAATTAATGCTGCTACTCCCAGCTGAAGGGAACTAGGAAAGGCACTTTTGGATCACTTAAAGATAAAAACATGTAAACTAAAAGAGAAATAACTCAGCCTGTTACTAAACTGAAATGCATAATCAAAACATGGTATTTGACTCTTTTCAATACAGACAGGAGCCACGCAATACTCATTGAATCCAAGAGGATGGGAGCAAGCCATTCTGCATGGGATGAGGTCAGACCATATCACAGAAGCCACCACTTTCACTCAGTTCTGTGCTTGAAACTAGGACACATCAAAGTTCAGGACACAGCTCTATCAACACTGGCAGGCTGGAGAGACACAGTTTCCTCCACCAGATCTATTGGATGTGAGTCCTGGGCAGGCCTGTGGGCTTCAATCTTGGGGGGATCCAGATGTATCAAGCTTATTGTGCCTGAGCAGTGGGATGGTGCTGGCCGCAGGCACAGGCTTAGGGTGACACGTCTGGTCCTGCAGGAGGTCAACAGCAGGATTCTCCTAAGGTTTTATGTTCATCCTGGTCACTGAGTTCAGCAAAGCTGATCAGCACAAAATGCAGTGAAACAAAGTGCAGTCAGACAAGAGAACTAGAATGTTTTGGCATCAAACATTTCCAAAACATATTCAAACAACAAAATTATACCAAGTGGAATTCCAAGTACTGGTTACCAGGTCTAAGATTAAAATCTAAAGCTTTTCTAAATAACATCCTCTGTTCTTAATGACTGTGCAATGTATGCTAATGCTAAACTACAAGGAATTTCCACCCAAACTAGTTTGGTGCACTTCAGTTTTAACATCCTGTTGACAAGAGGTAATATACCACTATTAAATAAAAGCACGTTCTTCAAAATGACAAATGATAGATCTTCCTCTCTGACCACGTGGAGGCTTTTGGTAACTGTGGCATTTACTAAGTAAAAGGAATTGAGCTTTTGGGAGGTCAAATGGGTTGATAACTTGGCTAGCTGTCTCTGCTGAAACAGGAATAGGAAGTCAGATGTAACAATTTGCCCTTGACACAGAAAAAATGTTTATTTTTGTTAATCGGATAACAAAACCTTGGGATACGCTAAATCCCTGAGCTGGAATGTTTACAGTTTAGATAGGGTGTGTTCAGAAGACATGTGCAACACTGGCCTGTTCTAACATCAAGGATTTTTAGGAGATATTTGTAAACACACATTGTTAAAGTGAAAGCAGTGGAAAACAATGGAAAAGCAGGGGAAAACAGAGGAACCAGCTTCATGTGATGGGTTCATAGTTTGCACTCCTCTTCTAACAAGAAACTAATTGGGCTCTCGGGGTCCCCCGGCTGGAGACTGCCAAAGCTGGGTCTGGAGCAAGCAGCGTCCTGACTGCAAGGCAAGCAGGTCAAAGCAAATAGAGACATGACACAAAGCCAGGCCTCCAAAGGGCCAGCAAGAAACTTTGTGGCATCAAGAGAAGCATGCCAAGTTTGCCAGAAGCGAAGGAACAACTCAGCTGACAGAAACAATGAAATCTCCACTGTGATCCTCCACTGAATTCTGCAATATGTACCGAAAGCCATCTACTGAAAAACAAAATTAACATGTGTTTATTTTCAGAAGGGGTGATCTGAGAATTTTTTTTCAGTGCTTGCAATAAGGTAATACCTTTAACATCTGTCATTTCATTTTGTCGAGCCACAGAAAGCACAAACTTGCAAGAATATGGTCCTGCAGACTTTTTTCACTGCAAGCATTGAAAAGCACTTTTAACTATTTTAGATTTACATCAACAGAAATTGCAGAATAAGTTGACTTTCCTTTGATAACAATTTTTGTGTGACTGCTCAGTGAGCAATACTAATACATATAAGATTTTAATCTGCCCCTATCTAATCTTACAGTCATATACACAGCTCATTATTACAGAATAACTATGTTATTCGAGGTAACCAAAATAAAACAAAACATTGAAAACTGCCCTTGATCCACATACATCTCAATGACTTAGAAACCTTACCCAGTGGTAACTTTCAAGTCTTAGCTCCAAGGACAGGCAGTGAATCAAAGACTGGGAGTCAAACCTGAGGATTAGACCTTGGGGAAGTCACTATCTCTAACATAAGCCTTTGCCATTAAGAAAACAACATGAATAGCTACTGACTGTGCTGAAATTTGGCAAGAAACAACAGCAGAAGTTTGGACCTGGACATGAGGCTGTTTTGAAACTAAAAGCATTTACTGAACTGACTACTACTACTGCTTTTCACGACTAGTAATTAAACTAGTCGGAGTGTATCCCTAAACCATTTTTCTGCCAGCTCCTCAATGAGCCCTTCCAAAGACAACTGGAGACGAGGAAAGGACAAGTTCTAGCTCTGGCCAGATCTGCAGAGGTAAAAAAGAGAAGTAAACTCCAGTAACAATCCCCTGACAGAGCAGGGGGATTTGTTTGTACTCTCAATGTTCACGTTTCATCTCCCTCTTTCCCAGCCCATGCATGGGAAAAGGTAAGAGCCCAGCATGCTGGGAGAGAGATCCTGGGAGGAATTCTGCTGCAGGCAATTCCTTCCATATTGCCTACTGCTCCAGTGTGGAGGAGGACACGTGCCCAGGCTTTCAATTTGGGGCACCTCTAACCTCTGATAGGCATCATGTACATGCTACTGAACAGAAGCTGCAAACTATGCTGGAACAGCAAAGATACCTTCAACTACTATTAGTCTTACACTCTTGACTAACAGCCATGTATTTTTAAAACAACTGTATATTCCCACTTCTATAAATAAACACTTGTAACAGATGTGATCTATTTTGCTCTGCACTTTATTAGCAGTGTAAGACAAATATAACATTTTCTTAAACTTGAGTTAAAAAGCTGTTTGACTGATGACACTGTCTATCACACAACACAGTATTGTCTCACTGCTGCCCTGCCCCCTCCCACCCTATTTTCCACATCTCCCTTCTGTCTCTGTGTTTCAAGCTCCAAGCATTCACAAGAAGATTTCTGCCTGTACTGGGCTGAGCACAGGGAACAGAGTTAGTTTCTCAGGGGCTCGATGCAACTACTTAGAAATCCAGATGTTAGTATAAGACATGTAATAAACCAGAGGTGTCCATCAAACGCAGTCAGAGGCTTGCATTCATCATTCCCTCACTTCAGTTCCAAATTTCAACCTTCATTACAGAAATAATTCCAAGCGAGAACAGCAACCTGTAAACATATGAGGTTTCAGCCTCAAGCGCCTCAGCATCTGGTAACAACTGGCTAGTCTCTACATGATCTTATCCACGAAGTCAAAGTACTGCCAATGGGAGTGTTTCCACTGGAGCATTTTTCAACGGACCTGTGCATTATGTGTGCAAAGATAAGCAATTGGGAGCTTATCTTGGAAAGAAGCTGCCCCACCTCCCAAACTCTCAGAAGAATGAGTATGTAGAACAGAGCACTGAAAGAACTCATACACTCATTATATTACAGGATGACAGTTTTACAGAAACCTTTCTAGACACCTTTCTGCCAGCTAGTCTTTTAATTATGACCATGACAATAAATGCCCATAGACAAAACAGGCATTTTGTCCTCATTGTGGCAGAATTTGGGAAAAGATAAGAATTCTTGACTTTTTCTCTACTCTTCACAAGTGTATGTTTCCTTAATTTGTTGGTCCATCCTCCCAAAATGTGGTAAGCAAAGTTAACAAGGGGATTGAAATTGCTCAAGCCATGCACACTGCTTGGGTATTTTGCAACAAAAACATTGACCAATCCAAAAAATACATGTCCTTATAGCAGTATTGTCTAAATTAAGCACATGTATGTGGCTTCCACTTCACTCCAGGCAAAGGGCATGACTGCCTTTCCCACAAATCCTCTGTGGAGACAGTGATGAAGAATCCCCAGCACTGAAACCATCAGTGCAACCGTGGAGAGGTCAAGAGGGTGCAAGATTGCATCTTCTCCATTGTGCAAAACTTCAGCAAGCAAGTTATTGCTGGCCCTGTGGATGTTATGTTAGCCCTAAAATGGGTAAACCCCATGGGGAGGAGTTCCAGGATCAGTGGTTGGCAGAGCGCCCGCTGCTGTAAGAAATGTTCCAGGGAGTGCAATGGTAAACAGCCCACAGGATCAGCTCGATTTCCCCACGACTACAGCTTCGTAACCTTCTTTTTTTTTGAAAGGGGCAAGGGGGGGGGGGGGGGGTAAAACTGGCTTTCTTCCCTTCATCATCTCCCCACCTCCATCAGAATGCTTCAAAAATTAATCACAGGCAGAACACATGAACTCTCCCATCTACTGCTCAGACAAAACCAGTGCCAGCCTGCGTGTCACTGATTCTACTTAATTCTGGAATTTTCTTTGCATGCAAATGATTAGCCTGGATACTAGTTGTCATGAAATGTGTTTTTCCTTCTATGTACATAGGAGTTTAAGAGCGTGCAATTTTGAATTATTTGCAGCTATATATACATGTGCAAAGAATTCTCCCCTATGCCACAGCAACATTCAGTACATAAAAGTGCAAGCAGAGGTAGCCTCAAAGGAATCCTGCCAGTCCCTGAAAACAGACACAGCTTTTTTGTTCCAATGATTTTTCCTTTTTGCAAATATATAGAGCAAATAAATGTTTTCAGATCTGCAAGTTTAATTCCTGTCTGTCTATCTGAAAATACAACCGTTTGTATAACCAAACATGAATATCATCAAAGCTTCTGTTGGATACCCAGACAACGTCCACTCCTTGAGTAATGAGTTGTGTCTTATACTTTCCGTCCTCTCCTCATTTTTACAACAAAGCAAAAGGCAGAAAAGCTTGCAACAGACACAAATACTGAGACAAATACAGTCTCAATTAAAGGGCAGAGGCATGAGCATGACAGTAAAACAGTAGTTTTTTCCTTCTAATAAAAAGTGATTCTGTATTCTGTCTCCTAACCAGCATCTGGACAAACTAGAGAACGAGGTCCATAAGAACTAAATGGTTCAAGTCCAAGTGCAAAGTGCTGCACCTGGGTCAGGGTAGTCCCAGACATGTGTACAGAATACGAGAAGAATTCATTGACAGCAGCCCTGCCAAGAAGGACTTGAGGGTTCTTGTGGATGAAAACCTGGACATGAGCCAACAGCATCAGTGCTTGCAGTCCAGAATGCCAACCACACCCTGGGCTGCACCTAAAGCAAAGTGGGCAGCAGATCAAAGGAGGTGGTTCTGCCCCTCTACTCTGCTCTTATGAGACCCCACCTGGAGTTCTGAATCCAGCCCTGGGGTCCTCAGCACAGGAAGTATACAGACCTGTTTGAGCAGGTCTAGAAAAGGGCCACAAAGATGATCAGAGGGCTGAAACAACTCTCCTCCAAAGACAGGCTAAGAGAGCTGGGATTTTTCCACCTGGAGAGAGGAAGACTCCAGGAACAACATCAGTGTGGCATTCCAGTACCTAAAGAGAGTCTATAAAAAAAGGGAAAGTAATTTTTACACAGGCAGATAGTGATAGAACAAGGGGAATGGTTTTAAACTAGAAGAAGGGAGATTTACATTAGGAGCTAGGAATAACAAATTGTTTTCTCAGAGGGGTAGTGAGGCACTGGAACAGATCGCCTAGAGAAGCTGTGGAAGGCCAGGTTGGATAGGACTATGAACAACCTGGTCCAGTGGAAGGTGTCCCTGGCCATGGCAGGTAGGTTGGAACTAGGTGGTCTTTAAGCTCCCTTCCAACCCAAGCTGTTCCATGATTCTATGACCTCTCCTTGCAACAAAAAGCATGTATAAGAAGTACCCATGACGGCTGTGTCTACAACAAGCTCAGGAAGTACACAGGAAGAAACAGAAGATTTGTTCTAGTGTGCACGAACCCAGAAGCCAGATTCCCACATCCCAAATCACTGTGCCTGGGGCTGGCTGGCTTTGGGACTCCAGAGATACTGATTTGCTCAGAAACCCAACGAGCAAGGGAGCTTGTAGGTCCCATATCTGAGTTAGTCCAAACTCCACCAAAGCTGGAGCTGTACTTGCAGGAACCAAGGACACTCAAAGAAGAAGGTAAACTGGTGACCTTTCTAACTATGTATTATGGATTCTCTCTTGCGAGCTGAGCAGATTCCCCTAAAAGTACAGAAAAAAACCCCCCAGATCTTGGGCAACTCATGACATTTTTTCATTATTATAATAGAATGAAAGAAACCAGAAATGGGGAACACATACGTCATTATGCACAAGTTTCAACACATATGAAGAGATCTAGGAAACTCCAAAAACAGAGTGGTTTTTTACATAGCTACTTTTTTTATTTGACAGTGTGGTTGCAATGCAGTTAACCTAGTTATGCTCTCATGCCTAGAAATTTCTACTTGGCACCTCTGTTCCTCCCGGAAGACTACAAGCTGGAAAAGTCCTACTTCAGCAGGAAGGGAAGGATGAGGACCTTTGTAATTTGAGATACTATCTTTTTTTTTTTCTTTTTTTGTCTTTTTTTTGTGTTTTAGTATCTCCTTGCAGTGACCTACTTTATGAATGTAAAGCCCATTCAGTTCCCACTGAGCCGAAACCATTTAGAAGACACAGAACGATTACTGAACACTATTTTCTTACTGATCAGCAAAAAGTTATTTGGCACAAGCATCTCTGTAAATGTTTGTCCAAGACTAGGTAAATTTGCAGTGTTCGATGGCCCTCAGACCTGTGCTTCTGTCAAGTGAGAAGGCTCATAGTCTAGCACTGGAGCCCAGCTGTGCTTCAACAGAAATACAGAATGCTGGAGGCTGAGCTTAATATCATTGCTGTCTTTCCCTTCGGATCTGTTCTTTCTTGTTTTGTTCAATGTTTCCCTTTGCAAACCAAAAGAAGATTAATTTTCAAATGGAATGAATGTTAAGGGCAAAGAAGAGAATTTGTGAAGTGCATTATATCGGGCTCTGCTTTGGCACAGAGAAACGCAAGGAAGAGGAGGGAACTGTACCCACCTCTGGGCAAGCACCCAGAGGAAAAGCACAGCTCCAGAATCAGGCTCACGAAGCTGAAGGCAATATCTGCTTTAGGATGTGCAAGGAGGTCTGATGGACTCAGTTCACAGCAACGCTGGCAGCCTGCCACAGTATTTTGTTCACGTGTGCCTGAGATATCCATGGGCCCAGAGCTGTAATTATGGTCTCAGATATCACAGTACTACTAGCCCAGGAGATATTTATGGATCTGATATGTACAACCTACAGGCACTGTGAAGTTTCAGACACATTCAAGAAAACTCCCCACTCAACAAGAGGGACAGCAAGTCTATAGCAGTTCTTTCGAGCTACATCAAAGCAACACACTCCACTGGGTCTCACCACTAAAAGTCACTGAAAGGTCTGGACAGGGTGAACTGCAGGCACAGGGCTCAGGCTCACACCACCGATATTATCAGAGGCATACTAATGAGCTGCAAACCAGGTTAAGCATTAGCACTGCTTGTTTCCCTATGGAGTGACTTGCTGCTTCTCACTTGCTGCATTTTAAAGTAACAATAATAATATGGACAAGTACATTCTTTCCTCCACCAGAAGGGAAAGGGCAGACAACCACTTCTACACTATTTGTTTCTACAAAGCTTATGAAGCATTTAGAGAACAGAGTGCAATCCAAGAACCTACCTAGAGAGAAAAACTCCATATTGTTTGCTATTTATATTGATAACTTCTGCCCCAAAGCACACAAACAAAATCACCAAAATGTCACATCTGCAGGAAAGATCATGACCACCAGCAAGGTGCACGCAGAATACACTTCAGCATGGGGAACAGAAACTTTACCAGGTTGCCAAATGTTAGTTCTACATGAAGCCTGGGGAGGTTTCTGTGTCCTTGTGTGAGCAGACAGGACTTTGTGTGAAATACCCCCATCAGACAGCAAGATGCATGGGAGAAAATGAGTCTGGTTCTCATCATACTGGCTTGGCTCTGGAGTAGCTCTAGTTTATTTTGAAAGAATACCTCCCACTTTACTACAGCTTTAGACACTTTGCAAACACACACTTGTCAATCCATAATCTAAAGCATTACTTTCAGCAGTGTAACTGCAGCCATGCCCTTATCAATGTGGTACTTTCTCCAAAATAGCTTGTGTTTATTGACGGAAGGGTTTCAGCCACTTTCACGTTAAAGCAACAACCCAGACCCCCACTCACATTCAGGCATAGACAAATCCTATACAGGACAAGAATCACAACATTTTGAAAAATATTTCGGGACAGGATTTTGAAACTTCTGTTTCCGTAAATATTGGAATCCCAAACCCAGTGCCTGCCCTTAACAAGTCCACTTGCCCTTCAGGCTGAGAGCAGCCAAACATATCAGACTGCTCTGCCTGCTCACACACAGTTGGAAAGCTGCACAGGGGTATTTCAGTCATGGCCTATATCTCTGCTAAAATTTACTTCTTAAAAGCATTCAGTGTCTATTTACCAAGAGGATTGGAAGTCACCCTGCAAGGCATTCTTTACTATAGTAAATCTAAATATTTTACAACTTACAGTGCTCTCTGAAGGAAGACATTTGATATTGCTGCATACAGTTAGGAAGCAGAATGCTTTTGTATTACAGAAATTCAGAGCTCTAAAACAAACTAGACTGAAACATCTTCATTACTAAAGCTGCTTTGCACTGAGAAAGCCTTATGATGAGAAAGCAGAGCAAACATTCCAGTAAATGCAGTTGTCTATTCTTCGTGTCAAAAAAATTTTAAATGCAAACTAGAAAACAAAAGTATGGTGTATATTTTGTATGTGCTTACATAAACCACATAACCCTAAACCCTGAGCAGATTAGAAGTGTACATTAACACGGATTAGAAGTTAACACTTACAATACCGATGCACATATTTTTTCCTTCCTGATACCAGCTGCATGAGACTGTGGCAGAAGAAATGCCTTTAAACCAGGAGGAAACCTCAGCATTTTAAACTCAGCCTTCTTCCAGCTTAATCAGGCATTTTTTCAGTATGAAAGTTCTTCTATTTAAATTAAAACATACTGATAGTATGCCATTTCAGCAACTGCCTTCCACACAGATACATCCTAATACTGCAGCATTTTTAAACACAGATCTTTTCACACAGATATTTCTTTGAAAGTTACACTGACAAAAGTAATTTCACCCTTTTGGGAAGTACTTGATGTTGATTTATTTTCAGCCTTTAACAGTCAGGACACCAAGGTTTCCTTTTGCTTCAGCTCTAAGCACCACATAGTTTGATTTTACCTGAACCACAAATAACATTTATTTTAGCTATTTAATAATTCTAGTCCTTACCTCTGGAGAAAAAAAACCCAAAAAACAACCAACCAACCCTCTTCTACTTTCTTCCATTAGAAGCAAAGGCTGGCTTTCTGTTCTTTTAGGCTATCCTTTGCTCTCAAGAAAAAAACCGACAGAAAGCTGTATTCCAACATACCTTGAAAGGAGAGCAGCACTCACACTCACTGCCAGCTGTGTGACTTTTCAGTAGCTGCGCTCAGACTCCGGCGTTCCCAAGCACCACGATGTCACAGACCCCTGAAGCTCGCAGTGAGGAGCGCAGCAGATTGCTCCCACACGCCCTTCCTCTTCTCTGGGTATCTGACAGCTGTACACTTTTAAGGACTGCAGCAGGACTCGTCTCCCAGCCCCTGTGCCACTCTGAGAAATCATCCCCTCCCTGCTATTAAGTGCACGCTGCCATTAGATCCTAAAAGCACGTCGCAGCTTGTATGCAGTAGCTGTGGGAAAGCCGCATTTATTTATACAGGAAGCGTGAGTACAGCACTTCCTACTTCCCATCCGAGACTCAATTCAGCTGCAGGTGATTCCTTAAACCCTGTCAGCTCCCAGCCAATGCACACCCTTACGTTCTGATTTGGGTATCGGTGCAGCTTTTAACCACAACTCCCATCTGAGCCCTGACAAGGTAAAACTGAAAGCAGCAAGGCATTAGATGCTACACTCATAAAAGCCCTCCCAAATTAACGTGTTTTGGGAGAGCAGTTTGCATAGCAGCTGATGTCTGAAACCTTGCTGGCTTCTGCTTGTGGAAAATGTCACCTAAAAAAAAAAAAAAAGTGATTTCTTCACGTTGGAGGGGAATAGGGCAAAAAATCTAAACTCACAAATAAAGTACGAGTGTAATTTCAGATCTGAGTGTTTAATGATGATGGTGCTCATCTTATTCTGTCAATACTAAAATTTCACTCTTTAAGCTGTCCCTGTGTGCAAGAGGGGTTGGGAATCCTGCATTTCCGTATTCCAGCAAGGGTGTGATTTACAGCAGCCAAGTAGCAGGAGGATATTTAATTGTGCCACATGACACCAAACCCTCAAGAACTTTTCCTGCTGTAGGAAATGCACCACACCCACAGATAAGAAATATAGATATATCAGAGTGCAGGGGGTGCAGAAAAACAGAAGGAAGTATAGATGTTAATCTATAATTTTCTCCTTATGATGAAATAAGTTTACTTTGTACTTCATGCAATCATTGCTGGCGTTTTGCCTTCAGTACTTTCCTGTGAAAAATTATATATAGGCATTTCTTCCGGGGTGTATAAAAGCTCACAGCTGAGCTTTTAGTTATTTTCAGACAATTATACTGCATAGATTAATTTAGGGAAAAGGCAGTAAGCTTGTGCAACTTTCATTCAGCCTCCTTGCTGAATTACTCCTTTATATTACAGCTTTGCTTGAATTACCATCACATACTCTTTTCCTCTCAGAATAAGTACAAACTTAGAATTTATCTATTTAACACTGGGTGTTATATATAATTTAAAATATATTTATATAATATAATTTATATAATTTATATATACTTTTTTTATATTTATATATTATTTGTATATATTTAGCGAGGGAGGGAGGGAATAATCACCAGAAAAAATATAGCTGTTCCAACATGTGGAATCTTGTTGATCCCTATGGTGTTCATCAACAGGGTTACAACAGGATTTGGCAAACTAGAGCCATGTCACATATACTGCCACTTGAGCTAGCAGAGCATTTCCCAGCAGAAGCAGACATATATAATCTCAGCAGTGGCCAATCCTAGACAGGACTCAAGAAACACTTAGGGCTCAGAGCTATTTTTTTAGGCTCTAGAGCAGTAGTGAAAATGTGAAATTCTTTGTAAAGCTTTATGAGTAGAAAAGGATTCTCCTTCAGTGGTTACATTTTTATCCTCCATGTTCTGTTTTAGTATGAAATAGCTTGAGCCCCTGTCACTACTCTCTTCACTACCTCCTCTCTGTTCCAGCTCCTCTATTTTCTTCCTGCAGCTGCTCCCTTTGCTACTCTGCCTCCATCACACAAGTACTTGCTAGACCACAGATGAAGCTCAGCAAGAAAACTCTTCCAGTTCTCAGCCCCTGTGCTCAGCACCACAGCACTCAAACAGCAAAAGGCAATTATCTCAGGAGAGTGGTGAGAGAGGGAGGACGAAGGAAATCAAGTCATTCATGCAGGTGTAGGGAAAATGGCAGGGCAGTAAGTTCAGAAGCAGAGCAGAGCAGAGCAGCTGCCAGTAGCAGAGTAGAAAAAGTAGCATCTGGTTTGGTACTTACTCCTTGCTGGCACAACAAAACAAAAACAAGCTTCACTGAAGCAGCCTCCACCAGTGAAGAGACTGAACTGCAACAAAGACTAGTCATCTTCCCTTCAGATGAATGATGAGGCCCACTCTATACTACTTGCTAGACCACAGATG